>NC_092387.1:31863729-32189801 GCF_030028105.1 Mobula birostris
AAGATGACACAACCATGGCTAGCAAAAGAAGTCAAAGCCAACATAAAAGCCAAAGAGAGAGCATATAATAGAGAAAAAAATTAGTGGGAAGTCAGAGGATTGGGAAGCTTTTAATAACCAACAGAAAGCAACTAAAAAGGTAATTAAGAAGGTAAAGATGGAATACAAAAGCTAGCCAATAATATTAAAGAGGATACCAAAAGTTTCTTCAGATACATAAAGTGTAAAAGAGAGGTGACAGTGGATATCAGACCATTGGAAAATGATGCGGGAGAGCTAGTACTCAAGACACTAGCTGTATAGTGGAAGTTCCAGGTGTCAGGTGGCATGAAGTGAGTGAAGTTATCATACCTAGAGAGAAGGTTCTTGTGGAAATTGAAAAGTCTGAAGGTAGATAAATCACCTGAACCAAGTGGTGTACACCCCAGAGTTCTGAAAGAGGTGGCTAAAGAGATTGTGGAGGCATTAGTAATGATCTTTCAAGATTCACTTGATTCTGGAATTGTTCCAGATGTCACTCCAGTGTTCAAGAAAGGAGAGAAGCAGAAGAAAGAAAACAATAGGCCAGTTAGTCTGACCTCAGTGGTTGAGAAGATGTTGAAATTGATAATTAAGGGTGAGGTCTCAGGGTACTTGGAGTCCCTCCCACTCCAAGTTCCTGTCGTGCCCCTGGCAGATGTCCTTAACCTAGATACTAGGCAGGCAAAGAAACCTTGAGAACTCATCTTCATGTCTGTATAGCACAACAGTACTATTTGTTATATTTACCCCTATCACTGCCACATCCTTTTTGATTCCCTCTTGAATTCCCCTTATACCACTGTGGCTCAATTTTCACCCTCTTTACAGTCTCTGCTGTTATCTATATGGACTGCAAGGATTTCATACCTGTTGGACAAGTGAGGGGTTAGGGCTTGTCTAATATGTGTCTAAGGCATGCCGAAAGCCTCTCAAACTCATAAGAGGTGTGCCTTTCTCTTACAACATTGTGTCCTGTAACTTTCTAATGCATTTAGTCTGGATCTCAAACCTTATCCGAAGTTCCTTAAACCGCAGTCACTGCAAGGGTCAAAATAGTTTTCATCAACTCCCATATACAACAACCAAAATACATCTTCTATTCCTGAACCAATTTACTTATTAAATATAAAGCTACAGCTTCCCTGAAGTCTCTTTTACCAAAGCTCAGGACACAAGGAAGTAGTTCCTGAAATTGTGCCAGAAATATCTGCAGTTTGGGTGAGGAGATGTTAAAAAAAATAAAGACAAAGGGCAAGAGTATGGTATAGGGTTGTGAAATGAATGACGACAACTGAAGAAGTAGATAAGGACAGAAAGTAAGAACATTCAAGTAAGAAAAAGTTAAAAAGACTTTGTCTGAATGCAGCCTGCAGTTGGAACAGGATGGATGAATTGATGGTAGTGTTACGTAACTGGGTTGCCAAACCAGCAGAAATAGAACACTCGTTGGAGTCTGTGATTACTAGGAACTAATAAAGTTTTATTAAAGAAATAAGTAATACAGTACACTAACCACAAGGATATAAATGTAACAGGTTAGCAATGATAATACACACATATACACAGAAATAGGGTAATAGGAATCAACCAAGCTTTATCACAGTCTAGGGGTAAAATGATCAGTCTTAAGGTGAAGCAGAATTCAGTTCAGTCTAGTGCAGTTCGAAGTAATCGCTGTTGTTGTACCGTTAGAGAGAGAGAGAGAGAGAGACAGAGAGTGAGAGATGCAGTTGGTTTCAGGCAAACCTTTCGATGCCGTTTGATCCAGCTGTGGTCACTGACTGTGACCCCTCTGTTCCTGATGCGATTGTTCTTCCGTGGTGAACCTGGTACCCAGGCAAGGGCGGACACACACCAGGTTCCCACCGATCGTACCTTTACACCCTGTGAGCCTCTGACCGATTCCCACGAACCGGTCCTCCGAACTCCCACCAACTTGTGGGGCACACTGCTCTTTCCAGGGTCTCGTGGCGTGTGTGTCATGCCTTAGCATACTCGCTATTTTTATCCCCCTGATGGGGTATCACCTGTCCATCAAACTTCAAACAGTTCAGGTTCAAAGCAAATGGTCTGTGGCAGATGCCAACATCTGAATTGTGTCTCTTTCTCATTAATCTCTCTCTTCTCTCTTATTAGCATTTTGAATGTTTCTCCATTGTCTTTCGTTATCTCTCTCACTAGCATCATCCATTCTGCAGCTCTGCTTGGCTTCACACATGACAGTAGAAATAGAACATGGTTATACTCTACTAACCATTGTAGAGATGTGATTGCATAACGATCAATGATGGGAATTAATTGGAGACACAAGAAACTACAGATGCTGGACATGAAGGGAGTTGACCCAAAACATTGACTGTCGACCGACCATTTATTTCCACAGGCACTACCGATTTCCTCAAACATCTTATTTATTACACTGGGAGTTAAATGTCTGCATCATCTTAAAGAACCACTTCATTTGAAAATCAGTATCTCTGACCCTCAGAACTGAACTTGAGTGTCAGTGTAGATTTTATGCTCTAAGGAGGAAGTAGTTCTGGGAAGTTCGATATCACGGGTATCTGTGTCAAGCTTGTGGCACAGAATGACTAGCAAATTTCCAGGAATGCCTATGTTAGAAAATAAACACCATAGGAGGGATGCAGAAGCTTTGGAGAAGGTGCAGAAGAGGTTTACCAGGATGTTGCCTGGTTCAGAGGGCATGTGCTATTACAAGAAGCTGGATAAATTTGAGTTCAAACAACACACAAAAATGCTGGAGAAACTCAGCAGGCCAAGCAGTAACTAGGGAAAAGATTACAGTCAACGTTTCGGGCTGAGACCGTTCAGCATTTTGTGTGTGTTGCTTGGATTTCAAGCATCTGCAGATTTTCTCTTGCTTGTGATAAACTTGGGTTGTCTTCTTTGGAGTGGTGGAGGCTGAGGGGAGATCTGATAGAGGTTTATAAGATTATGAGAAGCATATAGTGGACACAGAGTATCTGTTTACCAGGGTTGAAATGTTTAATATCAGAGGGTATGCACTGAAGGTGAGAGTGAGTAGGTTCAATGGGGATATGAGGGGTAAATTTTTACTCATAGAATTATGGATGCCTGGAATGCGCTGCCTGGTATGGTGGTAGAGCCAAATACGTTAGAGGCTTTTAAAAGACATTTGGAAAGGTACATGGATGTAAGGAAGATGGAGGGATATGGACATAGTGTAGGTAGGAGGGATTAGTGATTGGGTTTTTTGATTTGCTTTTTAGCCGGTTCGGTACAGCATTGTGGGCTGAATGACTTGTTCCTGTGTTGTATCGTTCTATTCTATTCTAAAATGATCAGGTTGATCTATGACCATCTTCCTCTTGTTAATCAATCTGCCAATACTTATGTTCTTCAGCTTAGGTAAAGGTTTGCAGGGTACAACAGAGGAATTGTTTCCCTTTCTCAGTCAGATGAGTGTATTTGACAGCTCCGCAGAGTGACAATGAAGGATCTCATCAGTATGCTTAAGCTTTTCACATGAGCATGGTGAATGCAAGACACCTGCTGGTTGGGAGGGGAGGCATGCTGTTTGAGAGGGTATTTGAAGGATTGCCATGTTTCTAATGAGGAACTTGATATAATTTCCAGTGATGGCTCAATTGATTGAATGCAATGCAGGGTAGAAGTGAAACTTTTATTAAAGGTGGGAATGAGATTTAACTGTTGGTCTGCACTGAACAAACTGACAGCAGCTGTACAGATGTTGTGGCTGGGCTTTTTGGGGGTTAGGGAGAAGGGAGGGTTGTATGGGGAAAAGAGTTCAGAAGGATGAGTGGGTTAGGTATGAGGGTTTCAGAGTTGAAGGTTAAGTGGGTGGAAGGAGGATCACAATTAGTCACAGGAGGAGGAGAGAAATACATTACTTTGCATGGTTTTGGGAGCTTTCAGATCCTCAACAGTCAGATGGTGTTTTCACTTCTTGAAGCGCAGTGCACGCCAAAGGTTCAATTTAATGTCAGAGAAATGTATACAATATACATCCTGAAATGCTTTTTCTTTGCAAAACATCCACGAAAACAGAAGTGCCCCAAAGAATTAATGACAGTTAAATATGAGAACCCCAAAGTCCCCCCCCCCAGCTCCCCCCTCCTGCGTGTAAGCAGCAGCGAGCAACAATCCCCGCTCCCCCATTCAGATCAAACATCAGAATGGGGAAGAAATGTGATCCAAGGGACTTTGACAGGGGAATGATTGTTGGTGTCAGATAGGTTCGTTTGAGTATCTCAGAAATTACTGATCTCATGGGATCTTCTTCTGCACAGCGGTCTCTAGTTTACAAAGAACAATGCGAAAAACAATAAAGAACATCCAGTAAGCAGCAGTTCTGTGGGCGAAAACTCGTGTTAATGAGAGAGATCAGAGGAGAATGGCCAGACTGGTTCAAGCTGATGGGAAGGTGACAGTAACTCAAATAGCCATGCGTTACATCACTAGTGTGCAGATCGGCGTCTATAAATGTGCAACATGTTGAGCCCTGAAATAGATGGGCTTCAGCAGTTGACTGACACATAGAGGCTGTTGAGCAATTTGAGGTTGCCTTAACTGAAGTGGCAACCTATTATTGTGGAGTTAGCTGCATCTAAGTCATTGCCTAGTGTTCAATATTCACTAATGACCAGAGTAGTGAAGAGGGGCTCCACAGTGCCATGAAGACTTTTGGCAGAGAAACACATATTCCACAAATTCTTTAATTACTTCTTCCAAAAAGATTGGGCATTGCATTTGGTGTGTTGGTGAGTTGTAGAATCTAGGAGAGGGTTGAGGAGAATGTGGGGAAATTTTTAAAAAACAGGATCTATGTAGGATTAATGGTAATGGGTGAATGCTGATCAGTGTGTCTTGGTGGGCCAAGGGGCCTTTTCCTGTGCTGCATCTGTAAGGTGCCATGATTATAAAGAAAGTGACATATGGCACCAGCCTGCAAAAGCCAAATTGCACCTGGGTTTGTACTGACAGACTGATGCATGGAAAATCACACTGGTCTCACACAAATTCCACATAATGCTGCCTTTTTGCTCCAACAAGCAATCACCACTGGCATTCAATGGTATTGCCATTACCAAGTCCCCAATCACCAACATCCTGACAGGTCACTTTGGTCAAGAACTTAACAGCAGCAGCCACAAAAATGGGTCAGAAGTGGGGTACTTCAGCAAGTGACTCCTACTCCGAACCCCCAAATCTTGTTGCTGTGTACAAAACAAAAGTCAGGGACGTGATGCAACACTTTCCAGTTATTTGGAGGAATGCATTTCCACCAGTCTGGAAATGCGGCCACATCTGGAACTAGGCAGCCCATTTGATTAACATCCCACCAGCTAGCGAAAGCTCCATCATCAGTGCACAGTGGGAGCACTTTCACCAGAAAGATTGCAGAGGTTCTGCGAGGCCACTCAGCCCCGTATTCTCAGGGCAAATTAGGGGTGCAAAGCAAACAATAGTTTTGTCAGGTAATAGGTAGTGCCTGGCCAAGAAGCCCCAAGTGATCAATGAGCAGGTAAGGTGAGATTGGGCAAAACCACCCTAGTTGCTGCAGGTACAGGTGGATTCCCCTTCCTCCTAAGGGATACAGGGTTCTCTCCCCTTGTACTCCCCTGCCGCACCCACTTCCTTGATCCCCAGAGTCAACCGTCCACCATGTCAGCTCTACACGCTATACGTACAGGGCGCCAGGTGGACACTGCACCGTTATCGTTGTGGTTTCGTCAGACATTGGGGCGTTGTAGTGCTTTCCAAGCAAACTCAAATAATGGCAATTAGTGCTGGGGTCCAAAATGGCGTGCTAACCTCAGTCTTCCAACAGCTGCCTCTGATTAACACAGCGCCTGTTTGCAGCCAACATATCTCCAGCCGCTTGCCCAGCTCGCCCGATTGAAGCATACCATTCCATGCAAAACGTTTGGAAATGGTCCTCTTGTTGGCAGGAGGGCGGCGTACTGAAATTTTCGAGCTGAGAACCGGCGAGCGTTGGGGTAAACTGTTTGGCCGTGTTTACCCGGATCCCCGTGAAACCTGAGGACTAAGCTTGGTCATTGCTTCTTGCATCAAAATTACCGCCAATACAGTAACTCCGTGCTGCAAAATTACATTCTGTTTTAAAAGAAGTGTAAGTCGCTTTGTCATGTGCATTTAAAATTAATTTGTGGAACGGCTGGCTATTAAAAAAAAATCACCCATGGATCCCACATCCTAGAGCCTGGAACAAGTACTCCCACTGAATTTGGAAGTGCACGTAGCCCGTTTCGTCTTCGTTTCCCCTCCCCCTCGCCCCCCTTCTCGGTGCCCCAAGAGTGTGCCTTGCTTCTGTCATTGCTTACTGCTGCTCTCGGTGCAGAGCCCCCAGCCAGCCCGAAGGAAGGACGAGGCAGGGATGAGTCTGTGAGCAGGAGGCTGACGTGTTGGGGTCGGGCTGGGTTAACTGCTGGGACTCGAACTCTCCCGCTCTCTGTGCGGGGAGAGCTGCCGGAGCGAGCGGACGCAGAGCGCCGCGCAAGACGCCGGTTCCTTATCCGCGGGGCTGTGTTCTCGGGACTTGGTTCAGGTTAGTGGCGGGAGGGTTAGGTACTGTATGTTAACCCGCAGGAGGATGCGCGGAGCAGTGCGGGCTGCGTGTCTCGCTGGGTGCTTTGCCCTGTACTCTCACTCTGCGCTAATTGCTACCAGACATGGTTACTGCCGAATACAACTTTTTTTTACTCCTGGCTGTTCTTTCCTGTGGGGCTGAGTTGCGGTTTGCTGGCGTCTGAGTTTACTACCGGCGTTTGTCCTTTGAATTCAGTTTAAATCAGTGAGTGGAAGAGTTACAGGACCGTGGGACGTGCATCCATCCCATGGTTGAAATGCAACCCCAGCCTATAACTTTTTCAGTTACTGCCGCGGCTTTTGAGATTTTGAGGAAACCGACGTTCTGGCTTCAAAAAACTGTTTTAAAACGAGATCCCAATTTATGATCAGCCTTCCAACAACTGTAGTGTTTTGCAATGTTTCTTCAGTGTATAACTTGCAATGGAAGTTTCTTTAAATAGTGATTTCCCCAGATGTATTTTGGAAAGAGGCCAGAGTGAAATAAAAACAAGCTTGTTCACTAAAGGGTTTTATGTGACAAGTTCTGTTTTTACAGTGTTATGTTCAATAGTGTGTAATAAGACTCCTGAAGTTTTAAAAAATACTCCACAATTCTTCGCAACCCAGATTTCGTGGAGCCGCTTTCATTAAATCACAGGAACCCGGAGTGAAAGGTAAAAAATCTGTAGTTAATCATTGTTGCTGCTGGGGACAGACTGTTTGGCTGGTCGGAACGTTCAGGGGTGAAAATGGGTTGTCACTAAACGGTGACTTCAACTGAGCAAGGTAGAAAGCGGGGCACTGCTAACCCACTCTGCCCGGGATCCGCGCACACGGACTCTGCTCGATGTATCTTTCCCGGTTAGTTGGACACCGACTTGCCTCAAATGCTCACACGCTTACCTCACTATCATCAGATCCAGCTGTCTGCTCTCTGACACGCTGTTCGTATTTAAACACTCAGATTTGCAAAGACCGAACCGGCACTGAGTTCCTGTCGTCCGGGTGGGAGATTGCTGATTCTGCCCATGTGAAGGGTGCAGGGTTGGTGCGGAGCCTGAAGTAGCCGGCGGCGTGAGCTCGGCTTGAAGATGTCGGCAGTTTTTGGTGTATTTTGTGGCCAAACGCAGTCGACTATTAAACAGAACAACGCGTCAGAGTTGAAAACCCGGAGCACCGAGGCAGTCTAGTTCTGCTCTCTTGCCAGTCTGCGTTGCCCATTCCTGTGACTTCCTCCCCACCTGCTGCACCTTATCCTCAGCGTGTCCAAGCCTTCTCCTCAGTTCCTCGAGCCATTTCAGACAACTGGGAGCCCTGCATTTTCATCGCGCTTGGATCTGATCACCTACCAATTGCCTTGTGTAAATAGTTACGCAGTCATAATGAGAAATGCAAACAGTTTCTGCATATCCACCCCATCAAGAAATTTCATCTCGTTTCCTTATCTTTTGTTTCAGAGTACTCCACCTCTCCTGGTAGTTTTATTTGTTCTGTGGCCATAATACCCCAAGCTCTCCACCATCCCAGTTCTGTGAAGTGTGTGTCAAGAAATTCTTGGTAGGTGGGCAGCGCCGGTGGAGAGACAGAAGAAGAGTTAACACTTGAAGTCCAAAACTCCTCGCCATAGGGTATTTTTGTTTGTTTCTAGTTTCCAGCGTCTACAGTTTATTTGATTTCCCTGGTTTTGTTTGCATTGAGGGTGCACAGTTACTGAATTGGGTGGGGCTGGAGAAGCCTGAGTTTTCATTGTCAAGCTGCCTACCTGGGTGTAAATCTTTGGCCCTATGCCAGGACGTGTGACATTAGCTGGAAGTTTGTAGGGTAGACCATCATCCCTAACTCTTCAAGTCCTCCTAGAATTGCACTGAATTACAGTGTTATTATAGGCCGGGGATTCTCTGTTGCTTCTCTGATCTTTGCTCACATGGCAGAGTGGGTGTATGGTTTGAAAGCGTTGGGTTAATGTTTCTCTGTCTAACTGCTGGACTTCTGTCAAAGTTTGGCCAGCTGTCTCGTCCTCAGTCCCAATGTCAATTTGGTGATTATCTTGGGAGTATTTCAGACTGGGTGAAGGTGCTTCATAAATGCCAATTATTTCCTGAAGAGAGAGTAGATTTACCCTGACTCTCCTTCCTTTCCATTTTCGTCCATGTACTGTGTGTGTGTGTATGTGTGTGTGTGTATGTGTATCTGCGAATGTCTGAGTCTTCTAGAAATTTCTGCTTCTATTTGTTGGGGGTGAAGTATCTGGTAGGACTGCCCATCTTTGGACCGTGGCCTCCATTGCAGCCAGTGCTTTAAATGTTCTGTCTTGCGGAGTGTCATGAGCTGTTGGCTGACTGCAGGCAAGCCCAGGAATGTTCTTCTGAGTAACTGTAGGCCTCACCTTCTCAATGGACTGTCTGCTCAGCCCTGCTCCTGGCAGGAAGTGACAACCTTTCACCCTGCCTTTGACATCACACACCCTGCTCCCCCTCCCCCTCCATTGCACTGGAAAAAAATGGGCAACTCATCATGTGAGGACTGCCTGTGGACAGTTAATCGGGCACCACACCATAGGCTGACAGCTGGTACTTCAGCTAATGGCTGTGCCAGTGTGCTTAATGCTGTCCACAAAAGCTCAGTTAAGGTGGCTAGAATGGTTGTCTAAACACAGATCAATACATGGAAGGGTTAATTTGACATGGCCTATAACTAGCACTTTGCTGTCATGTGTTTGCTAGCAGCAGGGTTGGCCATTGAGTCTTTGAACTTCCCACCACTCCCATCAGGCACTGAAATAATCCACTAAATACCCACAATCCTGCAAACAAACTACAGTTTGAAGGGAAATAGTCACGGCGTCTACAAACTAGTTACACTCTTTATGAATGGCTGGTCAGTTGAACAGTTTGCTGAGGCCCAGTTAATTGTGGTGCTGGGCTAATTGCCTGGAGCATTGCTGCAAGCATCTCTGAAGGAAATAGTCTGGTGATAAAACATAATCAAGCTATTTCGAAAGTAATTCAAATATATCTTCCAGCTCTCCTACACTTGACAAAAGGACAGGGAACAAATCCCTTCCTTCCAGTTTCCGCATGTGTTTCAAACATTAGACTTGTTGGCCTGCTCTTCAACTGAAAGAACTGAAAAACCACCATGCCAGGTTTCTCTCAAATGGGACCATGATGTAATGTCTTGTTTCCTACACTCCCATATTTTTACAGTTCCAGCTGTCACTGAAGTATCCCATGCATTGACCCACAGGTACGGTGTGGTGCTGGGACAGGAAGATCTCAGCTTGATTTCTGGTTTGTACTGAACCCAAGCAATGGTGACGGTAAAAGTTTAGAGCTGTGGAAATAGATGGATGTTATTTGGCCCATTGCTTTTGTGCTTTGCAACCTGAAATCTTGCTCACTTCCTTCTTGTAGCTCAAAGTCTTCCTGTGCCACAAACATGAATTGCTCTACTGTGGTGGGGCCTACATCTGCATAATCTTTTGGTAAGGGGGGAGAGGAGGAGAAGAACAGTCAGGGTTAATCCTCCCCCTTGTTTTGAAAGGCTTCAGTGAGACCAACATTTGAGATGGAAGTAAGTTTTTCTCTGTTTGGTACCCAGGCCACATTCTTGTAAATGAGGATTCTGAGGCAGTCTTACTTACAGGAGTCTATATATTGGGAAGGCCAGATAGCAGTTAATGGTCTATTGAGCACAGTTCCTCTGTGTTTCCCCTTGGAATGTTGCTTTGCAGATGGGTTAGATTGAAACTGATGGTTCCCAGGAAATGTAAAACTCACTTTTAAAATCAATCTGTGCATCAAGTGTCAGTCTTGGCTTCGCATTGATGAATTCACACTTTGTCCAAGTACTGAGGTGATGCTGCCAGCACCACAAATGAATCTCTGCTTCCTGTCTGAAGTATAAAGGAGAAATCCTGGCTCTGTCTGTGCTCTCACATCGATTCTCCAGCATGTATGGATCATTCTCAGCCAGGCCCCAGTGTTGTGTCGCAAGATACCACGCAGTTAGAGGTTGGGATGATTCCAGACTTGACTGGTTAACTTTGATTAATCCTTTGGTATCTTTCTCTTGTTGAGACCATCATTCTTCATGAAGTGCAGTATCTTTATTGCTGTCTTTTTTGATCCTAGGATGTTCCAAAACACTCGAGACAATGAAGTCTATTCTGAAGTAATGTAGGGTTTGTAGTAGCCAATTTGTACACGTTTCTATAAATAGCAATGAGGATATTAGCCAGGACATCTGTTTCTGTTACTGAATAAATACTAGCCAAGACACTAGGCGATGTTATTCAGATTAGTTTATGGAATCCTGTACTGTATAGACAGAACCAAGGTTAACATTTGACAGATGGCACCTCTGATGCTAAACTCCCTCAATGTGGATTGAACTCTGGTTCTCAAAGTATAGTGTGAATTTTATTTCTTGTAATCCTGGGGGGAATAAGTGCCCTGCACTGAGCTACAGCTACCATTTGTTCTATGAATCGTTAAGAGCCATCACAACCAAGTTCACCACTGCCTGCCCCTGTATTTCCCAGTGAGGTCACTTTATACAAACCTTGGCTCTTGTACTTCAAACTTCAAAATGAGGAATGATCTCACTCTCTTAATTTCTAGTTAAATGCCAAATTGGGTACAGAAGGACTAGATTTACAATAAAGCAAGGAATGGAAAGTTATTTTGTCATTAAATGCTGCATTAGATTAAAATTTGTAGGAATGACTCCACTGTTGTAATCATTAATTTTCAGCACTAGAGGGGCTGGATCTATAGTAATATTTAACATGCATCATAAAAAAACAGTCGATTCTGGTGAATTGGGATGCATCGGGACCAGTACATTTTGGCTCAATTAAGCAGCTGTCCCAATTAGACAAAGTTTTATGGAAATAGTTAAAAAGTATAAAAAGACAAATTACCATTTAATTGAATATCAATTTGTGCATTTAAATGAAATATAGAACAAATTAGAACACTACTAATACCACTAAATACTATAAAACTGTATTAGTTCCTACTCGTGATCGACAGATGAATTCATCCAGAGTGCACTGCTGTGTTCTTTTGAATTTAAATGAATAAAATCAGCGTAGACATCAAATGCAGATAATGGGCTGTCTTCATTGCATTCCTGCATAACATCAAAATAAAATAACAGAATAATCAGAATTACTGCTTTTTAAATCAGCGCCTGTCAGCCCCAATTGGTAACAACACAAGCCGACGTTATTTAAAAACTGTTTGCTCTGTTGTGTCGAATGGTCACTCCAGTATATGCGAATGATGCTAGTTGGAAATGGTTTGGCACCAGTCCCCTATTCCAATTAAGTGGCTTAGTGTCCTAAGCAAACAAAGGGAATCTTGGCTATTTTCTCAATTAGGTTTTGCTCTTCAACAGTTGTCCCAAATGAGTGGCTGCCCCACTATACTTTGGCTAAAGTGGATGTGGCTTTTTGTTTCTTGTCTACTTCACACCATTCAATGCATTCCACTGCTGAGCAGCTGATGACGTGCCATGCTTGTAATTCTACAGCAGAAGGGTGCATCCCCAACAGCATTACCTTTTAACTGTTCACCTATAGAATGTGTCTAAACGACGGGAAGCACCTTTTACCTCAAAATTCTTTTCACCGTGGAAGTAGAAACTGTGGAAGCGAAGGCATGTGGCATGGTTGTCTCGATTGGTTTGGATGCTGCGTGGAAGAGTCAGGAAATCACACTTTAATAATTGTGTACAAAACTCTGGTTAGGCCGCACTTGGAGTATTGCATTCATCACTGGTTGCCCCATTACAGGAAGGATGTGAAGGCTTTGAAAAGGTGGGAAGGGCTTTACCAGGGTGCTGCCTGGATGAGAGGGCATGGGCGAGAAGAAGGGGTTGGATAAACTTGAGTTGTTTTCTGTGGAGCACTGGAGACTGAGAAGAGACAAAGTACCAGTATAGATAAGGTTGACAGGCCGTATCTTTAACCTGGGGTAGAAATGTCAAACGCTGGAAGACGCGCATTTACAGTGAGAAACGGCAAATATTTTACACAGCGGTGGCTGTTGGAATGGCTGTTAGGGGTAGTGATGGAAACAGCTACAATTCTGATGATTAAGGTGTGTATAATTAGGGACTGGAGGGATATGGTTCATGTGCAGACAGAAGTGATTTAATTTGCCATTGAGTTAGGCACAGACATTGTGGGTAGAAGGATCTGTTTCTTCTATACGTATTCCAAAGTAGACAATTTGACTAAAGCCCTCCTTGATTACGTTCCACTCAAAGTGCTGAGGATGTGCCCAAAATAATCTGCTCTGTTTTGCCACAGGTGCTGACTGCCCTATCTTCTAATTATTGAGCATTCTGAGTATTACCTTGTCTATGTGTTCCTTTCAATGTTTGTTTTCACTAGAAGATCCTTGCATTGGCAGCTTTACCCTTTAGCCAGGTACTTCACCCCCCCCCCCCCCCCCCCCCCAGCACCACATGAAGCTGGGTGGCTGGCTGTAACCATTCCAGCCTGGAGTTGACCACACTTGGCGCAGAGATATCCTGCTTCATGACAGGATAGCTTGCCTCCAGTATGATCACAGCTGTTTCTCATCACCATTTGAAGTGGTGCTAGAGCAATAATTTGTTGTGGGATTACCGGGTGGGTGTGAGGCCTGGACCAACTCCTGCTTTGGAATGGTCGCTGGGCGTTTGATGAGTGGCAAGTCAAGGTGTACCCAAATGCCCAAACCATCCTGTGCACTCTCCCAGTTCTAGGCTGTGGAACATACACCCTGGTTATTGCTAGGAGTTCTTGATGCTCTTTTCCTCACTGTGCATAGACAGCAAAGTTCTACCCTTCCCATCCCAACTGAACCCACATTCCACCCCCCACCCCCCCCCAGGTGAGATGCCGTGGAATGCTGGCTCTCCACAGTGCTGGATGGGGACAATGAGATGCGCAGGCTAAGCTCCAGTGTTAAGTTACTTTGAGATACGCTCTGACGTTGGCTAGCCACTGTGAGCAGCAGCTGACATGGCATGAAATGACAAATTGCACAATGGGCTGCCACAGCTGGCAAATGCCTGTCCACCAATATCAGCTGCTCCTCTCCACCTCAGTGTGAATACTGCAAGGGCTGTCAGGAGGTAGTGTGTGTGTGAGAGAGAGAGATGGGTTGCCACACGCAGACACTTTATTGAAGGATAAAGGAAGCACTTACTTTATACTTCATATTTTATTGTCACCAAACAATTGATACTAGAATGTACAATCATCACAGAGATATCTGATTCTGCGCTTCCCGCTCCCTGGATTAAAAATATTAAAAATAGTAAAAATTAGTAAATATTAAAAATTTAAATTATAAATCATAAATTGAAAACAGAAAAATGGAAAATAAGGTAGTGAAAAAAAAAATCGAGAGGCAGGTCCGGATATTTGGAGGGTATGGCCCAGATCCGGTCAGGATCCGTTCAGCTGTCTTATCACAGTTGGAAAGAAGCTGTTCCCAAATCTGGCCGTACGAGTCTTCAAGCTCCTGAGCCTTCTCCCGGAGGGAAGAGGGACAAAAAGTGTAAACACAAAATAATCTGCAGATGCTGGGGTCAAAGCAACACTTACAACACGCTGGAGGAACTCAGCAGGTCGGGCAGCATCCGTGGAAAAGATCGGTGGACGTTTCAGGCCAGACTCCTTCGTCAGGACTGTAGAGGGAAGGGGCAGAGGCCCTGTAAAGAAGGTGGGTGGGGGGAGGGTGGGAAGGAGAAGGCTGGTAGGTTCCAGGTGAGAAACCAGTAAGGGGAAAGATAAAGGGGTGGGGGAGGGGAAGCGGGGAGGTGATAGGCAGGAAAGGTGAAGAAGGAATAGGGGAAAACACAATGGGTAGTGGAAGGAGGCAGAACCATGAGGGAGGTGATAGGCAGCTGGGGGAGGGGCAGAGTGACATAAGGATAAGGAAAAGTGTGTTGGCTGTGTGGGTCATTAAAGTTGTATTTTATTTGATCCTGGGACCTGATGAAATACTTTTCAGAATTGCAGCCCCCATTGAAATGTGGGTCATGGTACAGAAGGATCCCACTGTGATCTAGACCTGGTGATCTGCCTCTTTGGGGTTGCCTGAGGGATATGCCAGGCAAGGACGCTGCAGAGAACTTGTTGCTCTTTCGACTGGTGCTGCAGGAGGTTTGGCAAAATTCAGGTTTATTGCCACTGACGAATGCCGTGAAATTAGTTGTCGTTATGCAGCAGCAGTGCAATACATAAAGAATAACTCTATTACAATAAGAAATACATAAGAACAATCAGTGAAGCAGTGTTCATGGACCATTCAGAAATCTGATGGCAGAGGGGAAGAAATTGTTCCTGAAACATTAAGTGTATGGTCTCAGGCTCCTGTGCCAGCTCCCTGACGAGTAATGAGAAGAGGGCATGTCCTGGTGATGGATGGGTCTCCTTAATGATAGATGTCACCTTCTTGAAGCATCACCTTCTGACGATGTCCTTGATGGGGAAGGTGGTGTGCATAATGGCACTGGCTGAGTGTGAGCTGGGCCAAAAGCGTGCTGGAACTTTCTGTGTAAGTAAACTATTCCATGCTGTTGATCGGGGGAAATAGTACAAATCTGCAGAAGACCTTTTATAAGGAAGAGTTTAAAATAAGAAGCTATGAATCTAAAACATGAACACATTGTATGAGCAGTCAAGAGGAACATCTTCCCTTACAGCTTTCTGTTTTGTGACATTTGTTGTCCTTTCCTAACTCTTGAGTTGTTGAGAGATAAGGGTCAATCACATTGTTGGGCCTGGAATCACGTACATTAAATGGTTAAATAGTTCCATTTAATATCAGAGAATGTGAACAGTATACAACCTGAAATTCTTACTCTTCGTGGACATCCACAAAACAGAAAAGAACCCAAAGAATGAATGGCAGAAAAATATTAGAACCCCAAAGTCTCCCCTCCCCTCTCACATGCACAAACAGCAGCAAAGCGTTACCCTCTGCCCTCCCCCCACTTGTTCCAGCAGGAAGTATCAGCCCACCCCCCACCACTCACTGTGCAAGCAATAGCAAAGACCCCCCCCCACCCCGAAGAGACCATGATCTAGAGTCCATCAGAAACTATAGTCCATAACCCAGAGTCCATTAGAAACTACAGTCCATAACCCAGCACTTCGATATGCCCCAGGCTGTCTTGCAATAACGAAGGAGAGAGAGGTATCACTCCACAGCAAGAGGAGAGACCCACTGCTGTGAAGAACCATAGTTTGAGTGCGGCTGTAGATCACCAACTCTGACCACCTTGAAAGGGAAAGAAGAGTCATTAAAGCGAGGAATTTAAGCTGTTTTGTAGATGAACTTGATGAAGTCACCCTCTGGCAGCTTTTCTCCTCTGAAGAACATTAATCAACTGGATTGGCTTTTACAACCTTCTAGTGGATGCATGTTGATTGCTTTAATTCAAAGTCCAACATTTTAATTCTAATCACATGTAGATATTTGAATTCAAATCCCCATCAGCTGTGGTGGGATTAGCTGGTGTGTTGGATCATTGGTCCTGGTGTCAGGATGCTTGTCTGGTAAATTGGCCACTAGGGCACGATACTGGACTGTGTCTGGCTTATGGAACTGGCTAATATAAGGCACTGATGTAGTTAAGATTAGGGGATCATGAGTCAAACATATTCTTAAGCATTGGAACATACCGTTTTCTCACTGTGTCTGCATGTGTTTGAATCGTGATCCATTTGGAGAACAGTCAGATGTTACTTCTGGGTGTTAAAATTTCAGTCTGGAACATTCGATTGGCATCAAGGACTTAGAATTTCGATATATAAATAGTCGGTGTGCTGCCTTGTAATTGAGCAGTATTTTGCAATGCCTGAATGAATCCTAAAATATTAATAATATTGGAGATAGGAGCAGAGAGATTAATAGGGAGAGATGAATAAATGGGATGGAGGTGTGAGGGTCAGATTGTCCCTAGCATGTTTGTCTGCTGTAAAGTCTGAAGTAGGCATGGCAAGATCAAGTTAATAAGAGAGTCAGCTGCTATACAGCATCAAGTTTTGGGCTTGTTTGCCCCAGAAGTTGGTTCATCGTGTCTCCTCCTGTACTGAGTAAGCTGAGAGAGCCAGCAACTATGATAAAATTGCCCTCCACAGCACCTCCTGACTCTAAATATTGCATGAAGTAGGGTGGAGGGCTTCAGTGACTGACTTGACTATACAAGGAGTGTCTGTCTGAACAGGGAGGTGAATGGCCAGTGTGTGTGCAAATGTATCCCAGCATGAGGAAATACTTTCAGTGGAAGAGCGTCTGGGAATTTTAAATGCTGGAGGGTCTCTCAGGAACGGAGAAATACATTCATCCACTAAAGCTGATATTGTCTCATGAAAGCAACAGTTAGATATGAAAGGGGAGTAAATCTGGCATGATGAACTGGTCTTGATGTGGAGCTTGGTTAATAATTATTGAGACTAAAGATGTTGTCATTGTTGCACCAAGGAATCATGAGGCGAACCATAACCAGTGTGCGCCTAGGTATGTTAAGTATTAGACTGCAGACAGGAGTAGTGAAATCTCCAGGTATTAATGACAGATTTTCTAGGAACAGTTGGCAATGTCACTAGAAGTGCAGTTTTTATAAAAAAAAGCACCAATATTTTGAACAGATTTTTATAAATTGCAATATGTACTGGCAGAGGTTTATATAAAAAAAATCTACCTGATTCTTCAATATCAGTCTTGTCTTGGAGACAAGTTTTTTTTTGATATCTATGCCTCAGGAATTGGTATAGAGCAGAGTTCCCAACCATTTTTTATGGCATGAAACCTTACTATTTGCCGAGGGGTCTGTGGGCTCCAGGTTGGGAACCCCTGGTATGGAACTACTGGCTTCCTTCTCTGCTCCAAAGAATAGAAACCCAGACTCCTCATAACTGAAGCATCCTATTCCAGGGACCCTCTCTCTTCTGTACCCTCAACAGCATTATCATATCCTTCCTATAGTGTGGTGACCAGAACTGCATGCTATACTTGAGCTGGGACCTATCAAATGTTTTATTACATTGTACTTTGACCTCCCAGCTCCTGTATTCTCAGCTCCCAATTATGAATGGTGGGTTTGGCAGCATTGGGCAACCAATGAGACTTAAGCACTGAACACAAAATCGTTTGGATTGAAGAAGTTTGAGATCAAGGCAGAAGAGAAGCAGGAAAGTAAATTCAGTTGCGATAGGAGCAGATAACTTGTGTACACATTGAAACATTTTTAATATGGCCAAAAAATAATTGATTAACTGGAACAGTAAGATTGGAAACTGCAAACTTGACTCCTTTATGGATTTGGAGTTTGACTCTGTGTTAACAAACACATTGTGGGGTGGGTTGGTTTTGTTTGTCATTACCAGGGTCTATAATTCCTATGCAATATCTCACAATGTGAGACAAAGCAAATGGGGTGTTGTGTATTATTCTGGGCTCCCAAGATACTGAATTCTCCAAACTTTTTAATTGATATAGAAATAGAACTGCATTAAAGGATTGGATTGTCTGACCCGAGGATGCCCAGGTACTGGGGCGATTGCCTGGAACACTCTTCCTTTCCAGAGCAGCTGAGTGGTTTGTCAATGGCCAGAGGAGTCAACTGCCTTTTGCCCATGACCTTGTTGGTGAAATCACTGATGCAGCAGGTCACTCGGAGCTGTGTTCTTCTTGTCTGTGCATTGGGGTGTCTTTTGTCATTCAATAACACAGTTCTGCTGATGCCTTGCAGCACACTGAGACCACTGATCGGCAGGAAGGCTCGGGTAGTGTGACCCTGGCCTCGTCTGCTCACTTTGTAAACACTTGGTATGAACATAGAATTCTCCAACTTCTGGTAATTCCCTCCCCCCACCCCCCCAACCTTCCTCTATCCCTATTTCACTCTACCCCTCCCCCAGCTCCCTCATGGTTCCGCCGCCTTCTTCAACTACCTATTATTTTCAGGGCTGTGACGTCAATGCTTCCCCTCCCCCACCCCTTTGTCTTTCAAATTACTGGTCTTTCAACTAACGCTACGAGCATTCTTCAAATCCTTCCCCATCTTTCATTCTTCAGTCCTGACGAAGGGTTCTGGCCCGAAACGTGGACTCATCGTTTCTGACTGATATTGCCCGACCTGCTGAGTTCATCCAGCGTACTGAAAGTGTTGCTTTGCTCACTTTGTAGCTCTTTTGGTTGAGGGGGTGGGGGGAGAGGGTGAATCTGATGAACATCGCCAATATCATTGCCAGTTTTTACTATTGGCCAACAAGGTAGAGGTGCTTCTGAAGTGGAATATGGAGAAGGTGCAGAAATGAGCTGACAGGGGATCAGCCCTGAGCTTGATAAATGGTGGAGCCCAGTTGAAGGGCTGAATGGCCTACCCCACTAGCCCTTTGTGCTTATTATGGCAACTAATATAAAGCAGCCAGAGGTGGTTGTAATGTATTTTAAAGTTTGCTTAAATAATTATTTTTAATTTTTCAAACTCTTATACACTTGCAAGATGCAGATGGAAATCTGGTCATGCTTCTTAGGTGTATCTTTTACTGGGCCTGAGGCTCTTCCCCAGCATGTAGAAGATGGATGGGTGAGATCTCCAGGGTTTCCATGTTAATCGTCTCTAAAATAAACTAAGTTTCATTATTCATGTGTACATGGGCAGGACAGGTGAGTCCCAGGTGATGGATAGCAGCCCATCAGCCAAACCTGGCCATTCAGGCTTGGCTGGGAACTTGCCAGGCTTGTCATTGGACAGTGAGCAGAGAGGCAGCATGGAAATGATCCCTTTAGTCCATTGAATCTGCGGCGCTGACCTAACTACTGTTTATTATCCTCCCCATATCCTAAAACCACAAGCTATCGGGAAATATTGGGCAGATCCAATCAGATGATTTGGCCCCAAGTAGTGCTCTTCACGACCACCAGATCCAAAATGGTGTACTTTTGAAATGTGATGTAGTTGATGGGTTGGCCAAGTTAAATATAGGAAACTTCTATAAACTGCAACACAAAATTGAGGCAGTTAACTTGTAAACTGGACGTTTGCAGAATGCTCCTGGTGGTCAGCACTCTGGAAAGTCACGTGACTCAGGAGCTGCAACTTGTGTCAATCTTTTATAAGTTTAATATGATGACATGGACTTCAGCACGTGGTTAAGTTCACCAAGAAGCAATATTGTGTACTTTAGATCAGATTACACTCCTTAATTGAATTTATTCTCTCCACAATTAATGATTTTTACCAATGAGAGACTTTTCCCTTGAAACATGTGTATGCGTGTTTGTGTAATAAAGGCATGATGTTTATGATTGGGAATGAGTTCTCAAATCCTTACTCAGGAATGGTTCACAAGTTCAGAACCTTAGATTTATTCTTAAACTAAGGATTTAATGGGATTCCAAGAATTAGATGTGCCTGGGGCACGGGTAGTGTTGTAACGTAAGATTTGATCAGTCAGCTTTTACAGGGTAAGAATATGAATTCTTTTTGAAATTAAAAAAATTTCAAAGCTTTTGCCAGTGATCTTTACAATAGCCTTTAGAGAGAAAAATCAGCTTTCTATTTTTTTAATCACAAACGAGAATATCTGCAGATACTGGAAATCCAAGCGGTATAAACAAAATGCTGGAAGAACTCAGCAGGGCAGGCAGCATCTAGGAAAAGAGTAGTCAACGTTTCAGGCTGTAATGTCGACTGCACTCTTTTCCTAGATGTGTTTTTTTATTGGTACATTTAACAGTTTCGGCATAAAAGGAAGATTAGGTTTTAAGGTAAGGACTGTATCGAATAGTAAAGTTCCTAAGGCTGAATTGCCTACTTCAGCTCCTTATTTTTTTTCCATGTTTACAAAACTATTTGATTGCAGTCTGAAGTGGTCTGGTAAGAAATAGACAATAGGTGCAGGAGTAGGCCATTCAGCACTTCGAGCCAGCACCACCATTCACTGTGATCATGGCTGATCATCCACAATCAGTATCCTTTTCCTGCCTTCTCCCCATATCCCTTCACTCCGTCATCTTTAAGAGCTGTCTCTAACTCTTTTTTTGAAAGAATCCAGAGAATTGGCCTCCACTGCCTTCTGAGGCAGAGCATTCCACAGAACCACAACCCTCTGTGTGAAAAAGTTTTTACTCAACTCCGTTCTAAATTGTCTACCCCTTATTCTTAAACTGTGGCCTCTGGTTCTGGACTCCCCCAATATTTGAAATATTTGAACCCGTAATGGCCTTGTCTCCTGACTCAAACCTAACATCTCCTTTTAATCTCCTGAGTTCAGTAAGCAAGGAAGCTGTTGGAGAGACCTACTGCACCTGACCCTAGCAGTGCTGCCAAGGGTAGTAGATCTGTCCTCAAGAGATGGTATATGTTTGGGGCCTTAGCTGTGTTTGGAGCTGAACCACATTCTGTTAACAGTTTTTCTGCCCTGCTTGATCCTGCGATTAAATTCCAAGTCCCTATTCGCTGCCATCATAAGTGCATCCACATCTGCTCTTCCTCTCCTGGAAACCATATAGGTAACATGTCTTTGTTATTTACAGAGCTGATAATTCTAACCACCCTCCTGGCCATACTCTTTCCTGCTTGCATGCTAATCACCATCAAATTCTGATCACCCACCAATCTCATACTTGATTTCCACTGACTCCCAAGCCTTCAACACTTGTTGTTTTTTTTAAAATTTCATATCTCTCCTGTTTCCACTCCTGTGCTCTCCTGCCTCTGTTCTCTCGTTCATTGTGTTTCGTGTCATATGACATGGGCGATTGTGGTCATGATTATTTATGGCAATTTTTTTCTGCGGAAGTGGTTTGTCGTTGCTGCCTTCTGGGCAGCGTCTTTACCAGATGGGTGACCCCACCTATTATCAATACTCTTCAGAGATTGCCTGGCATCAGTGATTGCATAACCAGGATTTGTGATGAGCACCAGCTGCTCATACGACTACTCACCACTTGCTTCCATGGCTTCACGTGACCCTGGTCAGTGGGGCTAAGCAAGTCTACGCCCTGCCCAAAGGCTCTGCCCCGACACCCAGTTGCCTCTGTACTCTTCTCAAATTATGAGCTTCTGCACACTCCAATTTTAATTGCTTGACTGTTGGGAACTGGAACTTCAACAAACTAGCCTTGAGCCCTGGAGATCCTCTAATTTCTCGTTCTTAGATAAAAAGGCTTTGTGTTAAATTCTATTTCATAACTTCTTTTGAAGTGATGTGATTCTTTGTGCTAAATACGTTATTTAATTACAAATTGACCACTGACAGATGAACTTTCTCTCATGTTGGTATTGGCTATTATTTGAGTAGCAAAATGTGGGGAAGAGATGCAGGTAGAAAGGACATACATCCCTCTGCACCGTCTCTAACCCTGGGTCATGTTGAGCTTTCCTATTATGGAACACACATCAAACTTGCTGGTGAACGCAGCAGGCCAGGCAGCATCTCTAGGAAGAGGAGCAGTCGACGTTTCAGGCCGAGACCCTTCGTCTAGAGATGCTGCCTGGCCTGCTGCGTTCACCAGCAACTTTGATGTGTGTTGCTTGAATTTCCAGCATCTGCAGAATTCCTGTTGTTTCCTATTATGGACCTTAGTATCGGTCCCTGCACAAAAAAAAAAGCAAAAGTAACTGCACAGCAAACTGCCTCATGGGGTAATTTCCTTATTTCTAAATATAAATTAGTTAGATTCTCGGCCATTAATTGCTCCCTTGTGTTATAATCTCGTTGCTTCCAGTTCCTGTATCTGAATCTGAGCCAGGATATCTGCATTTCCTACGCTGCAATTACGTTATTTTCAAATACGTTCAAATAGATTCTGATTAACTACGACATATTGGGACCGGTATGTTTTTGCCCAAGTAAGTAGCTGCCCCAGTTAGCTTAAGTTTCATGGAAATAGATAAAAGTTATAAAACAGACAAACTGAGTACAAATTTTTTGAAATGAAATATGGGGCACATTTGATTACAACCAATACAACTGCACTGTTATAAAACTGTGTATTAGTTCATAATGCTTATGGAGTAATTAAGCCATGTCATGTTCAAAAGACAAAATCGGCACAGACACCCAATGTAGTTAATGGATTCCCATCATAGAATGCTGTTGATAACTGCAATCTTAATTTTTATTATAATGTTCAAGATGATTGTCGGTGCCTTCAAATTCTCTGTAGTTTCTAACTTGTTGAAGTAGTGAAATTATTTCATTTTCATTCGCAGCCGTTTCTGGCATCTCCAAGCCTGAATGCTTGAAACTGCAGTGAGCAAAACAGTTCTGAATTGTCTTGCTACTTATTTCTCGCCAACTATAAGTGCCAAAAATCGCTGCTTCGTGAGCACAAGCATATGCAGCTGACGCTATTTAAAAACTGTTCGCTCAGAGAATGGTGTTGTGTCTAATGGCCATGCGACTGACACTATCAGAAACTGTTCAGTAACAGTCTCCTGCCCCAATTAGGCAATACAGTGTCCTAAATAAACGATGGGACTCCTGGCTATTTTCTCGATTAGTTCTGTTCTTTAAGAGTTGTCCCGAATAAGTGGCTGCTCTGATTAATGGATGTTCCAATTAATTGGAATCCATTGTACCTAATTGGCTGTGAAGTATTTTAGGGTTGCCCAGGGTGCTAGATAAACTTAATCTAGATGCCTCCATCTCTTGGATTCTTATTCATCCCGTAGAATACAGAGGTTTTAGCCAAGGTCACAGTTCTTGCTGGTTCACGCAGCAACAGGTTCTTGGTTCCAACTGAAGAACTGAGCTCAGCTGTGTTATTCTCCTTCCTACGCAGAAGCAACACTGCAGAGCAAAATATTTGTTCAAAGTGAAGTAAACCCTGACCAAACTCTGAAACCTTCAAAACATTTGGGGAGGAACGCTTGTGCAGCTGGTAGATCTCCGTGTTCCATTGATTCCTGGAAATTCTCAGCCATGTTTTCAGACTGCTCCTAGTTTTCCCTGTGACCACCTGGAGTTTCCTGCTGGTGTTCTGGTTTCCTCCTGCATTCCAAAGATGTGGGTTGATTGGCCATGGTTAGTTACACCTAGTATGGCTGAGTGATAGAATCTGAGGGGAGCTGAGAGGAATATGGGAGGAACATAATGGGATTGCTGTAAACAACTTCTTAATGGCCAGCACAGGCTGGGTAGGTTGAATATCTGGATCTGCTTTGTCAGTAGCTATGAATTTTGCCAACACTTGAGTCTAATTATTATTTCATACAACATAGAAATTTACAGCACATTACAGGCCCTTCGGCTCACAATGTTGTGACGACCATGTAACCTACTCTAGAGACTGCCTAGCATTTCCCTAGCGCATAGTCCTTTATTTTTCTAAGCTCCATGTACCTATCTAAGAGGCTCTTAAAAGATCCTATTGTTTCCGCTTCCACTACCGTCGCCAGCAGTGCATTCCATGCACCCACCATTCTCTGTGGAAAAAATTACCCTGACATCTCCTCGGTACCTATTTCCAAGCACCTTAAAGCTATTCCCCTTCGTGTTAGCCATTTCAGCCCTGAGAAAAAGCCTCTGGCTATCCACATGATCAATGCCTCTCATCATCTAATTCACTTCTATTAGGTCACCTCTCATCCTCCATCGCTCCAAGGAGAAAAGGCCAAGTATTCTCAACCTATTCTCATAAGGTACGCCCTCCAATCCAGGCAACCTCCTCTGCACTTTCTCTATATTTTCCACATTATGCTGTTTTCAGTCTTGGTGACCTCTGTCGGTATCTTCAAATTTCAAAGTAAATTTTATTATCAAAGTACATGTATGTCACCATATACAACCCTGAGATTCATTTTCTTGTGGGCATATTCAACAAATCTGTAGAATAGTAATTATAGCAAGATCAAAGAAAGATTAACCCGAGTGCAGGAGATGACAAACTGTGCAAATGCGAGTATAAATAAATATAAATAGCGATATATAAATAGAAATAACAAGATAAAGAGTCCAAAAGTGAGATCACTGGTTGTGGGAACATCTCAGTGGAGAAACAAGTGAGTGTAGATACAGGTTTCCCCGCCATCCGAAGGTAGAGCGTTCCTATGAAACGGTTCGTAAGCCGAAATGTCGTAAAGCAAAGAAGCAATTACCGTTAATTTATATGGGAAAAATTTGTGAGTGTTCGCAGACCCAAGAATAACCTACCAAATCATGCCAAATAACACATAAAACCTAAAATAACAGTAACATATAGTAAAAGCAGGAATAATCTGATGAATACACAGCCTATATAAAGTAGAAATACTTTTCCACAATCATTGCCGCACTGTTCTCTGTAGCGAAAATCTCACGCAAGCGCCGTTGGCAAAAACACGGCGCAATCGCTACCTAGTAACCTTTAAGCTATGAAGCTGCCAAATCATACCAAATAACACGTAAAAATACACAGCTGATATAAAGTAGAAATAATGTATGTACAGTGTAGTATCACTTACCGGAATCGGGAAGACAGCGCCAAGCACACTGATGATGGTGTGTTAGACTGAGTCGTCGGAGGTTGGGGTGGTGCAGTGGCCTCCACCCTCCAGGCAGTGACCTGATACTGATCCGCGAAGCATGCAGGGGTACAGTGGTAGCCGGGATGCACCCAGCACATCTTTAAAAAAAAAGCCGAAATAAACAAGCTAATTAATTAGGTGCTGCCCGGCACGTAAATGTCGGCCCAGATCAGAGGCAACGCAATCGGCAATCGCCTCTGATCTGGGCCGACATTTATGTGCCGGGCAGCACCTAATTAATTAGCTTGTTTATTTCTGCTCTTTTTCTTAAAGATGTGCTGGGTGCCTCCTGGCTACAGCTGCATTCTTCACGGATCGGTATCTGTCTGCAGCCCGGGGGTTGGGGTAGTGAGACATTGGGGTGTCGTCTGTTTCCATCAGGGCAGGCAGGTCATCTTCTCCTATGACTGCCTGCCTTGATGTCGAAGGTCGAGGTTCGTCATCAGCTGTGGCTGATGTGGAAGGCTTGCTTGACTGCTTAGCCTCGCGCATTTTTCTATCATACAGTTCTTTGTAAGCACTCAAACCATCTTGGAAATATGCCCTAAACTGACATATCCTTTCAAAATTAAAGTCATACTTTATCATTGCAGCGAAAATCTCACGCAGTTGCTTCACGTTCAGTTCCTGGACGACTTCACTTTCGGTCCGTTCGTTACTGCATTCACTTTCGATTGTTATCCTTTTCTCTTCCAGTTGCATCAGCTCTTCATCTATCAGTTCTTGGTCAGGGGATGCGAAAACCTCTTCAACATCATCTTCGTCAACTTCCACAAGCCAAACTCACTTTGTCCTTGCTTCATTCACCACGATCGAAACGCTTAATTATGTCTAGTTTTATGCTAAGTGTAACACCCTTACGAGCTCTTTTAGGCTTTTCCGATACCTTAGAACTCATCTTGCTAACGGCTGCTCACAGGCACGTGTTTAAGCACTGCCGGCGAGAATGCCATTCCGAATCCGGGGGAGAGTGGCTGCTCGGGGCACGCTCTGATTTTTTTTTCCGCAAGCTGCTTTTTTTCGTAACAGTGAAAACACCTTCTGTTAGCGAAAACTGGTAACTAATGTAGGTCTTTCGTAACAGTGAGGTTTCGTAAAGCAAATGTTTGAAAAGCTGGGGACACCTGTATCCCCTTGAGTTCAAGAGCCTGACGGTTGAGGGATAGTAACTGCTCTTCAACCTGGTGGTGCAAGTCCTGAGGCTCTTGCACCTTCTACCTGATGGCAGCAGCGAGAGAAGTGCATGAACTGGGTGATGAGGATCTCTGATAATGGATGCTACTTTCCTGTGACAATGTTTCATGTAGGTGTGCTTTACCCATGATGTACTGGGCCGAATCCACTACCTTTTGTAGGACAGCTCTCACTCTTACTGATCTCCACCGGTGTCTGAGATCTGTTTGTATTTATGTAATAAAGGGAGTGCATGGCAGAGCATTAATGCTGCTGCTTCACAGTTCTGGTGACCTGGGTTCGATGCTGCCTTGTTCAAATGATGTTTGCATATTCTCCCTGTGACTGTGACTGCATCCCTGAGGTGATCCAGTTCACCCTCCCCTCCCCCAGTAGTACAAAGCTGTGCTGGTTGGCAGGATAATTTGCTGCTATAGGATACCACTCGTGTGGTTGCCCAGTGGGTGTATCTGGGAACTGTTGAGAGGCATGTGAGAGAGGATGGTTGACAGTGATGTAGCTGAGAGAACGAGATTGCTCTTGCATCGGCTCAAAGGGCCAAATGGCCGCCTCCTGTATTATTAGAGAATGTGAGAATGAAGACACAGCTTGGTTCAATGTAACCTGTCTCGAGACGAATGCTGTTCTAAGTCTCTGTGGGAAATAGTTTGAAGAAAGTTGAAGATATTTTGCCCTTAATGATCATGAAGTTAGTGAGTGTTTCAGAAAACTAATGTTGCTACAGGCTGATCAAAGGACCCAGTTAAAGGATGTTGACATTTACATTTTCCATGGAGCTGTTGAGTTTTGCGGTGCATTAGCACTTTGAAGATGGTTCTGTATTATTCCCCTTCAGCTGCCCACCCCAGCCTGCAAGATTAAAGCAATCCAGACCCTGGAAAAGCTTGGATCATTCAGTCACAAAATGGTTAGGGATGATTTAGCACTTTGTGCCTGTGTTAGTTCTGGAAGAGTTGATTTGGTATTCGGTCTTTCCTGCAGCTCAGTACTGTAATTATTTTCTTTCCAAGTTCTTTAGCTGCCTCATGTCAGGACAGATGTGTGGAAGGGACCTGCACCTTGGTAGCTCACTCAGATGTCCTGTTTAAAAGCATCTGGGCTTGGACTAAGCCTGGTGTCTCAGGAGCAGGTTTCCCAACTGGCTGAACAGGCTTTGCTGTTTCCGCAGTCCTTTGTTCAGGTGGGGTAAAAAAAACAGTGGGATTTATGTCTGCATTTACATGTGTATGCAGCTCATTATAAATTCCTTTAGCACATTTATGATGGAAATTGGCATAAATTCAATGTAGTGTAGTTGCACCTCTTCCTGTGCTGATGGTGGAACACCTCCATGTCCACTGTCTAGCTCTGGGATGTTGCAGTGGGAGTCCTGCACTCCAATTAACTGAGTCTCAAGCTCCCCACAACAGATGCAATCACAGATAATTCCAAAATTAAGTGAAAGTGAGGACAGACTGACTGGTGTTTGTTTAACGCCAACATACTTAATGAGCTGTCGGCCACCACTTCTTGCTCACAGGCAACCTTTTGTAATTCTGGGGAAGTCCATTGGAACTCCTTTGGGTGATTTTATCGCTGCACAGCAAGAGGTCATTTGTCCCATTATACCCCTGTTGATTGTTCATCAGAGCAGCTCTAGAAATTCCATCTGTGTAGTTCATTTTGTTCAGATTCATAATGGCTGTGCCTTTTAATCCATACAGTAATACTTCCTGAAACAACCTTTGCATTGGTGTATTCTATTTTTTCTCTCTAGCTCTTGAGAATATTCTGCACTGTACAAATATTGTACAAGAGTGAATTGAATGTTTGGCGGGACCGAGTACTGCCCAGAACACAAACCTGCCCAGTCTATGCCTTTATTTGTTCACATTCAGCAACCCTGTTGAGTTCAGAGCCATGCTTGCAATTTTCCCATGCTTTGCACTTTGTGTCTGTGCCAATATTTGTCCAATTAGCAATTTAATTTCATAACAACCAGTTCTAGCTTTACTCTGGAATTGAGTGTGGTGCCTAAAGGGCATGAAAGTGTTTTATTTTTCCTGAAGTAGATTGTGAGCTTCCTGAGCATTCTGAACACTAGCTTCAGCAATGATTAATAGGAGAGGACAACAATTTTCATTAATCAGTTTGACCTCTGCATCATTCATGCCAACCCATGTGAATTCCTGTGTTTTTAACTCATAATTATTTTGATAGTTTTCTTCACATGACTTTGAGATGATGCACTGACTTGCCTGCTACTTGCATAGCATCTGTAGAGATCATTGTGTTTCCACTGAGGGAGGTAGGAGAAGGCACCTACTTGCAGGGCCTAAAGCAGGCCCAGCCTTTTTAACGTCATGAACCAATAACATTCAGCAAGAGTTCTGTGGACCCCAGGCTGGGAGACCCTGGCTTGGAGGATACTGTTTTCACCACTGTCAGAGGCAGCGGGAGGTTAACTTTCTGCCTGTGGAGTGTGCCATTTTCACACAGGTTCACCTGATTCTTTTTCAAATAAACAGCTTGACTTAAATCAATTGAGCCATTGTGCGTGTGGCTGCCTTGTGACACCTTTTACCTCCCGATTTTACAAATGCCAGTCATGTACTGAGTGAAGTCAAGGACACAGTCTTGTCGGCCACCCATTAGCATTACGGGGTGAAGGTTTCGCCTTTCCAGTTGCTTGGTTAGAAATTTTCACAAATTGATTGCTTTACCTGTTAGTTGGATTTTGCCTTTCATCACCTACTGTTGAAAGGAGTATGCTCCTTATTATCTTCAGCCGGTGAGACTGATGTTAATGTAGCCAGTGGAAAAATAAAATCAAAGTTATACAATGCAGAACCAGGCTATTTGACCTAACTAGTCCATCCCAATCCAGTTGCTCCCCCAAACCTTTTTCTATCTAAAATAATTTAAAATGTTGTGATTGAATGGGCCTCTGTAGCCCCTTCCTGATACTCACCACCTGTTGTGCAGGTCTCCTTGAAAACTTCCCCCTCTTACCTTAAATTGTGCACTCTAGTTTTAGACTCTTCTTGCTTGGACATAAGGCCGTGACCATTAACTGACTTGTGCTCCCCCGGATGACTTTATGAACCTCAGCCTCCTATGCACCGGGAAGGTAACCTGAATCCAGTCTCTCCCCATAGCTTAAGCCCTCCACTGCTGGATGTGATGGATATTAAAACTGGTAGATCTATTCCATCTGATAGAAACATAGAAAACCTACAGCACAGTACATGTACTTACTTTAGAAATTACCAAGCCTACCCATAGCCTTCTATTTTTCTAAGCTCCATGTACCTATCCAGGTGTCTCTTAAAACGGGGGTCCCCAACCTTTTTTGCACCGTGGACCAGTTTAATATTGACAATATTCATGTGGACCAGCCGAGCGGGGGGGGGGGGGGGCGGGGGGCGGCGGGGTTCAAGTTCAACAGAGCGTTTTCAGGGACTGAGGAAAGGTGCAGCTGAGTCACATCGTTTCCTATCTCCAAATCATATCGTTTCCTCACGGCCCGGTAGCACACGCTTTCGGTTGAGGACCACTGTCTTAAAAGACTCCCACTACCACTGCCAGCAGCCCATTCTATGCACTCACCATTCTCTGCATTAAAAAAAACTTACCCCTGACATCTCCTCTGTACCTATTTCCAAGCACCTTAAAGCTGTGCCTTCTCGTGTTAGACATTTCAGCCCCGGGAAAAAGCCTCTGACTGTCCACACGATCAATGCCTCTCCTCACCTTATACACGTCTATCAGGTCACCTCTCATCCTCTGTCGGTCCAAGGAGAAAAGGCTGAGTTCACTCAACCTATTCTCATAAGGCATGCGCCCCAATCTAGGCAACTTCCTTGTAAATCTCCTCTGCACCCTTTCTATGGTTTCCACATCCTTCCTGTAGTGAGGCGACCAGAACTGAGCACAGTCCTCCAAGTGGGGTCTGACTAGGGTCCTTTATAGCTGTTACATTATCTCTCAGCTCTTAAACTCAATCCCACGGTTGATGAAGGCCAGTGCACCGTATATACAGAGTCAACCTGCGCAGCAGCTTTAAGTGTCTTATGGACTCGGACCCCAAGATCCCTCTGATTCTCCACACTGCCAAGAGTCTTACCACTAATAGTATATTTGACCTACCAAAATGAACCACTTCACACTTATCTGGGTTAACTCCATCTGCCACTTCTCAGCCCAATTTTGCATCCTATCGATGTCCCGCTGTAACCTCTGACAGCCCTCCACACTATCCACAACACCCCCAACCTTTGCGTCATCAGCAAATTTACTAACCCATCCCTCCACTTCCTCACCCAGGTCATTTATATAAAAATCACGAAGGGTAAGGGTCCCAGAACAGATCCCTGAGGCACACCACTGGTGACCGACCTTCATGCAGGATATGACTCGTCTACAACTACTATTTGCCTTCTGTGGGCAAGCCAGTTCTGGATCCACAAAGCAAGGTCCCCTTGGATCCCATTCCTCCTTACTTTCTCAATAAGCCATGCATGGGGTACCTTATCAAATACCTTGCTGAGATCCATATGCACTACATCTACTGCTCTACCTTCATCAATGTGTTTAGTCACATCCTCAAAAAATTCAATCGGGCTCGTAAGGCGCGACCTGCCTTCGACAAAGCCATACTGACTATTCCTAATCATATTATTTATGCCTCTCCAAATGTTCATAAATCCTGCCTCTCAGGATCTTTTCCATCAACTTACCAACCATTGAATTAAGACTCACTGGTCTATAATTTCTTGGTCTATCTACTCCCTTTCTTGAATAAGGGAAAAACATTTGCAATCCTCCAGAACCTTCCACGTCCCCATTGATGATGCAAAGGTCATTGCCAGAGGCTCAGCAATCTCCTCCCTCGCCTCCCACAGTAGTCTGGGGTCCATCTCGTCTGGTCCCGGTGACTTATCCAACTTGATGCTTTCCAAAAGCTCCAGCACATCCTTTTTCTTAATGTCCATATGCTCAAGCTTTTCAATCCACTGTAAGTCATCCCTACAATTGCCATGATCCTTTTCCGTAGTGAATACTGAAACTAAGTATTCATTAAGTACCTCTGCTATCTCTTCCGTTCCATACACACTTTTTCACTGTCACACTTGATTGGTTCTATTCTCTCATGTCTTATTCTCTTGCTCTTCACATGCTTATAGAATGCCTTGGGGTTTTCCTTAATCCTGTTCGCCAAGGCCTTCTCATAGCTCCATCTGACTCTCCTAATTTCAGTCCTGAGCTCCTTCCTGCTGGCTTTGTAATCTTCTAGATCTCTTTCATTGCCTAGTTTTTTTAAACCTTCCATGAGCTTTTCTTTTTGTGACTGGATTTTCAACAGCCTTTATACACCACTTATAAATAGGGTTTAACTGATCTGATATTTCTATTCATGTCTTTTAATATTTGTGTTTGGATGGTCAGGCGGATGTCAGGCATATGCAGAGGAATGGACACTAACTCTTTCTGCTCCTCCCACTTGGAAGGCTGAGGGTCTGTGAGAGGAAAAAATATTGGAACTAATGATGGGAGAGGTTAACCATAACGGATCTTTCCCTAGAGCAAATGAGAGGTTGATAAAAGAAGTTGATAAAATCATGAGGGATGGATGGTTATAGTTGTTTACCCAGGGCTGGGGAGTCCAAAATAGAGAACACAGACACAAGACAAGGGGTGGTGGGGAGATTTAAGAGACCTAAACATTAACTTCTTTACATGAAGGAGTTATCATCAGGGACAAAGCCCTCCCCACCATGGAGCCCATCTACATGGAGCACTGTCACAGGAAAGCAGCATCGATCATCAGGGACGCCCCACCACCCAGGTCATGATCCCTTCTCACTGCTGCCATCAGGAAAAAGAGCCTCAGGACTCCCACCACAAGGTTCAGGAACAATTATTACCTCTCAACTATCAAGCTCTTGAACCAAAGGGGATAACTTCACTCATCTTCACTTGCCCCACCACTAAAACTGTTCCCACAACCTATGGACTCACTCCTCATGTTCTTGATATTTATTATTTATTTATTATTATTATTTCATCCTTTTTGTATTTGCACAGTTTGTCATCTTTGCACATTGGTTGTTTGCTCTGCTGGTGCAATGTCTCATTGATTCTATTATGGTTATTCGATTTATTGGGTATTCCTGCAAAAATTGAGTCTCAGGGTTGTATATGGTGACATACACTATGTACTTTGATAATAAAATTGACTTTGAACAAAGGGAAGCAAGTACATGGAATGAGCCGCTGGGGAAATCATTGACGCGGACACAATTGCAGCATTTGAGGCATGGGCTTGTTGGGCTGAAGGGCTTTATATATGCTGTATTACTCTATAACTATGTGGTTACTTCATGCTAAACATTTTTAGGATTGCAAATCTGGTGCAGTGGATGGAGGTGAGGTGCTGGGCATGACGATGAGGACATACGTACTAGAGAGTGAGGGACAGTTCCTGCACTGAGTTGTTTAAAATGTCCTTCTGTGCTGGGAGCTGCCTCAGTAGTAGAGAACAGAGTCAGGTTTATTATCACTCTTTTAGCTGGCATGAAATTTGTTGTTTTGTGGCAGCAGCACAGTGGAAAGACACAAAATCACTATAAATCACAAAATAACTAGTGCAAAATAAAAAAAACCAAAAGAATAACAAAGTAGTGTTGATGGACCATTTAGAGATCAGAATCAGGTTTATTATCAACGACAGAAGTCATGAATTTTTTTTGTTTTTGTGGAAGCACTGCAGTGCAAGACATAAAAAAATTCTTGCTATCAGTTACAACTGAAAATAAAATAAATCGTGCAAAAAAAGAGAGAGAGAATGAGTTGGTGTTCATGAGGTCGTGGGCCATTCAGAATTCGGATGGTGGATGAACAGCTTCTGTCTGTACATCCTCGGATGCTGTATTTGCTGGGTGCTACATTAATTTGGTCCAATTCTCAGCTGTTTTGAGATTACCTGGAGTGCTGTTCATTTTGTATCTTTTACAAATAAATCCTGGTGACCCTGTAGGAAGTTTAATCCCGAGGTCTTGGTGTTTTTCTCATAACCTAGAGTCTCAAAGCACTGAAAGGGGCCCTACAGCCTAGATGTATAGCAACCATCAACCACCCAATTACACTAATCCCATTTCATTCTCCTCTCATTTTCTTCAACTCCCCAAACCCTCTCCAGCTTCTACCACTCACTCCAACACACAGCGGCCAGTTAACCTGCCAACCTGCACATCCCAGGGATGTGGGAAGGATCTGGATCACATGAAGGATATCGTGTGGTCACGTGGAGACGTGTAAAGACCACATAGACACCACTGAAGGTCAGGAGCACTAGCAAATTTCTGCAAAGTGACTGTGGAGAATATTCTGACTGGTTGCATCACCATTTGGTGTGGAGGCTCCAGTTTCACAGGATGGGGAAAAAGCTGCAGAGGGCTGTACACTCGGCCAGTTTCATCATGGGTGCTGACCTCCCCACCATCGAGGACAACTTCAAAAGGCGATGTCTCAAGAAGGGTGGCATCCATTTTGAAGGACCATCACCATTCACGATATGCCCTCCTCTCATTACTACCATCAGTGTGGAGGTAGAAAGACACACTCAATGTCCTAGGACCAGATTTAACCCTCCACCGTCAGGCTTGTGAATGGTCCATGAATGTGACCTCAATATTTTGCTCTCTTTTTGAACTATTTATTTATCTTTTAAATATCATTGTAACTTACAGCAATTTTTAAAATATGTTACACTGTACTGTGCCACAAACCAGCAAATTTAATGTATTATGTGTGTGATAATAAACCTGCTTTGGAGTTCCTGGAGCTTGAGGTGGTGGCCAGCTGTGCCAGCCTATTGTCCCGAACTGATGATGCAGAATGACCGGGTCCAGTACTAACACTGCTCATCTCCACACCGTCACATAAAAGACCACCCTCTAAACTTTCCGGATGCTGAAGCAGGGTTTGGGCTGAGCTTGGCTTGGAGCCATATTGTGTCTGCTTTCAGTTAGTGAACAGTGGCTGGGTGGTTGAGGAGGTGAGAGTTTGGAGTTATCTTACACAGAGCAAGGGCAGCCTGTGTGTTGTCAGGCTTCCTAATGAGAGGGACAACTTTCTCACCATGTAAGATATTGATCTTGTGGCTAAACAAATTTGGCTGGGCCCAGCTCAGCCAGTTGGCACTTTGCACCTTGCTGTTTACAAACTGAGAGTGTAGCTGCAACTGTTGAGGTTATAATAAGATTGAGATTTATTTAGAGCTTGTTTTCTGACCGATGGGGACACAGATGCCCAGAATTTGCTAATTGAGGGGACATCTTGTGAGGCGCTTAGTTGGTTTGACTTTATCCATCCATCACACTCCATCAGACTTGATCCATCCATCAGAGACTTTGTGAATGAGGGGAGCAGTCATTTATTTCTGTTACTGAACCTATAGGCTCTGTCCTTCGATGTGACGTGAAGGACAGAGAAAGGAACAGAACAGCGACTGAGGCAGGGCATACTGGTGCCTGTAATGAAGGGTAAAGGGGGTGGACAGCTACAATGAGAAGAGCAGAGAAAGCACAAACACAAGGAAAATCTGCAGATGCTGGAAATCCAAGGCAAAACACCCAAAATGCTCGAGGAACTCAGCAGGCCAGGCAGCATCTATGGAAAGGAGTTAAACAGTCGATGTTTCAGGCTGAGACCCTTCATCAGGACCGGAGAGAAAAGATGAGTCAGGTGAAGAAGATGGAGGGGGGTGGGGAGGAATAAGTACAAGGTGGTAGGTGATAGGTGAAACTGGGAGAGGGGGAGGGGTGAAGAATAGAGCTGGGAAGTTGATTGGTGAAAGAGATAAAGGGCTGGAGAAGGAACCATGGAAAAAAGGGACGGGGGAGGTGTGCCCGAGGGAGGTGATGGGCAGGTAAGGAGATAAGGTGAGAGAGGGAAACGGGAATGACGAAGGGGGGGGGGGTGAGCCACACCTGCCCCTACACCACCTCCCTCCCTACCATTCAGGGCCCCAAACGGTCCTTTCAGGTGAGGTGACACTTCACCTGTGAGTCTGTTGGGGTCATCTGATGTATCTGGTGCTCCCGGTGTAGCCTCCTGTATATTGGTGAGGCTGGTAGAATGGGATACAGCTTCAACGAGCACCTACGCTCTATCTGCAAGGAAAAGCAAATCTCCCAGTGGCCATCTATTTAATTTCTACTTTCCATTCCCATTCCGATATCAGTCCATGGCCTTCTCTATTGCCGCGATGTGGCCACACTCAGGCTGGAGGAGCAACACCTGATATTTCATCTGGGTAGCCTCCAATCTGATGGCACGACATCAATTTCTCAAACTTACGATAATTGGCCGCCCCCCTCTCCCTTAAGATTTCAGGTCTCCTCTTGGTTCCTCAAACCTCAGGGTCCCAGAGATGAGTAAGCACATCATTCTGATGCCAAGAGCTTGTAAACCATATTCCAACTGCAGATCCATGGAAAGGGTTTGAAGATTCAGCTTGAAGAATTCAAGCCCTGTGCAAATAAAATGAGTACTTAATTTTTCAATAATTTCCAACAGTTGCCTTTGTTATAAATGGCATTTTTAACACACAACAGAAGTGCTTAAACCCATGAAAACTCTCAAGTTTGTAGTCAACCCCCTAACAAAAGAACATGGGGAGTGGCAGCTTGATTTGGGAAGTAGCAGCAGCTGTGGCTGATCTGAGCTCAGTGCAAGGGACACGTTAATATACGTTAATGACATGGGAACAGGGCATAATTCCAAAATCTGCAGTTGGTACATGATATGAAGCTTCGGCAAACTGGGTGAAGTGTTGTTAAGTTATAAGGTGAGCGGGGAGACAGCAGCTGAAGCCTGTGCAGAGTTGATTTTTTTTTGGTTGAAGGCATGAGTTGTAACGGACTGAAAGGAGTGCAGAGTGGGTAGACTCTTGTGCCAAACAGTGTTTTGGAGCACAAAAGCTCGGAAGGTATACAAACATACGGAGAAAAGTAATCAATCCCAGTTTCATTATTGTATCCAATCCTGGATACACACATGAGGAGGCAAACGAAGGCTTTGTAAGAGTGGAGGAAGATTTTACTAGTTCCAGAGTTGACAAATACAGAATTTTTTAAAAACTGCAGATATTGGAAATTTAAAATAAAAAACAGAAAACGGTGGAAATATTTAAGTCAGGCCACGTCTGGAGAGTGGACAAACCTGCCTAATTTGGAGGGAGGTTTGGGTGACCAAAGTTCAAAGGTGGGGAGTGGACTGGAGGGGTTAAACCAGGGTGATCTCAATGATGAGCTGTTATCTGGTCAGTGAGTGAATGGGAGGAGTCGGAGAGTGAGTTCATAAGCAAAAAAAAATACAAGTTGTAAAATGCAGAGCAGGAGAGAACATGATTGGCAGGTCATAGTGGGCTTGTGTTCTATTTTCAAAAAAAGGAGGAAGAAAGCAAACAAGCCAATATCACAGATGGATGACTGATACAGATTAAAAAATCAAGTTACCTGAAATTGTAGGATTTAGTTTTCAAGTCCAGAAGGCTGGGGCATGCCCAGACAGAAGATCAGATGCTGTTCCTTAGGCTTGGCTAGGCTTCACCATGATAGTGCAGGAGGCCACAGACTGATAGGTGGGAGTGGGATGGGGAAATAAAGTGGCAGGTCCTGGGAATTCTGGGTCTCCCTATCTGTGCTTGGATCCTACAGTGTATAGGAAAAAACATTGTAAACACTGAATGCAGTACCCTAGTGGAAAAAGTGATGATTTTACTTGCAAGGATACTGTGCATAAACTGTGGTTAAAACAGGCTGTGTTTAAAAATACCAAGGACGCAGATTAAGTTTTATTTGCTGTTTCCAGCACTGTTTGCAGTTCACTGAGGTCCCTGATAACCCATTGCCTTCATCATTCTGTTGTCAACTCAGTTAACAGCGAAATTCTTTGACTTAAAATATGATGGATGAGGTATAACCAACAGGGTATATCACAAGAAGCCCTTGAAATCGTTAATTATGGGCTTTTCTATCCCCACTGTTAGAAAACGAGGGCATGTTATTTTTTTCAGCAACCAGAATGCACGGAATGCAGAGATGTAGGAGGAATTTCTTTTTTCCTCTTTTGTTGAAATGCAGAATTCCTTGTCTTGTACGGATTCAGCAGGAAGTTTGAGGGACATCACAGGGATATTGGAAAAGAGGGGACAGGGGCAAGCAAGATTGTTGTGTATGGATGCTGAGAGGAGATGAGGGGTCACCTCTGCCTATGCTGTGTCTTTCTATAGTTCTAACAGGGACAGAATCAACACCATCTCCTGCTGTGGTCTGCTCCCCTGCTCCCTCTGCTGCTAACCAGCTCCATGTGTCAAACAACACTTCAAACTGAGAACACAGTTTTATCAAATATCTACACAGAATGAACGATGACAGTACTCTAAGGCTGCCAAACAGATCTAGATGCTCCTGGGATTCTGCTACTGGTCAGTCCAAAAGCTTCACCATGCGTGGTGCCTCATGTACCATGGACGTTCCCTATTATTAGCATTGCTCCCTCCTAGCTGCCTCTCTTTTTTTCTCATTTATGGGACAAGAAGTTAATTTGTGGGCTCAGGATAATGTTGAGCTTTTGTGGTCTCATCAGTGCAAGTCAACTTACTGTTACTGACTACATTCCCCAAGAAGGAAACCAGTTTCCTCCCTGTGATACTCAGTGCATCACCAGGAAGGCGTTACAGCAGCCAATTTGCATAGAACGGGATCCCACGTACAGCAAATGTTTCTTATAGGCGGAACAGAATGCTGTGATTGTGGGTGGGTTCTCTACACTGTCCCATGGCTTCACTGATGCTATCTCCTTGCATTTACTTTCACAGGTTCTCTGAAGTAACTGGACACTTGCCAAACAAAAAATGTAATATCTTACATTTGCGGTGAATAAACTAGATACTGTATAACATCACAAGGTCAGCTTCAGTATGGGCAGAAATTTAAATTGTGTTGACTTTCCAGGGCATGTTAACCATGGACGTGATAAACAGCAATATATTGGCATACTGTATTTCTTGATGTTACCAGATGAGTATTGGAGGACTCCCCCGCACAGAACTACTGTAATACCACGAAAGTTACACCACTACTCACCCGAGAAAGTGTCTGAATGCATCTTGATGCTTGTAAGGCTGGAGATTGGGCATGAATTGGTTTGTGAGCATGAAGAATTGGAAACAAAAATAAGACCATTCAGTTTGTGATTGAGAGGGACTGGGCAGCCAGTGTGGGCATTTGTAGAACTCGATGAGTTGGCGAGCAGGGGCAAGCCCGGGCCGCCTGTGGACACAACTCAGTGCATCACAGAAACCAGCCTCCCCCTCCGTGGGCTGTGTCTATACAATTTACTGCCTCAGTAAAATCAAAAGACCCTACGGTACCGTGGACATTCTGTCTTCCATCAGGCATAAGATAAAGCCTGAAAGGATATACCACCGGGCTCCATCCTGCTGTTAAGACCATTGACTAAACCCTAGTGTAATAAAACGTACTCTTGACTTCACAGTCCACCTCATTGTGGCCTTGTGACTTATCATGTACCTACATTGCACTTTCTCTGTAATGTGACACTGCATTCTGCACTCTGCTATTGTTTTACCTTAAACTACCTCAATATACGGTGTCACGAGGAAATCTGCAGATGCTGGAATTTCAAGCAACACACATAAAAAATGCTGGTGAACGCAGCAGACCAGGCAACATCTATAGGAAGAGATACAGTCGATGTTTTGGGCTGAGACCCTTCGTCAGGAGTAACTGAAAGAAGAGATAGTAAGAGATTTGTAAGTGGGAGGGGGAGATCTGAAATGATAGGAGGAGACAGGAGGGGGAGGGATGGAGCTAAGAGCTGGAAAATTGATTGGCAAAAGGGATATGAGAGGATCCCGTCCCATGATCCTCTCATATTCCTTTTGCCAATCAACTTTCCAGCTCTTAGCTCCATCCCTCCCCGTCCCACTTCCAAATCTCTTAGTATCTTTTCTTTCAGTTAGACCTGACGAAGGGTCTCGGCCTGAAACGTCTACCTCCTCCCATAGGTGCTGCCTGGCCTGCTGCGTTCACCAGCAATTTTTATATTTCAATATACGGTGTAATGATCTGATCTGTAGAGAAATCAAGCTTCTCACTGTACCAAGATAGTGGAGGATGAGGATACTCAAATACGAAAAAGTGTTGTCACAGATGTGATGATGAGCTGACAGTATGTTGGTAGATGATCCTGTGACTTTATTTCACATGATCAGGGGAGTGTTGGTGTCCAGATGAACAGGAGGAAAATAGATTTGCTGCATGCACAGTTTACCTTCATTAGTGAATTATTTTACAAATAACATCACAAAGTATTTGTTTTCCTTGTGTAGTTTCACTTGCTCTCAATGACTGCTGCTCGCACCTCAGATATATGCACGCATACTTCCAGACTTACCACGGAACTCAATAGTTAGTCAGTGCCCTGAATACTGAGTTACGTAACCAAACCAGAGCAGCTGTGGTCTATGTGTAGCGTGCTCTGGATGGAATTTGATGTAGTACTTAGAGAGGATGTCCTAGAGGGATTGCCATGTGGTTAGAACTTCCAAATAGTAGAAAGGTGGTCATATTGCTGGAGTTTCACAAAGGCCTCCTTATAGTCATAGGGAATTAAAGGAAAAGATATGTAAGCAAATCGCAGAACCGTACAGGAGGAGTAGGGCTACAGTAGAGGGGGATTTTAAACTTTCCAAATATTGAATGGGATTGCCTAGTGCAAGGGGCTTAGCTGGGGTAGAATTTGTTAAGTGGGTCCAATTAAGCTTTTGAGACAATCTGTAAAAATTCTTACCAATGGGGCAGGACTTGACTTTTGTCTTTGGAAGGTTGAGGAAGTGTCAGTGGATAACACTTCAGGAACAGTAAGCTTAATTAAGTTACGGAAAGTGATAAAGTTGGCTTTAAAATGGGGGAAGGCTGATTCAATAGCTTAAAGTAGATTGGGAATTGGAATTGGTTTATTATTGTCACCTGTACTAAGATGCAGTGCAAAGCTTGTCTTGCATACTGTTCATACACATCAAATCATTACACAGTGTATTGAGGTAGAACAATGAAGAACGAAGTGTAACAGCCACAGAGAAAGTGTAGTGTAGGTAAGTGTAAGATCATAATGATGAAGGTTGTGAGGTTAAGAATCTATCTTACTGATCTAGTGAATCATTTAATTTTTGTATAAGATGCTGTACTTAATTCTGGTGGTACATAATTTCAGGCTTTTGTATCTTCTGCCTAGAAGGAAGAAAATGAAACTAAACCCCTGAGAGGTGGGTGGGTTCTTTGACACTTATTGAAAAGGCTCAGCAGAGGTTGTATTTCCTACGTCAACTCAGGAAGTAGAACCTGCCTCAGGAGCTGCTGATTCAATTCTATTCAGGAATAATCCAGTCTGTTCTCTGTTCGTCCATCACTGTCTGGTTTGGATCAGCTACCAAACAAGACAAGAATAGACTCCAAAGAAGCGTCAGGGCTGCAGAAAGGACTATTGGTGTGAAGCTGCCCTCGATCCAGAACTTATATGCATCTAGAGTCAGGAAGCGAGCAAGCGGCATCACTGTAGACCCATCACACCCTGGACATCACCTGTTCCAACTCCTTCCTTCTGGTAGGCGCTTTAGATCACTGTATGCCAGGACAAATAGGTACAAGAACAGTTTCTTTCCGTATGCCATCAGTCTTATGAACACTTGAATTTTAGTCTATTATAAACCAAGTCCACCTGTACATACACAGGTATACCTCATTGTATATAGTTCACGATTATTTGCACTATTGTTTGCTTTTTGATTCTGTACAGCGAGAGCTCAGGGAAACTGGCATCGAATTCCCTGTATGTGTCCACAGACTTGGCGATAATAAAGGATTCTGATTCTGATGCCAGCTGCTTTACTGAGGTAGTGAAGTCTATTGGGGAAGGCTGATTTTTGTGATGTGCTGAGCTGTGACCACAACGGTTTCTTGCAGTTGCGTGCAGAGCATTTGCCATACAAAGCGTTATGTATCCGGATAGAATGTTTCTGTGGTGCGTTAATAAATATTGGTGAGAATTGTTGGGGGCATGCCAAATTTTTTATAGCTCCTGAGGAAGTAGAGATGTTGGTAAGCTTTTTGGCCTTAGCATTTATGTGTTTGGAGCAGGACAGACTATTGGTGATATTCACTCCTAGGAACCATAACCCTCCATATCCCTCCCATCTATGTATTTATCCAAACATCTCTTAAATGTTGAAATTGAACACTCATCCTCCACCTTCATTCCACACTCTCACCACCCTCCGAGTGAAGAAGTTCACCCTCGTGCTCCCCTTAAATATTTCACCTGTGACCTCTAGTTCTAATCTCACCCAACCTAAGTGGGGAAAGTCTGCTTGGATTTACCCTGTCAATAGGGTAAACATTGCCTATCGTTAGTGGTTGTCTTCCATTGATCAGAAAGTTAAAGATCCAGTTGTATGCTGAGGCACTAACTTCCAGTGTCGAGAGATTGGTGATGAGTTTAGTTAGAATTATGGTATTGAAGTTGGAGCTGTAGTCAGTGAACGACAGCTTGACATAGGTTTTTTTTACTTTCCAGATGCTTCAACGATGAGTGTGGGTCACGGAGATGGTGTATACTGAACATGTGTTTTGGTGGTAGGTGAATTGCAATAGGTCAATGTTGTCTGCAAGGCTTGAGTTAATGTGTGCCATGACCAGCCTGTCAAAGTACATCATGGTGGTTAATGTTAGAGCACTGGGCAGTAGTTGTTAAGGTAGGTTACCTTGTTTCCTAAAGTAGGTGGGAACCACACATTGAAGCAGGGGAGGTTAAGAATGTCTGTAAATATCTTTACCAGCTGGTCATGCACTTGGAGCAAAACAACATCTTACAAGTGGAAGTCTATCAAAAGAAACTTACAAGGAGTCTAGGGCGAGCATGTTCTGGTAAGGGTAAAAGGCAAAGACTAGGAAATCTTCGAAGACAAAGGATGTTGATGGCTTGATCAGGAAATGAAGCATCTGGCAGGCATATGCAGCTGGGCTTGAGGGAATCTCTTGAGGAATGTAGGGTGTATAGAGAGAAAATAGGAAGGCAAAAAGGGATAATGAATATAAGACCATAAGACACAGGAGCAGAATTAGGCCATTTGGCCCATCAAGTCTGCTCCACCGTTCAATCATGGCTGATCCTTTTTTTTTCTCTCCTCCTCAACCCCATTTCCCAGCCTTCACCCCATAACCTTTGATGCCATGTCCAATCAAGAACCTATCAATCTCTGCCTTAAATACACCCAACAACCTGACATCCACAACTGCACGTGGCAACAAATTCCACAAATTCACCACCGTCTGGTGAAAGAAATTTCTCTGTATCTCTGTTTTGAATGGACACCCCTCTATCCTGAGGCTGTGCTCTCTTGTCCTAGACTCCCCCACCATGGGAAACATCCTTTCTACCTCTACTCTGTCTAGGTTTTTCAACATTCAAAAAGTTTCAATGAGATCTCCCCCTCATCCTCCTAAATTCCAGTGAGTTTAGAAGTTGTTAGGAATCCAGAGCCGTCAAACATTCTTTGTATGATAACCCTTTCATTCCTGGAATCATCCTTGTAAAACTCCTCTGGACCCTATCCAATGCCAGCACATCTCTTCTAAGATAAGGAGCCCAAAACTGTACACAGTACTCAAGGTGATGCCTCACTAGTGTCTTATAAAGCCTCAGCATCACTTTCCTGCTCTTGTATTCTAGACGTCATGAACTGAATGCTCACATTGCATTTGCCTTCCTCACCACCGACTCAACCTGCAAGTTAACCTTTAGGGTGTTCAGCACAAGGACTCCCAAGTCCCTTTGCAGCTCAGATGTTTGGATTTTCTCCCTGTTTAGAAAATAGCCTGCACATTTATTTCTACTACCAAAATGCGTGACCATGCATTTTCCAACATTATATTTCATTTGCCACTTTCTTGCCCATTCTCCTAATCTGTCTAAGTCCTTCTGCATCCTACCTATTTCCTCAACACTACCTGCCCCTCCACCAACCTTCATGTCTGCAAACTTGGCAACAAAGCCATCTATTCCATCATCTAAATCATTTATATACAGCATAAAAAGAAGTGGTCCCAAAAACTAACCCCTGCGGAATAACACTAGTCACTGGCAGCCAATCAGACAAGGATCCTTTTATTCCCACTTGCTGCTTTCTTCCAATCAGCCAATGCCCTATCCATGTTAGTAATTTTCCTTTAATACCATGGGCTCTTAACTTGGTAAGCAGCCTCATGTGTGCCACCTTGTCAAAGGCCTTTTGAAAGTCCAAGTATACAACATCCACTGCATGGTTCGTCAGGCAAGATTTTCACTTAAAGAAACCATGCTGACTTTGTCCTCTCTTATCCTGTGTCACCAAGTACTCCATCACCTCATCCTTAATAATTGACCATAACAAATATGTGTGCCTATAAAGGATAGGGAGAATCCTAAGACATTCTACACTTCAGTTAAGTGTATAGGCAGGAAAGAAGTAGGCCCCTGTTGGGTTGAAAGTGATAATCTGTGCGTGTAGAGCCAGGGGATGTGTATGAGGTTCCAAATAAATACTGCTTATTTGAATTCACCAAAGAGAAATATGTGGAAGATACTGAAGATGGTCTGGGACACACCAGTGTGAAGAAGTAGGAAGTCTTTGGTGTACTTGGATGCATAAGGGCCAGATGAGATCTGTCCCGCGTTGAACTAAATCTGCTCACCTTGCTTTGCCACGTTAGCTCTATCTAGCTGTCCAGTTTTAGTTCCTGATTCTTAGTCAGCAAAATGTCATTGGAATGTTATCCTTTTTCTACCTGTGAGCATTCTGTTAGTGGAATTTCTCATGACTAACTCCTCCTTGTAAGTTCCTTTCCATTCCTGCTTGGCTTTGTGAAGGTGCTGCCTCTTGCCACAACTCCACACCACCGGAGGGATGGGTGTATAACCATGGGCATACAACACGCTGAGGTATAACAAATCTCATCTTGACTTCCAACGCCTGCACTTTCCAGCTGTGGTCTGCTGAGGAGCTGTTAGGATTGCGTATACGGACTGAGTGGATCTCCAGACTTCCCTTGGACAACATGGGGCTACACCATTGTTCAGATCCTGGCCACAGCATTAGTTCATATTGGCAAACCCCACACAGGCTTGGAATTGAACCTGGATTCCTTGGAATGTGCTTTCCCTCGATAGACACGGGGAAAGGAAATGGTGAAACAATGCAGAGCTTGTTAATTTTCAGCATGTGAGCTCTAGGTCCAGGGAAAGATTATGTTTCCTGAAAACTGTCACATTGAGCAGCTGTGAAAGAAACAATTCAGATCCACCTTTTCCAAAAAATGTTCATGGAAAAAATCCAACAGTGTTTATCTTATTGGCAATGGAGAGTGGAGGAAATGAAATAGAATTGGTCTAGGGCGATGAAAATTGTACAGATTAGTGATGGTCATGGAGCAGGTTAAAAATTGGGAGGGCAGGTTCTGTGTGATGGAGATCAACATAAGGTGAATTATAAATGGCTGGAAGTGGTTACTGGGGCAAGTAGAGGCACACTGAGGAGAATTTAAAAGTTTCGGATAGTAATGTATAATTAGGTGGGCTGTTCAAGAATTAAAGTCAATGGGTATAAAGATGGGGATCTGGGGCTGATAGAAGTGCTTCAAGACCAGGCAGAATGGCCTCCCCCTTAAATTGTAAGGACTAAAATGAAAGCTGCATATTAGAGGACAGGCAGGCAGCCACTTGATCCTTCCCCCAGCTCAGACCTAGAAACTGTTTCCCCAAGGTCTGAATTTAATGAATGTTTTAGTAACAAAAGTTCTGTAATGCAGGGGATTAGAGAAGATGGGGCTGTGCTTCTTGGAGTAGAAAAAGTTAATAGGATTCAAAATCAAAATGGTTTTGATAGATTGAAAATGGTAACAGTTTCCATAATGGAAGGTTGTAATCATTGAGTAATTGGTAAAAAACCTGGAGGCAATCCATTGGAAACAGTTACACAGTACATTATCATGATCAGGAATTCACTGCCTGACAGGATGAAGCAAACTGATTCTAAAACTTCCAAATGTGGGTGAGGTGCTGGATAGGGTCATCTGCAGGGATGGGGGATTAACTGGATAGCATTCCCCAAAGGGCCAGTACCAGTAAGTGAACAACTCCGATGATCTGTTTAGAGCTAGTGAACCATACGATTTGAAATAGGAACAGTGGGTACAGGATCGGTGGAGGTGGGTGTGACAGTAACCCTGTAGATGTGTTAGCTGTGTTCACAGCAACCGGTCCTCAATCAGTTACTGGGGTCAGGACCTCCCAAATAGCAGTACCAGCCCATGACTATCAGGGCGGCAGGAAATTTCAAGGAACACACATCAAAGTTGCTGGTGAACGCAGCAGGCCAGGCAGCATCTGTAGGAAGAAGTGCAGTCGACGTTTCAGGCCGAGACCCTTCGTCAGGACTAACTGAAGGAAGAGTGAGTAAGGGATTTGAAAGTTGGAGGGGGAGGGGGAGATCCAAAATGATAGGAGAAGACAGGAGGGGGAGGGATAGAGCCAAGAGCTGGACAGGTGATAGGCAAAAGGGGATACGAGAGGATCATGGGACAGGAGGTTCGGGAAGAAAGACAAGGGGGCGGGGGGGGGGGGACCCAGAGGATGGGCAAGAGGTATATTCAGAGGGACAGAGGGAGAAAAAGGAGAGTGAGAGAAAGAATGTGTGCATAAAAATAAGTAACAGATGGGGTACGAGGGGGAGGTGGGGCCTTAGCGGAAGCTGATGTTCATGCCATCAGGTTGGAGGCTACCCAGACAGAATATAAGGTGTTGTGGCTTCATCTTTACAGTAGAGGAGGCCGTGGATAGACATGTCAGAATGGGAATGGGATGTGGAATTAAAATGTGTGGCCACTGGGAGATCCTGCTTTCTCTGGCGGACAGAGCGTAGGTGTTCAGCAAAGCGGTCTCCCAGTCTGCGTCGGGTCTCGCCAATATATAAAAGGCCACATCGGGAGCACCGGACGCAGTATGTCACCCCAGTCGACTCACAGGTGAAGTGTTGCCTCACCTGGAAGGACTGTTTGGGGCCCTGAATGGTGGTAAGGGAGGAAGTGTAAGGGCATGTGTAGCACTTGTTCCGCTTACTTTCAAGGAGTGATTCTCCTCCAAACATCAAAGTAGATTGAGAGAATGAATCGTGGGTGGTGTGTGGAGTTAGTTATGTATTGCCCATTTTCATGAGTGCAACCACCACGTTTATCAGAGTCCTCACTTGCTGCAGAGCCCTCAGTGACCCAAATGTAACGCTATGTTCCGTCAACATGTCCAAGGGGGATAAAAACAGTGGTTTTATTGGGGTAGCAGCAATGTGGAATAGAAATGGAGTGAGGTTGCAGGCAGGGGGAGTAGCAGATGCAGGAAGATAGTTGGTGGGGGTGATTAGGAGAGACAGTAAGACTGTGTGAGGAAAGGAATAAAATGTGATAGAGTGGGATGTTTGCAGGGGGTGGATTAGTACTAGTAAATGGGGGGTGTTTAACTCAGAGGTAACTGGGTGAGTTAGGTTATTGGCTGTGCTAATTGCCCATAGGGCAGCCCAGGACTGTGCCCATAGTAACTACCTTGATGTGTTTAATGCACTATTTTAACAACCCATATGTCACATTCTTTTCTCTCCAATGTTTCCTCTCACTTCACCTTCCAAAAGAATCCCTGGCAGTTTTATTTACCCACTGTCATTTGGAACACCTTTGAATGCTTTTCCAGCACTGATTAGACCAATTTCTGTTCATAATAAAACCACTGTATGAGAGTTCCTCCTCATACATAAGACCATGAGACATAGAATATTTCAATTTTTAGGATGCATCTATCTTGCATGTTCCGAATTGCTCCCAGAAACACCTGCCACTGCTGCTCTGCTGTCATCCCTGCTAATGTTCCCTTCCAATCAACTTTGACTAGCTCCTCTTTCGTTCCTCTATAATTCCTTGTACTCCACTCTAACACTGATACATCTGACTGTATCTTCTCCCTCTTAAACCTCAGGGTGAATTACATCATATTATGATCACTGCTTCCTAAGGGTTCCTTTACTTTAAGTGCCCTAATCAAATCTGGTTTATTACACAACATCCAATCCAGAATTGCCTTCTCCCCAGTGGGCTCAACCATAACCTGCTCCAAAAAGCATTCTACAAATTCCAACTCTTGGGATCCAGCACCAACCTGATTTTCCCAATCCAATTGCATACTGAAATCCACCCCCCGCCCCATGAATATTGTGATATTGTCCTTTTACATATCTTTTCTATCTTCTGTTGTAATTTATATCCCACATCCTGGCTTCTGTTTCGAAGCCTTTGTGAAGCTCCCATCAGGGTATTCTTACCTTTGCAGTTTCTTAACTCTACCTCGTCCGATCCTATGTCACTTCTTTCCATGGATTTAATTTCATTTTTTGTTACCAACAAAGTCACCCCACCCCATCTGCCTACTTGCCTGTACTTTTGATACAATATGTATCCTTGGATGTGAAGCTCCTAACTATGCTCTTTCAGCCATGATGCAGTGATGCCCACAGTATCATACATGCCAATCTCTAACTGTGCTACAAGATCATCTACCTTGTTCTATATACTGCATGCATTCAAATGTAACATCTTCTACCGTTTTCGATTCTGCCCCCGCGTTGTACTTCATCTCACCCCACTGATTGCAATTTTGCTCTATTATCTGCCAGTCCTTTCTTAGTCTCACTACACATTGCACCTACTTGTATGCCAACTACCCCATCCTCAGCCCTGTCACTCCAGTTCCCATCCTCCCAACTACTCCAGCACACCTGCCCTCAAGGATGCTGGTCCTCCTCTTGTTCAGGTGTAACCTGCCCTTTTTCTACATGCCATATCTCCCCAGAAGAGATCCCAATGATCTAGAAATCTGGAACTCTTGTCCCCTGCACCACTTCCTCAGCCACACGTTCATCCGCCAAATCCAAATCCACCTATTTTTACCCTCACTGGCACGTAGCCCAGGCAGCAATCCAGAGGTTTCTAACATGGAGGTCCTGTTTTTCGTCTTTTTATCTAACTCACTATGTTCTCTCTTCAGGATCTCCTCCCTTTTCTTACCCATGTTGTAAGTACCAATATATGCCTGGAAGTCTGGCTGCTCCCCTTTTAGAATGCTGTGGCCCCAATCTGAGACATCCCTGACCCTAGCATCTGGGAGGCCACATACAATCCGAGTGTCTCTTTCACGTTCACAAAGTACCCTGCCTGCTCCTTTAACTATGGCATCCCCTATCACTACCGCACTGCTCCCCACTTCCCTTCAGAGCCAGACACAGTGCCAGAGACCTGGTCACTGTGCCTTCACCTGGTAGGTCATCCCCCAAAATAGTATCCAAAGTGGTGTACTAATTATTGACTGGAATGGCCACAGGAGTACTCTACACTGGTTGCCTACTCCCTTTCCCTCTCCTGACAGGTAACTTGGGGATGATAAAGTAGCTCCTATCTATCACCTCCTCATGGACCTGTATGAATTGAAGGTCATGAAGCTTATAGCTCCAGTTCCTTAACACAGTCTCCAAGGAGCTGCAGCTTGATGCACATCATGCGAATGTATTTAGCCAGGACTGGAGGTCTCTCAGAGTTCCCACATCTCACACGAAGAACATTTCACTAATTTTGGGCCTATTCTCACAGTACCAGCTACGTACTACTAGACAAAGAGAAAAATATACCCCAAATTGCCTGAAACTTAGAGCCTCCGTTCTCACCAAAGTCACTTGAGCCAAAGCCTGATCACTCTAACCTAGTCCACTCCAATGGTGGCCTCTCCTGCACTGGCTGCTTTGCTTGCACTTTGCGTCTTTTTATTGGCCTTTGCTGACTGTGTAAGAGGTTGTTGTGATTACAGCCTGTCAAAATGTTCTGAAAGTCCCCGCGCTCTTTTTTTTTAAAAACCTCGTGCTACCTCAGCCAAACACGCAACTGCTCACAATGATTGCAGCTTGCTGAGGGTGGATGTGAGGATACGCAGGTAGTCCCTGATAACGGAGTGGGTGTATTCATGAATGTACAATACAATACAATTCCTGGCAATACGCAATAAACTCTTATTGCCCACACACAAGCCACCATAAATTCTCTCATGCTGTTTAGATGTTTGGGGGAAGAATATCTCCTTGGAATAACCCACAACTCTAAGCAGTCATGAACTGGAAATGATATCTGGGAGGTCCTGAACCCAGTCAGTCAGCAAGGACTGACGCCTGTCAGCAGATGACACATCCACAGGTTTGTAGGCTCATTCACTGTCACACCAACTTCCACTAATCCTGTAGTCTTTTTCCTGCTTGAGACCACACAGTTCGTCAGCTCTACATAAATGGGGCTTATTAGAGTTGTTCATTCCATAAGGCTCTTTGGCTCATTTACTGGTGCTAGCCCTTTGGGAGATGCTATCCAGTTAATCCCATATCCCTGCAGGTCTTCCTATCCAGCACCTCACTCCTGTTTATAACTTTTAGAGTCAGTTTGCACCAACTTGTCAAGCAAGCAATCCCAGATCAGGATAATGTGCTCTGTAACTGTTTCTCAGTGCCGTCTTCAGTTCTTTTCCAAATTACTCTGTTAATATGACTTCTAGTTATAGGAAGGTATTTCTATGTGTAGTCTGTAAATATCTTTGATTTTGTATCCTATTAACTTTCCCTTTAACTGCCTCTGCTCCAAGGCGAACACCCCTAGTTTCTGTAGTCCCCTACATTACTGCACTTTCATTAATGAAACATTTTTAATTACTAGCAGACCTTGGTGAACCAGTTTCCTATCCTAAACTGGGAAGTGATCACAGTAGCTATTTGCCTGTCATATTTTGTTTTTTATTTTCAACACAGGAGGAGGCCATTCAGTCCGTCAATTCTATGCCTGACCTTGGAGCAATTACTTTGGTCACATTCTTCCACTTAATTCCCTGTAACCTTTCTCTCTCACATACTCCTCAACTCCCCTACCAGCCACCTGTACTTGTGGCAATGTATGGCAGCCATTTGTCTACCAGCACAGTGTTGGGATCTGGTAGGAAATCAAAGCATGTGAGAGAAACCCACACAGTCACAGAGGGAATATGGAGACTCCACACAGTGCTGGAGGTCAAGGTCAAATGTAGGTTGCAGTAGTTATACATCAGCATTACCTGTTGTGTCATCTGCTGCCTTGTGCTCCCAGCTGATCTTGAAGAAGGAACTGTTGTTCTCCACTGGATCAGTGGACTGAATGGATTATAGCAACAGTAATGGGGTTGTGATACAGTCCAGCATACTTTGATTTTTAACGTTCTCATTCTTGCTAAAATACTCCCATTGGGTACTCGTGGCTGACTGACTCAATGATCTGTCCTGTTGAAAAGTCAATTCCCAGAACTTGTCCAACTCTCCCTTTTTTCCATCCAAGATTTTGATTGCTTCATCATTGGATAGCTGCATCTTCCATGGCAAGACCATAACTTTTGGAGTTCTCTTTAAAGCTTGTCTTTCCTTGCTCCGCAAGATGTTCTTTGTAGGATGACTGTGACAAAGCTTTAGGCTGCTTGCAAAAAGATCTTGTACTCTTCAGCATCAAACTCTGTTTAATCTGCATAGTAATTATTAAGATGTTCATTAGATTAAACACAAGTTATTTCTGCTGTTGTGGCTCCTCTTCTTTAGTAGGAATGGGGCTGTTAAATCAAAGTAAACAGCATTCAGTTGATTTAGATAGTGTTATCTAAATATATGGTAATATATAAGAAGTGGTTTTGCTTTGGGACATTTGGTATAGTTGTACCAGATGACATTTGACTTGCAGGCTGAACACACACTGTCCCAATTAGCTTGATGTCCTTGGCCATGACTCAGTAGCACTCTTCTCACCTGGAACCAGGCGGTCATGGATAGAAGCAGCTCTCAAGACAATTGAGCACTTGACCAGGGAAGGGTAATGGACAAATAACTCAGAAACAAAGTATTCAAGGCCCATTAAGGCAAACTGTGAATCCTAAACCAATAATTTGATAATGTAAGAATTAGGAGCAGGTGTAGGCCATCTGAACCTTGGAACCTGCTTTGTTCCCTTAATACCCAATGATTTCCTTAATGTGGGCTGACAGCTGAAAAATAGGCACTGAAGCTGCTCACTTACTGATATCGTACTACTCCTTAGGGAAGAAATCCTACCTACTTTCCTGGTCTGGTTTCTGTGTGGCTCTTCTATTTTGCTTAGACCAAAACCACAATATAGAGAGAACCACTCAACCTAGCAGTTGGTATCACTTGTATTGCGAGAACAGATATGTAGTCATCATTCAATAAGTAGAACTAAGTTCTTATAGCAGTGAGGTTTTGGTGTGTTCTGAAATATCATAAAATGACTGCACCTAAAAATTACTTAATCAAATGTTCCCCAGAAATTCTGACCTCTGGACTGAGTGTTAACTGCTCGTGAATCCCTGTGAAATGATGCCTTCAGTAAACGTGGTGATCACATGCACCTCCGGTTTACTGAGCTAATCCAGTGAATTCACAAGTCCCCTCACCGTTCTCCCTTGCCAGCTGTTTAGACTGTTACAGCATGGAAATGAGTTGCTCAGCCACTGTCTGTGCCAACCATCAGCACCCTTTATTCTTCCTGTTCACCATTCTCCGGAACTCATGGTAATGCTCTTCGAGATGTCTGCCCCTCCAGCACGTTTGTGCATTTATTGTTCCACACCAACTGTAACTTTCAAAACGATGCGAATCATTTTCTTAAGTCTTTCTATGTTTACACTTTGCTTCCATTAACCCTTACTCGGTTTGCTGGCTGTAGTCAGACCTGTGGAATCTATCCTTTGTGATTGATGGACAAAGAGTTGGAGGCCACCACAGTCTGCATGAAACTTTAGGATTGGGAATCTTGGCTGATTGTAATCCTTTTTCCTTAGGACAGGGATTGCTGAGGTGCATTATAATGTTCCACATCTGTTATTAATTTATTCCACATCTGTTATTAATTTATGGTGGGTTTCTTGATGATACTTTTACCTGAACTCCATTCTATCCCCCTTGGTTTGCTAGTTGTTATTCTAGTTTGCATTTGAGAAGGCGATGCTGAGCTACTCTCTTGAATCACTGCATAACCTGTCCTTTTGGCAAAGGTGATGCCAGGACGTTGCTGTGTAGGGAGTTCCCAGATTTAGACTTAGTAGTGCTGCTGATGGTCCTGGTGATATTGTGTGTGGCTTGGAGGGAACCTGCAGGAGGTGGTGGTCCCATGCAACTGCTGCCCTTGGTGATGAAGGTTGCTGGTTTAATGAGTGCTGTCAGAGTCCCTGGGAGAGGAACTACCACAGTTGATTTTAACCTAAATGCTAAAACCTTCCTTCTGAAAGTTTAGCTAAGACAAGGAAACTCAGTACTGACAAGGGATTGATTCAGAATCCATCCATAAATGAATTGTACCAGATGCTGTAGTCAGTCATTCAGAAGTACAAACGTACAAAACGCTGATTATATTTTCATATAAAAATCAATAGAATTTTGTAGGTTTCTTTCAAATGGTGGTGGGAGATTTATGGGTAGTGAATGTTTCCAGTCTCTGGAGACAGCCTGAGGGCAAAACACACTTCCAACGTCTGTCTGCTGATTGTAGATGTTAGGTGTTTAATGGTGGCATTCCTATTAATTTAGTGGGTCTCATTTGATGAACAATTACTTCCCCTCCAGAGTCTGACGTAGACTTTTGAGAGGAGGCACTTCATAGTAGTGGAGACTTCCTTCAAAGTCCTCCACATTCACCGGCAGAGAACCTAAAACATGTTCAGCACAGTCTGCTGCATCACTGTTGCTAGCAGTCAGGTTGCTCTGTCAGGCAGTTCATTGAGCTCTCATGCCTAATACCAGAGTTCTTCCAAGATTAGCAGGTGGACTGAGGAAAGGATTTGAGGCTCTCACAAAGTTTTCTTGGAGAAAATTGCCATGTCCTTATGAATTCCCAGGAATCTCTGGCCCATTATCACTTGGAATAGTAAAGGGACATTAGGATGATACTCCCTAATGGACTCACTTTCAAGAATTCTTCATCTCATCTTCTTGATATTTATTTATTATTATTTCTTTTCTTTCTTTTTGTATTTGCGCAGTTCGTTGTCTTTTGTGGTCTTGCATTGATTCTGTTATGGTTATTGGATTTATTGAGTATGCCTGCAAGAAAATGAATCTCCGGGTTGTACAGTATATAGTGACATATATGTACTTCAAATAAATTTACTTTTAAATTTACTTTGAACTTTGAGTGTCAAGAATCGTATTGGCCATGCAAATGACATGGTCTACCCATTGAAATTGATTGAGTGGAATTGGGACCTTAATGATGGCCCACAAGGTACTCCGATGTTGATTCCTAACACTGATAGTAACCTTAAATAGTCTTGGAGTGCCTTGTTACATTTAGTTCACGTCTCAGCAACATGCAAGAGAACAGAGATCTCTGAACTGTTCAACCCTAATAGAATTCATGGTCCATTGAAGAGCAGAGATCTCAAACAGCCTTTTCTTCTCTTACCAAAAGGCTGTGTTGGTGCCCTATAGATGGTAAATTTTATTGTCAAGGACGCCTAATTAAGTTGGCTCTGAGATATCGAAAGTGATCCATGTTTCCAGGGTCTTGTTGCGTCCCTTATGATATGGGTTGGGGTGGGGGTTGGCAGAGGCAATGTGGTACAGTGCGGACAGGTTGGTAGAGGACCATGTTGTTTTCTGAATCTTAAGTGTATGACTCATTTTTGTCTGCTTCAGTGAGCAATTTGACAATGAATCTGAGCTTGGTCTCTGAATGTGCCCAAGTGGACATGGAGTTGGGTGAACCTTTTTGCTTCTCTGGGGGCAGGGGAGCTTTGAAGGAATATTGTGCTAAGAAAGTTTGAGCAAAAGGTTGGAGAAATGAAACAATCCAGCCTGACAACATTCTGCAAGAGACTGCCTGTTATGGACCTATTGGTCTGAGATATGGCCTGCATATTATCATCCAGGGGAAGTAGACTGGAGACTAGATTGGAATGGGCCCCAATTTGTGAAAGATTCTCCACAGTCCCTGTTGATTGCGGGTGTCAAAAACTTTGGTAAAGTCAAAAAAGTTCATGCAGAGTCATTGGTGTTGCTTGATTCTTTTCTTTTGGAGTTGTCACGCAGCAAGATCACATCCGATGTGCGGTTAGTTGGATGGAATAGATGCTGGCATTTGGGTAGCAGCTGTACACTATGGGAGGAGAACCCTGGTGCTATCTCTCCCTGTGATAGACAGCAGGGAGACTTCTCTGCCACCACCACAATGTGGTTTGATGTTGGGCGAAGGACAGAGCAGTGTGCTGAGTTACTAGGAAGTCTGTCACTGTATGTGAATGGAGACCACAGTAGAAACCGTAAAAGCCAGATACTTGCCACGCTAGGCAGGTCCAACCACATCCTATGATGCTCTACTATAAATATGGACCAGGGCTGAATCAGTTGCTCATGGATTCAAATCTAATGTCGTAAATCTCCAGAAGTAGCCTCAGATATAAAAGTACTGATTTGCTCACTTCTTGTGGGTCAGCAGACGAAAGGTTACAGCAGCTACAAACTGAGCAAGCAGTCTCCACTTATAACAGGCATGTTGAGCTTTGATACTCATAAAGGGGAGGGAACTAAAATAAACCTAGGAATAAATTTAAACGGGATACTTGAAGCAAGGTTTCCACACAGAGGGTGGCGGACATATGAAACGAGTTGTCAGAGGAAGCTGTCTCTTTCGGTACTGCCTGTTATGCCACTGGTGTTCAGGACAGTGCTGAAGGTCCTCTACCTCTGGCATTGTTCAGAGCTTCCTTCATCGTGTCGGTAGCTTGGTTTTCGCCACTGTCAGTCATGCAGGTCCCGGAGGAGACTCTCAAGAATACCATCACACTCAGGTGACGAAAGATTCTTCATTGCTGTTTCCGTAACAGTTTTGTCTTACTATTCAGGGTTGTTAACCCCCAAACCTTGAGGACTGGTGGACCACTCTTAGACTGGCCTCTACCCTATAACCTGTTTGGCGTGGGTGACCTTACCAAGAGCCAAAGCACAAAGCCCTGCCTCCAGCCAACAAAGCTCTCCGGGTCATTGAGGCATGCAAGCCTCCAAACCCTATGACAAGTTTGTGGTTCTCTTGGAGGAGAGGAAGCTGTAGAGTTGGACATAATTACAGCATTTAAAAGGCATTTGAACCCAATTGTAGATGGGAAAGGTGCTTCAGGGAATTAGGCTTGTAGATTTGGTAAAGGGGACAGGGGACAACAACTATGGTTCAGCATTACCCATTTAATAACACTAAAGTATTCACTGAAGCATTTAAGTTACACCAATACTCCTCTAAGTGTGCGCACGGGCCCTCTAAATGCAGCACAGTGCCAAATCTTGCCATAGCACTGGTCGCATGATCCCAACTCCAAGGTAACCCCTTCAGATCAGAGCTCCGCGTGCATTACATTTATATGCCAGTGGTGCTGTGGTGCTAGAAGCAGTCAATGAAAGATTATTTGCATCAGTCTTCATGCAGTATGCCAGAAGTTTGAGAGTGTCAGAGGGCAGAAATGAATGTAGTGAGAATGTGCTTGGGAAGCTGAAAGGTCTGAAGGTAGATAAGTCACCTGGACAAAATAGACTATATCCCAGGGTTCTGAAAGAGGTAGCTGAAGAGATTGTAGAGGCATTTATAATGGTTTTTCAAGAATCACTGGATTCTGGCATGCTGTTGCAGGACAGGAAAATTACAAATGTCACTCCACTCTTCAAGAGGGAAGGAGGCAGAAGAAAGAAAGTGTAGGCCGGTTAGCCTGATGTCAGTGGTTGGGAAGATGGAGTTGATTGTTGAGGTCTCAGGGTACTTGGAAGCACATGATAAAATAAGGCCGTAGTCAGCATGATTTCCTGAAGGGACAAATCTTGCCTGACAAATCTGTTGAAGAAGTAACAAGCAGGACAGACAAAGCAGAATTGGTGGGTGATGTGTACTTGGATCTTCAAGAGGCTGCTTAGCAAGATGAGTATCTTTCGGTCAAGATGGTGCCTGAATGCAATGCTCCTTTGGTTGACATCTTCTGGATAGATCATGATATCACTTTTTTCCTTCTTTTTCATCTTTTATGTTTGTATCTCATATTGAATGTGATTCTGGAGCTGTTGGAGCCTGTGGTTTGCTGTTTGAGTATCATATGGGTGTTTCAGTGCACTGCAGTCTCTGACAGGAGTCCGGGAGGGAGAGGCAGTGTGAACGAACCTCCAAGTGAGACGGCGGCAGAACGACACAAGCTGATATTTGACCCCATTTAGCCGACTAAAGTGCGAGGGCGATTGAAACATCAAGGCGAGTGTGCAAGTTTGCAGCTCGTTTGGGTGTTCCAGTGCTCTGCCGTCTCTGAGAGGATTCAGGAGTTAGAGGCAGCATGCTTGAACCTTGTAGTGAGCAGGTTGCAGGATACAAGCCGATGTTTGTGAGAGGCTGCAGCTGTGGACAGTGTTGTTCAGGTATTTTCGGCATTTTGGATTTGGATTTTGGACTACAGACTTTTTTTCAGTCTTATAGATTTTATCTTCCGGTTGGATCTTTTCATTTTTTTTTTGTGCGTGGATGGGGTTTTGGGGGTTGATTGCCTGATCCATTTTGTTTGTTTTTTTTGTGCGGTAAGAGGGATTTTGGAGTCCATGTGTCTGATCCTGCTTTTGTTTGTTTTTTTTGTGGGGAGGTGGGATTTGGGAGTTGATGATCGTGCTGCCTTTCTTTTCTTTCTTGGTTTCATGGCTACCCAGAGAATTGAAGAACTTCAGAGTTGTATGCTTTCATAATAAGTGGACTTTTGAAATGTACTAGCATGGATAGAGCATTGGCTGATTGGCAGAAGGCAAAGTGTGGAAATAAAATGAGCCTTTTCTGATTGGCTGCCAATGACTAATAGTGTTCCACAGGGGTCTGTGTTGTGACACTTCTTTTTATGTTAGATGTCAATGACTTAGCTGACAGAATTGATGGCTTTTTGGCCACGATCACAGATGGTACGAAGATAGAAGGAGGGGCAGGTAGTGTTGAGGAAGCAGGGAGGTTGCAGAAGGACTTGCAGCTTAGGAGAGTGGTCACAGAAGTGGCAGATGGAATCCAGTGTCAGGAAGTTGTATGGCTATGCACTTTGGTAGAAGGAATAAAACCATTTTCTAAATAAGGAGAACATTGAATCCATGGTGGAAAGGGACATGGAGTCCTCATGCAGGACTCCCGAAAGGTTAACTTGCTGGTTGAGTCACTAGTGAGGAAGGCACATGCAATGTTGGCATTCACTTTGAAAGGACTGCGATATAAAAACAAGGATGTAATGCTGAGTCTGTACAAGGCACTGGTGAGGCCTCACTTAGAGTATTATGAGGGGCTTTGGACACCTTAACTATGAATAGATGTGGTGATGTTGGAGAGGCTTCAAAGGAGGTTCATGAAAATGAATATGGGAATGAAAGGCGAATTATATGAGGAGCGTTTGGGTCTGTACTCACTGGAATTTAGAAGAGTTGGGGGAGGGATATCATTGAAACCCACTGAATGTTGGAAGGCACAGTTAGAGTGGCTGTGGAGAGGCTTATAGCATGACAGTTAGGATTAGAGGGTGTAGCCTGAGAATAGAGGGACGTCCATTTGGAACAGAGATGGGAGGAATCTGTTTAGCCAAAGGGTGGTGAATCTGTGGCATTCGTTGCCACAGCCACCTGTTAATGCCAGGTCATTGGGTGTACTTAGGGCAGTGGTTAATAGATTCTAGATATTTCAGGGCTTGAAAGGTTATGGGGAGAAGGCAGGAGAATGGGGTAGAGGGAATTGAATCAGCCATGATCAAATGGCAGAACAGACTCGATGGGCTGAATGGCCTGGTTCTGCTCCTATGTTTACAGTATTGCATTATGGTCTGCAGCAGTTTTTTTTCCCAAGTGGGCCAATCGATAACTAACATGGCAACAGCAGCTTTCGACTGGCAGATTGTGCTTACATTTCTGACTGCAGAGGGGTTCCAGGAATATGGGCAATGCAGGCAAATGGGTCTAACTCAAGTAGGCATCTTGGTCAGCATGGACGAGTGGGGCAGAAGGGCCTGTCTCCGTGCTGTATGCCACTGACTTTAAACATCACCGAGAGCAAGGTTGCCTCAATTTGGTTTCATTGTGTTATCTCCACTGTGTTTATATATGATGTGTAGCACCCAGTCAATACTCCAATTGTGTTTAGAGCCCATTTTCCGAACAACCAGTAACGAGACCTCATCCCTATGTCACAATTGAGTTTTCCGAATGGTGACCAATCAGCTGATTGATAAGTATATAAAGGGCAAGCATTTAGAGGACACACCACATAAGTTAGGAGTGTTTACAGTGGAGATGCTGGCATTATTGGTTGCATTGCAATGGGTGCAGAAAGCCAGACAAGCCAAAGCATTGATATGTTCAGATTCATCCTCAGTTCTAGCAAGTTTAAGGTCTTTTCACACAAACAGTCGGCAAGATGTACTTCATGAAGTCCTTCAGTTAGTTACAAGAATTGCAAATCAGGGAGGTCAGGTAAAATTTCTTGGGTTCCAGCACATGTAGGGGTGAAGGGGAATGAGAGGGTGGATGAGTTGGCAAAGAGGGCGTTAAAGAAAGAAAATGTGGAAATGCACATTAGTATCAGTAAAGCAGAGGTTAAGTGTGTAATCTGGGAAAAAGTCAACCGAATGTGGCAAGAAAGATGGGACAGGGAGGGGAAAGGGAGGCATTTATATCAAATACAAAAGAGTGTTGCAGTTACTAGGGTAGGTAATGGAAACAGAAGAGAGGAAATTGTGTGGACTAGGTTAAGGCTGGGGCATTGTGCATTAAAGAAAACATTGAAAATGATAGGGAAACACCAGACAGGATTGTGTGAGGAATGTCAGGAAGAGGAGTCAGTAGAACATGTAGATTTGTGTTGCAGGAAGTATGGGATACAGAGAGAGATGATGAGAAATAAATTAAGGGAGTTGGGGGTGCAGGAATTCACATTAAAAGGGTTGCTGGGCATGGGTGAGAGAGCACAAGTCTGGGTATTTTTAGCGTTTTTAAGGGGTACAGGGGTTTTTTATAGAATATGACGAATAAACAGGAATAGGATACTAGGATGGTCAAAGATGGGAGGGTGAAGTGTAGGTTTGTGTGTGTGTGTGTGTGTGTGTGTGTGATTGGGTGAAGGGATTTAGAATGTATGTCTAGTGCACATTCTGGAGCAGAGGGTGGCGGTAATGCACCATTAAGCTGGATGCCAACCTCCGTAAAACAAGATACAGACAGACAGGACATACCACAATTAACATCGTGCTGATGATGTCCCCTCGTATGGTGATAAAACATCTGCAAATAGTTTGCCAAGATTGAAGAATTGAATTGACTTTATTTCTTACATCCTTCACATACATGAGGAGTAAAAATCATTACGTTACTTCTGTCTAAGTGTCCAATGTGCAATTGTAGTAATTTATAATAAATAAGAGTAGTCAAAGTAACATAGAATACACTCAAATCAACGTGAGTTAATCAGTCTGATGGCCTGGTGGAAGAAGCTGTCCTGAAACCTGTTGGTCCAGGCTTTTATGCTGCGGTACTGTTTCCCGGATGGTTGCAGCTGGAATAGATTGTAATTGGGGTGAGTCGGGTCCCCAGTGATCCTATGGGCTCTTTTTGCACACCTGCCTTTGTAAGTGTTCCGAATCATGGGAAGTTCACCATCTGCAGTTGCGCTGGGCTGTCCGCACCACTCTCTGCAGAGTCCTGCGATTGAGGGAGGTACAGTTCCCATACCAGGCAGTGATGCAGCCAGTCAGGATGCTCTCAGTTGTGCCCCTGTAGAATGTTCTTAGGGCTTGGGGGCCTATACCAAACTTCCTCAACTGTCTGAGGTGAAAGAGGTGCTGTTATGCCTTTTTCACCACACAGCTGGTGTGTTCAGACCACGTAAGGTCCTCGGTGATGTGGAAGCTGAGGAAATTAAAGCTGTTTACCCTCTCAACCCCAGATCCATTGATGTCAATAGGGGCGAGCCTGTCTCCATTCCTCCTGTAATCTACAACCAGCTCCTTTGTTTTTGTGACATTGAGGGAGAGGTTGTTTTCTTGACACCACTGTAGGCCACTTCGTTATTGTTTGCGATAAGGCCAATCAATGTAGAGCAACTGAACCCAAGTATAGAAGTTGGCAAGTCACTATGCAATGCTGTAAAACTCTGCTCTGGCCACATTTGGAGAATAGATAGATAGATATTTTATTGATCCCAAAGTAAATTACAGTGTCACAGAAGCATTACAAGTGCACAGATATACAAATATTAGAAGACAAATAAGAAAGGATTAAAAAATAAGTTACTTCACAGTCTAACACAATGGTCCCCAACCACCGGGCCGCGAAGATGTGCTGCCGGGCTGCGAGAAAACGATTTGGCGATACAAAACCATATGAGTCAGCTGCACCTTTCCTCATTCCTTGTCACGCACTGTTGAACTTGAACATTCCCCCTCCCCACCCCCCGTTGGCCGGTCCACAAGAATATTGTCAATATTAAACTGATCCGCAGTGCAAAAAAGGTTGGAGACCCCAGGTCTAACAGGAGGGGGTCTGAGCTGAATGGCCGAGGGTAAGAATGATCTCATACAACGCTGTTTGGAGCAGTGCAGTTGTCTTGGTCTGTTACTGAAAGTGCTCCTTTGTTCAACCAAGGTGGCACGCAGAGGATGAAGAACATTGTCCAGAATTGCCAGGATTTTCCGCAGGGTCCTTAGTTCTGCCACGGCCTCCAGAGCGTCCGGCTTGACTCCTATAACAGAGCCAGCCTTTCTAATGAGTTTATTGAGCCTGTTGGCATCACCCGTGTTGATGCCATTGCCCCAGCATATCACTGTATAGGAGACAACAGACAGGTAGAACATGTGAAGGAGGGGCCTGCATCCTCCAAAGGACATCAGTCTCCTCAGTCGTGTGCAGCTTTGGTCACTATATTACAGGATGGATGTGGATGCTTTGGGGAGGGTACAGAAGAGATTCGCCCTGATGTTCCCTGGATTAGAGTATTAGCTGCAAGGAAAGGTTGGACAAGGTTGAATTGTTTTCTCTGGAGTGTCTGAGGCTGATGGGTGAAGAATAGATGGTCCCTTTTCTGAGAGAGAAATGTCAGACTCTGGAGTGCACAAGTTTATGGTCTGTGTCTGTGAGTGTGTGTTGGGGTGGGGGGTATTTAAAGAAATGTTTCCCCCCTCACCTTTATAAATCAAGTACTTTTACTCAGAAAAGTGTAGGTGCCTGGGACACACGGTCAGGGGAAGTGGTGGGGAAAGGTAATGACTGCAACATTTAAAAGGGAATTACACAAACACATGAACAAGCAGGATGAAGCGATGTAGACCAGGTGCAGGTAGATGGGATTAATTCAAATTAGCATCATGGTCAGCACAGGCATTGTGGGCCGAAGGGCCTGTTCCTGTGCTGTACTGTTCGTTGTTATTTCCACATGACTGCGTTTAGATGGCAGATGCCATATTAAAAATATGTACCCCCGGTCTGGTCTGTAGTCAGAAAACCCAAGAAATGCCTATGCCTGCTGGTCGTAACTTTTCCTATAGCAGCAAGAATTGCGTGCAATGCTCTCATCTTGAAACTATTTTGGAACTGAGATCATTTCAGTAATTTGAATGCAGTCTCAAACTCAAGGTCTGATTCATTGTCTAATGTGTCCCACCTGCAGCTCCTTCACCAGAATATCTAAACAATCTCATGCAATTATGTCAATTCTCCTTGCCTTAAGGACACGTAAGTGCAGAAAAGCAACCCTGTTGAGGGAAATACAAATAGATTAAGTTACTAAAGGGTCCAGTTAAGAAGTATAAAATGAATGCGCACTGTGCACAGTTTACCATTCAGTGATTCTGAGCGTGTCTCCAAATTCCGTTTGGGAAATTCCATGTGTGTTAAATATGATTTAAACTTGGGAGATAATGATGTCAGACTGATTTTTGGCTCTTGATCCAAAGGAGTCTTGTGGGAGTGCTGCAGAGTCATTAGTGTTGTTAGAAACTGGACATTGTCTGTCCCCAGGATGACCCTCAATGGTCCCAATGCATGATGACAAGTGCAGGTCATAACTGGTCATGGGTGTTATTATCAAATTGCTTGTGTGTTCTATGTGGGGACTTTATACATTTAAAACAGGTAATTTATATTAACAAGAAACAGTGCAGAGGATGTTACCTGGAATGACAGATCTTAATTGCAATGAGAGATTAGATTGACTAGCAAAACAATGAATACATAAATGAGCAACAAGATTCATCTGTTTTTCTTTTTTTTAAAGTCCATAATGATTATAAGTAATTTGTTAATCAATGCTAATCTCTACTCGAAATTGCCATGCTACGTCAGTGATTTTTTTTAAAGAAGACTATTGCTTATTTGGGCAAATGCTCTCAAAAAGATTTGTCACCCCTGCCCCAGAGCAACATGACTCTGTGCATCTAATATATTTATTTAGTCACTCAGGGGAAAGCCCCAAAATTAGTAACAGAGCACAGAGAAAAGGCCTTTTAGCCCAACTCATCCATGCTGACCAAGGTGTCATCTATACTAATCACTTCCTACATTTGGCCAGTATCCTTCTATTCCTTTCCTATGCTTCTGTCCAAATGTTTTTAAACACTGATTCTTTTACCTGCCTCTTTTGCTTCCCCGGCAGTTTGTTCCGTATAGATGCTGTGACCTTCTGTGAGGAAAAAAAATTGCCCCTCATTTGTTAATCAAGGATTACATGACCCCTGGGGAGTCATGTAACTTTAGACCCCCCCCCATCCTGTAGGAAAGAATATCCACCCTACACCCCTCAGAATTTTATAAACCTCTGCAAAGTTACCCCCTCGACATCTTGTGCTCCAGTGAGAACAGTCTCAGTCACATTAATAAAAGTTTAACAAGGACAGATCATAGAAAACCTTTTCATAAATTATTAATATTAACCTTTTAAAGAAATCAAAAAATAAATACCTATAGAGATGCTAAAATACATACAGCATTGCAACCACAAAAATGTCTGTAGATGCTGGAAATCCAAAGCAACACACACAAGAAGGGTCTCGGCCCGAAACATCAACTGTTTACGCTTTTCCATGGATGCTGACCAACTTGTTGAATTTCTCCAGCATTTTGTGTGTGTTACATGCAGCATTTACCGTTGTTGTGACTGACTATCCAGTGCTTACTCACAAACATCAGAAGAAGAAATATAAGCAGAGCAAAGGGAATGCCAACTGACTATCAGTATACTGATCTGTACACTAGATCAGTGAGGATTTCAAAGCATATCATTTAGCGTCACTTGTTCTCACAGCCTTCTAGCTGGTGCCAAACCAGCGTGACGTGATTCTTGTGACAGAATATCTGAGCAACATACTTTCACTTTCATCTTAAGGGTGAGTCGTGATGGGCAGTAAGTGTTAACTTTATCAATGTTGCCACAGTTCAAAATCAATGTAAAGGAAAGCCAGTTTCCTCCTCGTTTTGTTGGGTTGCTTTTTTTTTCTCCAACAGCTAAGCAGATTTACCTCAGCTTGGATTAGAAGGTGTGTCTTTCGAGGGCTTTTCTTTTAGGAGTTTTTTTTTTGTTTTTTTAGTGTGTCGCACCAGACCGTCAGCCATTCTTGTCTGGCGCGTGGTGTCAGGATTGGTCTCCTTTCGGATTGACTGGGTCACGATATGAACATTCCTGACTCGACCCTTTTCTTTACGAGGCCGACTGGCCAGCTCAACGCTCAACCTGGCAGGGATGGAAAGAGTGCTCAGGCGGTGGTGGTGGTGGGGGGTGGGGGTGGTGGCCCGTCTTGGATTCGAACTCGGGAGCCTTCGCTCCGGAGTCCGGCGCTGGTGCCATTGCGCCACCAGCCGACCCTCTTTGGAGCGAAGGAGAATGAGAGGCAATTTGATAGAGGCATAGATGGAGTGGACAGCCAACATCTTCTTCCCTGGGCATCAATGGCTAATACCAGAGGATGTCCTTTTAAGGTGGAGGAAGGTTTGGGAGAAATGTCGGATGTAGGATTTTTACTTTGTAAGTGGTAGGTGCTTGGAATTCATTGCCAAGAGTGGTGGTAGAGGCAGATGCATTAGGTATATTTAAGAGACATTTAGATAGGTACATGGATATAAGAGAAATTGAACGATATGTGTTGTATAGGAGGCAGGAGGTAGGTTAATCATGGCACAGGTTAAAAGTTCAGCACAATATCATGGGCTGAAGGACCTGTTCTGTTCTATGTTCCATCCTCCTCCACTTCCATCCTGTGGGTGTTGTAAGTCTCTCTCCTTCCAGCTAATTGCAGATTCTCTAATTCAGTTACTCTGCTGCTTTGACGACAGATGTTTGGCAGAAGGGCCACTGCCATAAGATAAAGCAGACAGTCAGTCATTGAGTGTGTTTGAAGTCTGCTGCGTATTCCTGTGGTCGATGATTAACAGATCTCTGAGTGCATTTGAAATGGAACAATTTAATGAATCCCCCCCTGCCTAGGAAAAGCAGCATCTCTGGCTGGGATGGAGTCAGGTTTGGCTTACACACTAGAAGCACTTTGCCTTCAAGCCCACTCCGGGGGTCCAAACATCTAATCCACGTGTGTGATGTATGGAGTGCGGTATGTCAGAGAGTGTCATTTTATGAACAGCGCAGTATTGAAGGGGTCCCACACCACATTGTTGACAATGGGTTTCAGGTCAGTAATGTGTATTTTGTTTTCAGAGAGGATTGATTAACAATCGTGTGAATTGGGAAATGTCATATTACCAGGGTGGTCCTCTCTCGAGTCGCTCTGGTTACTTCCAATACCCTCATGGAATCCAGTGGCAAAGTGCCGACCTCCTGCAGTTTCCCACTCATTACACTGGGAAACCCTGCAAGCTAAATTTGTACCAGGTTTGAACTGCATGCATTCAGTGACTTCATCCTTTGTGGTGGGTGGAAATGAAGGCAGACTTGAGAGCCATTTGTATTCTTAAATTGATTAGATGTATGTATATGATGTGGTTTCTATGTTTTAGTTTTAAAGTATGCTGAATTGTTATTAGCTTTGATTTTTTTTTGAATTGCTTGTGGACATCCATAACACCTACACACATTCAAACCTTCTGATAGCTGGTAGGGCCTGCGGTTGTGGCTCAATGATCAAGACTAACTTCGGGCGCTTGGCTGTTGTGTTGGAGATAATTTTCATCCATCATGGTGACCAATGCCCAGTCAACAACAACCTTGCCTGCACTAACAGTGCTGCAGGTAACTGTGGGAGTTGCTTGCTGTAGACTGGTTCAGGCTGGACAGAAGAATACCATGTGGCGTTCACTGCATTGCAACTGGAGCAGTTTTGAAACTGCCTTTGGAGTCGTGCTGTACATTTGAGGAGCCTGTCGTAATCTCACTGCTCTCTTGGGATCTTCAGCTTTGCAAATTGGTTACTTGTGTTTTCTGTAAACCCACATCCACATCAGAGAATCTCCATTGACCGAATGGTTGTTGAGCATCATTGGAATGTGAAATGTCCCACATTATTGTTGATGTTTTCTTTAATCAAATAACCCACCAATTTAGAAGGCAAAAATAGCCATCATACTGAAACTAATCTGGTTGCCCAAAATGTTCTCACAGGAAAAATCTTTTATCTTTTATTCAGTTTTTTTTCAACTGAGTAATACCTTTGTGTCCACCATGCCTTGGTGTGAGAATGGGAGTTGAGGCAAGTAGCTTATGGAAATTTCAATTACAGTTGGAAATTGGTAATTAGTTTTGTTTGTAGAAACGATAAATTATAGTTCTGAGACATTGTAAGGGAATGCCCAGTGAGTTGTGATAAGGCAGTTCTAGTTAGGCATCAAACATTTATAAACATGGTCTTCTAATGTGTCTCGTAAAGTGCCTGGGTTACAGATATAGAACAAAGATTCGTACACAATGCCACTATGTAGCTCAGATCAGGACTCTAAATAGATCTTTTTCTCCTTGATCACCAACATACACTCAGATTGGAATGGTTTTGCACCATGGCATCACAAGTGGACTGAGATTACACAGTCTGGAAATTCGTTGGTTTAGTGTAACCTGTCACTGCTGTTTAGTCAAGCTTTATCTGTGTTCAATAAAGGATGTTATGTTGTTTGTTCTAATTATCACCGACTGCAAAATGTCTGCAAATGTTGCTGGTAGTAGTGTTAAACAGCCATGATCCACGGTACTGAGGGTCTGCTACACTGCCAAGGAAGCTGTCTCCGGACTGGGACTTTAAATTGAGGACCCCTATCATGATCTTATTGCTGCTTGTTCTTTGTTTTATTACTACCACATACTGAGGTACAGTGAAAAGCTTTCTTTTGTATCCTCTCCTTGCAGATTATTTCTTACAACAGTATATTGAGGGGATACAAGGACGAATAACAGAGCAGAGTAAAAGTTAACAGCAACGGACAAAGTGCAGTGCAGGCAGGTGATAAGGTGCAAGATCATTAAGAGGTAGATTGTGCGGTCAAGAATTAATCTTGTGGTGCAAATCAGTTGCTGGAAACCACATCTAAGATGTGATGAGCAATCACTCCATGCCAAATTGTCCTCTGCTTCCACCCAGATTAAATTTCTGGTTCTTTACTTGTTTTATTTCTGAGCAGACAGCCAGGGGGAACGTGCTTTATCAGTTGTGCACGTTCAGAGACTGTAGATGTTTAACTGGGTCATGTGGTTGTGATCAGAGGTGGTAAAAATCAGGAATTCTGTGCTATATGGTGCATTTGTTATGTGTGCTTGTGCAAATAGTGTGAAAAGTTTACTGGTAGTATAGTGGTTAAATTGCTAGACTGGTCATTTTGGGATCTGGGTTAACAATTCAGAAACGAGAGTTCAAATCTCACAACGGCACCTGTGGACTTCGGTATTTTAAATTTAGTTAATAATCTGGAATTTTTAAGAAATGCTAACCATTGCTAATGATAAAGACAAAGTGACTGAATAGTCATAAAAAGACATGTGGTCTAATAACATCTCTTAGGGAAGTAAATCTGCCACCTTGCCAATTCTGAGCTCCAGGTAACTGTAACACTACCTGTATGGTTGACCCTTAAATACCCTCTGAACTGTCCGAGCTCACTAGGTTCGAGGGCAATTAGCAATACAGAATAAATAGTGATGCCGAGATATTGAAAACTGAATGCATTAAAACAAATCCTAGAATAGCAAGCCACAGTCATTTTTTTTTGCAAGAGGCTATTTATAGAAGTTGAACAATAGAACCTTTATAAGACGTACAGTGGAAAAATCACCCACATGTTGTAGGCTGGACTTGAAAGATAAAAACCAAATTAAACTTTCATTCCAGTGGATTGGCTGATTTGAATTTCAGATGATAGATGAATTAATGTCAAAGCTCATTAATCCTTCCGACTCATGATGTCAGTGTGTGTGTTTGCTGATAAGGTTCCCTTTAATGTATAATGTTCTTTACTGGGTTTAGTCTGATTTGTTGCTCAACAAATCTTGAACTTTGATTTGTGACACAAGTAAGAAAGTATTCGCCATCCTGAGAGGAATCTAGTAAATGACACTGTAGTATCTTCCCTTAAATTCCAAGTGGAAGATGGATCTCAGCAGCTGTGGCTAGAATTTCTGTTATTAGCTGAAGTGGCCTTCCAGTCTGTCCATGAATTCCAAGGCAGTGATACCTTCTCCATCCTTGGAGATTCCTGCTCTGGAAGCATTCCTCAGATGATGGGAAGAGCAAACTTCAAGTGCCAAGGCGTCAACAGTTTCCTGGATGCTGTCTGTATAAATTGATTTGTGGTCTGGATCTGCACATGTTTGAAGAGCCCTGAGGCTTGTCCCTCACTGACGTTAAATCAATTATGAGCGGTGATAGTAAACCTGCTACTAATTTCATTTGTCTGTCTTCTCAAACTCAAGTCAGCTGTATGGCACTAACAGAAATGTAACTTGATTGTAATCTCTAATAACCTGATCACAGTCAGTATTCGTAAGGTAAAATAAAGTTCCACGGTTCAACTTAAATAACAGCTCATTTAAAAAAAGAGCCGGTTGTGATTCAAGTCATCCCAAGATTTCTTGTAGATGGTTGAAATGCACGATGACACTTTGCTCAACCCCACTCTCCTGCCCTTCCTCGTTATGCCTTGAATCCCTTGTTGATTTGCAATCTCTCTATCTCAATCCGGAATATTCTCAGGGCTCTGCCTCCTCAGCTTTCAGCCCTCTTGGAGAATAAATTCTTTTTTAATTCAATCTTAAATGAGAACCCTGTTATTCTGTGAGCACTCAGTCTGGTTCTAGGTGCTCCCCATATGAGAGCACATTCTCTTGCCAATTCCTTAACCATAGAAACCATAGAAACTACAGCACAGAAACAGGCCCTTTGGCCCTTTTTGGCTGTGCCGAACCATTTTCTGCCTAGTCCCACTGACTTGCACACGGACCATATCCCTCCATATACCTCCCATCCATATATCTGTCCAATTTATTCTTAAATGTTAAAAAAGAACCCACATTTACCACCTCGTCTGGCAGCTCATTCCTCACTCCCACCACTCTCTGTGTGAAGAAGCCCCCCCCCCCACAATGTTCCCTTTAAACTCCCCCCCCCTCACCCTTAACCCATGTCCTCTGGTTTTTTTCTCCCCTTGCCTCAGTGGAAAAAGCCTGCTTGCATTCACTCTATCTATACCCATCATAATTTTATATACTATCAAATCTCCCCTCAGTCTTCTACGCTCCAGGGAATAAAGTCCTAACCTATTCAACCTTTCTCTGTAACTGGGTTTCTCAAGTCCTGGCAACATCCTTGTGAACCTTCTCTGCACTCTTTCAACCTTATTTATATCCTTCCTGTAATTTGGTGACCAAAACTGAACACAATACTCCAGATTCGGCCTTACCAATGCCTAAAACAATCTCATCATAACATTCCAGCTCTTATACTCAATACTTTGATTAATAAAGGCCAATGTACCAAAAGCTAGCTTTACGACCCTATCTACCTGTGACGCTACTTTTAGGGAATTTTGTATCTGTATTCCCAGATCCCTCTGTTCCACTGCACTCCTCAGTGCCTTACCATTAACCCTGTATGTTCTACCATGGTTTGTCCTTCCAACATGCAATACCTCACACTTGTCTGTATTAAACTCCATCTGCCATTTTTCAGCCCATTTTTCCAGCTGGTCCAAGTCCCTCTGCAGGCTGTGAAAACCTTCCTCACTGTCTACTACACCTCCAATCTTTGTATCATCAGCAAATTTGCTGATCCAATTTACCACATTATCATCCAGATCATTGATATAGATGACGAAGAACAATGGACCCAGCACCGATCCCTGTGGCACACCACTAGTCACAGGCCTCCACTCGGAGAAGCAATTCTCTACTACTACTCTTTGGTTTCTTCCATTGAGCCAATGTCTAATCCAATTTACCACCTCTCCATGTATACCTAGCGACTGAATTTTCCTAACTAACCTCCCATGCGGGACCTTGTCAAAAAACTTCCCTAAGTTTCACTCTGTTTAACCCTTTCTCATAGGACATCCCCCATACTAGGATCATTGTAGTGAAATTTTTAAAAACTGCATCCAATAAATAATAAAATTTAATAAATAGTGGAACCAAAACTATTTGCAATAGTACAGACATTCTGGTGTCATGTGGTGGTTGTCTCTTGGGGTCTGAGGAAGACTAAACATTGTGCCGTCATCTGTGGATACGCATGTGGCTTCGAAGGCTGAAGCACACATGCGGTTGCAGGTTGGACATGGAATGGCGGTTGTTAGAACAGGTGCACACACAGCTTTGAGGTGTCGGACTCGTGCTGCTGCAAGGCGCTGATTTCAGTCATCCTCAAAGTCAGATGCAGCTTTTCTGGTCAGGGCGCGCCACGCAGCCCTGCTGGCTGCGGACTCCTCAAGGTGTCGAGGCTGGAGGTCTGCCCATTTGATGTACAATTTCAGATTGTCTTTGAATCCTTTTTTGGGGCGGCCCTGATTGCAGCTGCCATGCTCAAACTCACCGTAGAGCAGCTGCCTGGGGATTCTTGTTTCACCCATGGGGATTACATGGCCAGTCCAGCATAGCTGGGCCTGGAGGATTCTTGCCTCAGTGCTTGTGCTGTTGGCTCTGTCAAGGACTTCCTGGTTGGTGATTCGGTCCTGCCATTGAATCCTCATGATCGACCGCAGAGAGCACATGTGAAACAGCTCCAGCTGTTTGATGTGCCTGCGGTACAGGGTCCAGGTTTCACAGCCGTACAGGAGAGAGGTGAGGACCACAGCCTTGTACACCTTGAGCCTGTTTGAAAGCTGAATGTCCCTGTGCTCCAGAACTTTGACACGAAGTTTCCCGAGTGCCTGGCTGGCTTTCTGGATCCTTGCTATGATCTCTTTGTCAAGGGATCCACCACTGGAGATAGTGCTTCCTAGATACCTGAAGCTCTCCACATTCTTCAGGACAGTGCCATCGATGGTGATGCATGGCTGAGGAGCGTGACTGTTTGGTGCAGGTTGTCGGAGAGCTTCTGTCTTACCAAGGCCGATTGTCAGGCCGAACAGCTTTAAGGCTGCAGAGAACTTATTGACAATCGTCCGCAGGTGGTTCTCTTGGTGGGCCATGAGGACCCACCAGGAGAACTGCAGTACAACTGCAGTAAAGCATCCCTGTGTTGCAAGGCCAACAATCCGTTTGCTTTCCCTATTTCCTGCTGCACAAGTTTGCTAGCCTTGTTTTGTGTGCAAGAATTCCCACATCCCTTGGTGCTGTAGTAGATTTCTCTCAAATTAAATAGTTCTACTTCCTTCCAAAATGAACGACTTTACATTGTACTCCATTTGCCAACTTGTTGCCCTTTCATCAAACTTATCAATATGTCTCAGCACAAATAAGAGAAAATCTTCAGATGCTGGAAATCCAAGCAACACGCATAAAATGCTGGAGGAACTCGGCAGGTTAGGCAGCATCTATGGAAAAGAGTACAATCGACATTTTTGGCTGAGACCCTTCGGCGTGTCCTGCTGAATTCCTCCAGCATTTTAAACATGCCTCAATAAATAGTTTGCATCCACTTGGTAACTCACTTTCCCACCTATCTTTGTATTGTTTTCTTCCTTCCTTCATTATATTGTGCACAGTTATGGTCCCACCACTGATCCTTGTAACTTATTGACCACAGGTTGTGAGCTTCAGAGTGATCCCTTTTATCAATCCTCATTCCTTCCTGCCCACATCTAATTCCCCATCTGTGCCCATGTTTATCTCCAACAACATTGAACCCTTATTTAGTGCTTTAACCTTTTGTGTGGCACCTTGTCAAATACTTCCTGCAAATCCATTTACAGCAAATCTACTAGATCTCCTCCATCCAACCTTGGCCAGACCTCCTCAAAAGCCCCCAATAAATTTCTTTGACATGATTTCCCTTCATTAGTTTTCTATGCCAGGTTAGACTATGATTTTCCGAACGTGTTGCCCTTACTTTAAGTCTAGTTGTTTTTCTACAATAGATGTTGTATTATTCAGTCCAAAACCTAAGTGTTTTTTTTTAACTTGCTGCTGATGTATGCATTATCTCAGTAGCCACTTCCTTTAGAATCCTAGGTTGCTAGACTTCCAGGTGAGGAGACCTTTTAACCTTAGAGCCCCATTAGTTTGCTTAATATCACTCCAGTCATGGTGATGGTATTTAGTAACCTTCCTGCATTATTCTGAATTAATAGGATGTTTATGGTATCTTCCAGTGTAAAGATTGATGCAAAATATCTGTTTAACTTCCCTATCTTTTCTTGTTTTCCCCATGACCATTTCTACAACTACCTTCTTGGTTGGTCATCCCTCTCTGAGAATCCTTCCTCCATATTTTTGCTGAAAATCACGAATTACCTCCTTACACAGGTACCACTATTTGAGCAATTCTCTTTCTGTTAATCTATTGGCTCAGTCCACTTTAGTCATTCATATCCTCATCCCATTAATTCACTTTTTAAAGCTAAGATTCAGAAGCAAGTGACTTCTGAAATGGAATACAATCCTCCATCACATTCTCGCAGCTCAGCCTCCTAGAGGTTTTTTACTCCTGGAGGGCACAATAAAAAAGCATTTACTGCATTCCTAAGAAGTCTTTTCCTAGGTTTGCTCCATAATGAATTACTCAGGCCTACTATACTGAATGCACATGAATACATTCTTGTCACTACACTTTCGAGCTTGATTAACTTAATCTGCATGAAGATTTTAACTTTTCTTCAGTATTAACAGAGATCACCTGAGCAGGGGTTCCCAACCTTTTTTTATAGCATGAATCCTTACCATTAACTGAGGGGTACGTGGGCCCCAGATTGGGAACACTAGAGAGACAGGCTTAGGCAGCGGTATTTTTAAAAGTGCATCCAAGACAACCTTTTGAGTCAATGTGTAGACAATCCTGGAGAAGGAAGTGACACTGGACTCGAGCTTGGTGAATGTGCTGTGTAAGTGGTTAGTTTGCCATTGGGAGAGTACTTTGGGGGGAAAATTTGACCATAACCATGAGCTTTTTAAGGTAGTTATGAAGAAGGATGTGAATGGGCTGGAAAACATTAAGGAAGGAGGCTTTCAAGACAAAAGGCAGGACCTGATAAAGATAGACTGCAATGCTGTCTATCCATGTGCAGGAGGCATGATAAAGCAAAGCACTGAGAGTTCAGGGCCAACATATCTCCTGTGGGGTAAGGGCAAAGAAAGCAAGGCCAAGAATGTTTGAGAGATGGATAAAGAAAAAAGGTCAGTATTTTGCAGGTAAGGACAACTGAAACAATTGGAGGTGAAGGTGGTGGTGAGGACAGTTATAAAAGAAATTTGGAAGACAAAGACAGGGTGTGAAATATTACTGACAGACGATTAAGGAAAATCCCAAACATTGCTAGTAATTAAGGATGGATTTATTCCTGGAGGAATTATGTGATCTCTTTGGCAATTACTATTTCTAGCCAAGCTGTTTGTCTTCCCATTGACACATGTTAATTCTCTGACCCGAAGTGCTGAAACCAAGAAGTTAAAGCTACACAACTGTTGCTAAAGCACTTTGGAATATCTCCATTTGGTATGCATGTGCAGAGGCCAGGATTTCAATCCTTCTTGAAACCTCTCACAGGAGCCTATAGGGGTCCAATGAAACACCAATCTCCAACTCTAATCCTAATCACAACTGTGATGGAAGTACTTCTATAGTGTCTGTTGAAAGTGCATGCTTGTTTTGGTTCAGAAGTGAAACGTTATGACTGTGGGGAGAAAGAGGTGAGGAGATCTTATTAAATGCTGCTGAGGTGGATGATAATATCACAGGATTGCATGAGTTTATTTGTGTTGCTCAGGAAGTTTCACATCTCTGAGAAAGTTGAACAGTTATTTTAAATCTAATTTTCTTTTCATACAAACAAAATATGCATAATCATATACATAAGAAATTCTACAGATGCTGGAAAGCCAATGCAACACACAAAATACTGGAGGAACCCCGCATCCATGGAAAGGAGGAAACGGTCAGTGTTTTGGCCTGAGACTGTTCATCAGGACTGGAAAGGAAGGGGGGAGACACCAGAATAAATAGGTTTGGGGGCAGGGGAGGGGAAGAGGGATAGCTAGAAGTTGATAGGTGAAGTCGGGTTGATGGGAAAGGTCAAGGGCAGGAGAGGAAGAGATCTGACAGGAGAGGAGAGTGGGCCATAGGAAAAAGGGAAGAAGGAAGGGATAGGCAGGTGAGAAGAGGCCAGAGTGGGGAACAGAAGAAGAGGGGAGGGGGAGGGATTTTTTTTTAAACTGGAAGAAGAAATTAATATTCATGCCATCAGGTTGACGGCTACCCAGATAGAATATGAGGTGTTGCTGCTCCTCCCTGAGGGTGGCACAAGAGGAGGCCATGGACCAACATGTCAGAACGAGTAAGGAAATTGGAATTAACATGTTGGACCATCCGGAGTTCTGCTTTTGCTTGAGGTCCCCCAATTCACTAAAGGGGAATTGATCTGGGAATACATGTTAAATATTTAAAAACTTGCTTTCCTAGTAATAATATCTCGATAAGGGGCAAGTCAACTATTGGGCAGAGCACAGCAGGCTGCGTTCATGACCTTTCAACACTAGCTGTGATTTACACACTTAAGTGTTTACATCAGGCAGCAGTGAGTCTTGTACATCTGAGTGTTACACACTGTGTATGTGTGGGTGTGAGTCACTGTGCTCTGGGTCCACACTGCTGGTGCTGGGTGCCAACATTGAATCTGACTTTTTAGAAAGTGCAGTGCCCACGTGTTCTAGCTCCTCAGAGCCCCCTCCTGCCTTCCAGTCCATTTAAGCAGCAAAGTGTGAGGGCTTATCGCCAGAACTTTGTTTTTACCATGCAGTCTGTGGTACCAGGACAGATGTACTGATTGCCCTGTCTCTAGCCTTTTGCAGAACAGTTTTTAATTGCGGGGTGGAGTGGGGTAACAAGATTTAATTTACATTAGAGAGACTGCAGATGCTGGAAATTTGTTATCAAAGTACATGTATGTCACCATATACAACCACGAGATTCATTTTCTTGTGGGCATATTCGACAAATCCAATAACTAGCAGAATCAGCTGAAGTCTGGCCACAGGGTGGACAGGCAGTGTGTAAAAGGCAGCCAACTGTGCAAATACAAAAAAGAAAAAAATTATTAATAAATAAGCAATAAACATAAAGAACATGAGATGAGTCCTTAAAAGTGAAATCTAGAAGAACAAAATGCTGGAGGAACTCATTTTGTCCGCAGCCTCTATGGAGGGAAGTAACCGGTTAAGACACAACCAGTTAACATTTCAGGTCTTAACCCTTCATGCAGCCTGACCTGCTGAGTTCTTCAGTAGTTTGTGGGAAGATTTAATTTACTTTCTTTTCCCTTTGGGGTGTTGCAGGGCTGCATTTTGTTTTAGCCACCAAGAGCCTCTTTGAGCAGACAGTGGTGAACTTTCTCCACGAGTTGTCAAGATGTCCTTTTACAGATTGTGAATGCATTCAGTGGCCACTTTATTAGATGCACCTGTACACATGCTCATTAATGCAAATACAGTGGATTCTAGTTAATTGGGACACACCGGGACCAGTACATTTGGCCCAACTAAGTGGCCCCAATTAGCCGAAGTTTCAGGAAATAGTTAAAAAGGTATATTTTAAAAAATACATGCTACCATTTAACTGAGTAGCAAGTTATAGATTTCAATAAAATACAGAATAAATTAGAACACCAACAGAACTACTACCATACTACATAAAATGGTATATTAATTCTTACTAGTTATTAATGGAGGATAGTTATTAGTGCAGATAGTGGACTGTCTTCAAACAGTGCTTTCAATAATTGCATCCTCCAAATCTTCATTTTAATTGTAACATTCAAGATGATTGTCAATACCTTCAAATTCTTGGTAATTCCGAACTTGTTGAAGTAGTGAAATTGTTTCATTTTCACTCCCAACTGTTTCTGGCGTCTCCAAGCCTGAATGCTTGAAACCACAGTGAGCAAAACGGTTCTGAATGGTTTGACTGCTTATTTCTTGCCGACTAGCAGTGACCAACATCACTGTTTTTTGAACACAAGCACACACTTTTAACACTACTTAAAAATTGTTAGCTGTAAGCACAGTGTAGTGTCTAACAACCACACAATGTGCACATGATTGACGCTAGTTACAAAATGTTTTGCAACAGTCTCTGCCCTGATTAAGCGGCATAGTGACCCAAATAAATGAAGGAAATCCTGACTATTTTCTTTCTTTGTTTTTTTTTTTGATCTTTAAGAGTTGTCCCAAATAAGCAGCTGCCCAGATTGACCAATGGCCCTATTAACCGATAACCCAACTAACTGGAATCCGCTATATCTAATCTTGTGGTTGCAACCCAATGTGTAAAACCATGCAAACATAGTCACAAGGTTCAGTTGTTGTTCAGACCAGACATCAGAATGGGGAATGATGTGATCTAAGTGACTTTGACCATAGAATGATTGCTGGTGCCAGATGGAGTGGTTTGAGTATTTCAGAAACTGCTGATCCCCTGGGAATTTTGGGCAGAACAGTTTCTAGAGCTAGCAGAGAATGATGTGAAAAACAAAACAAAAACAACTAGTGAGTGACAGTTCTGTGGACAAATATGTCTTGTTAATGAGAGAGCTCAGAGGAGAGTGACTTGACTGTTTCAAGCTGACAGGAAGGTGACAGTAATTCAAACAACCATGTTGTATCAGTGGTGTGAAAAATACCATTTCTGAACACTCTAATTATCAAACCTTGAAGCGGATGGGCTACAGCAGCAGAAGACCACAAACATACACTTGGTGGCCATTTTATTAGATTCAGGAGGTACCTAATAAAGTGGCTGCGGAGTGTTGGTCTAATGACAAGTTATTGCCCCTCCCTTCACTGTATCTGCTCCTTTTCAAGAACTGGGAGATAGTGAAGGTTCATGATCTAATAGAACTAATACTTCGGCTTCAAGATCACTTTATATAAAGTGGCAGCAGTTCCCAGTTGCTCCCATTCACTCATGACTTGATATAGAAATGCAAGATTGCTACACAAACATTTCTTTAAAATCATATAATAATTTATTTTAAAAGAGTAGGAACCCATTGCTACTGCCCGTCTTCCCTATATATCCATGGTTTCTGGACAGGTTGCCAGGATCCTGAATAAATACCGGATTAATCCCATCCACAAACCCACAAGGAAGCTCTAATCCTAGTTTATTGGGGTTAAAGATGACGTGGGACTCAGGATGGCTGGCATTTACGGGATTCCCTGTGGATGCAAAGCAGCATGTATTGGCCAGATGGGGTGCACGGTGGACACCCGCATCAAGGAGCATAAGTATATCTGCTTCGGTTACCCAGAGAAATTAGCAGTAGCAGAACATTGCATTCGCAAAGACGATGGGATTGACATAGATGGCACAAAACTACTGTGCCACACCGATAGCTTTTGGGACCGCTTGGTGAAGGAAGCCATTTAAGTAAGACTAAGGAATAAGAATTTAACAAATTCTTATTCTCACTCTTAAGTAAAACCAGAATTTGACTGTAAACAAGGTGGGACAGCAGAAACCTGATTGGTTGAGGACTAACCAATCAGTGGCGACGGTCAACAGGATAGATATATACCACCAGACTAGACATGCCTAAGCATCATCCCCAATGAAGATGAAGAAGCTTGTCATTGAAACGTCAGTTAAAATTGATACCTGTACCTGGCTGGAAGCCTGAAAAGAGTTTATAATAAATCATTTTTTAAAGTCTTATCAAGAACCATGTTGTTACAAATGAGGAATAGAAAGTGACAACAAGAGAACCTGAGAATAGAAGCATAACAGGAACAGAGAGGCAGCATAAAGCTTCCTCCCCACTGCCCCAACCTGCTCTTCTGAACTTGGGTAACCAACTCTGGTCTGTATCCCAGACTCTGATCCAATTCCTGTTTGACACAATATATTGCTGGCCTCTGCTTAGTGCTGTAGCTCTCTGCGCATTAGGAACCTGATTTTATAGCAGGCCAAGCCCATCAATTTATGAGACAGCTCCCATTCCCTAGCGAATTAGAACACTTGCAGATGATGGAAAGCTGAAATAAAAGCAGAATCAGAAACAGGGTTATTATGACTGACATCAGTGACATAAAATGTGTTGTTTTGTGGTTGCAGTGCAATTACATAAAATTGCGTAAATTACAGCATGAATAAATAGTACAAATAAAGATAATGAAGTAATTTTCATGGGTTCATGGACCATTAAGAAATGGCAGAGAGGGAAGAATCTGTTCCTAAGTCATTCAGTGTGAGCCTTCAGGCTTCTGTGCCTACTCTCTAATAGTAGTCTCAGATGGTGAGGGTCTTTAGTGATTGATGCTGCCCTCGTGAGGCACTGCCTCCTGAACATGTCCTCAGTGGTGGGGAGGGTTATGCCCATGATGGACCCAGGCGAGACTACAACCTTCTGCAGCCTCTTTCGATCCTGTGCATAGGATGCTCCTTCGTAGGCTGTAATGCAACCAATCAGCACACTCTCCACTAGAGAAATAAATATTATAGAAAGTGCTGAAATAAAAACAAACTGAAAATGCTGAAAGCCCTCAGCAGTTTAAGCAGCAGCAGGTGATGATTAGAGTTAATTCAGTTGATAGTCTTTCATGAGATCTCTGTTACTCTCTGCATCCTCTTGGCTTTGACAAGATGTACAAGTGAGCTTCAGAGAGTTGGCACAGTCTGACTGCCAGCTTCCAGCATTGTTCCTTCCTGGCCATAAGTCTCTTGCTAAGATGGGGAATGTTTAATGTTTTGAATCTATAGGCCTTCCCTGGGTTTTGGACACCTGACTTATGAAAACCTGAACGTACTAACAAACTCCGATAATGTCAGTATACACCTGTAAACGTTTGTTCCTGCAAACAGCAGAACTAGTTTCTTCTCCCACTTTACTTTTAGGAATTGTTCTTCCAAATTAATCTTAATGTGCTCACGATGCCATTCTTTGCAGTATTGTGGAGGTAAGGCTACCCAAGTGAGTAATGTTTTTTGTGTATTTTCTGACCTATGGAGTCATCTAAGGCTGTAGTCACCTGAGCTATTAATTTGTACAGTTTCCTGTTTTGATAGGAAAAATTTGTCTAAATTATTGGTAATGCATGGAAGTGTTGATGCCTTTCTGGAAAGGGCCAAAGTTTGCAAGAAAAGATATCTTGTATACTTTAAGTTTGGAAATCCTAGTAGACTGTAATGATGCTTTGATTGGTGGCAATGAGTGCCTCAGTAACTGACTCTGTTGTTTCGTAGGCCCTGGATGTAGCAGCCTGGCCAATGCCCATGTTGAACAGTAAAAATGCTTCCCCTGGAGTACTAATGCTACTTTCAGATGCCAGTATGGGCATGGACATTGATTGAATGGATGATAAATCCTACTCTACCGAAGATTGGAGCAAAATTCATGCCAAATGAGCTTTAAATCTATGGGAACGCAGTTAATGTTTATTTATATTTAGAGATGCAGCATGGAATCAGGACCTCAGGCCCAGCGCGGTGGGGGTGGGACAGGTGGCAGAGAAGAAGTGCCGGGGTGGGGGGGTGCAGACTCATCCAGCCCTAAGACACTGGGCAAGGTCATTTGTTTCCAAATAATTGGTTTATTGATCATTACAGAATGTCTCTCTGGTGCTTCCCTCTACCTTCCCCTTTTCCCAACCATGATTTTCCTTTCCCTGCCTCCTTCCTACTCTCAGTCCACAGTAGAGACCCATATCAGAATCAGGTTTATCATCATGCACACGTCATGAAATGTTTTTTTTGTAGCAGCAGTACAGTGCAAAACATAAAATTATATACTATATATACGTATGTACCTCCGACAGAGGAGACAATTGAAGGTGAACCATGTCAGTGGCCCAGAGTCACATATGGGCCACACTGGGTAACCTGCTTGTTTCACTGCACTTTCTGATGTTTTTAATTCCAAATTTTGTTTAATTTTGAAAAGCAGAAGCACAGAAGTAATTTTCATACAATTTAATTCTTTTAATTGCATTTCATATTTCCTTAGATCAAGGTTATTTGGCCAGCCATGTTTATGCTGGCTGTAAGCAATCCCACTAATCCAATTACGTCCTTATTTCTTGCCAACCTGTTGCATCTCACATGCCTACTGACTTCATTCCCACACATTCATCAACACCAGGGGTAATTTATAGTCATCAGAATAACTATCGACCCTACCCACCCCAGGCATTCTCTCTTCTCCCCTGTTCCATTGAGCAGCAGGCCGAAAAGCCTGAAAGCAAGTGCCACCAGGCTCGAGGACAGCTTTTGCCCCCCTTGGCCCATTGAGTCTGCTGCACCATATGATCATGGCTGATTTATTTTCTTTCTCATCCCCATTCTCCTGCTTTTTTACCACATAACCTTCGGTGCCCTTACTAATTAACTACTTATTGACCTCTGCTTTAAATATACCCAGTGACTTGGCCTCTACAGCAATCTGTGCCAGTGAACTCCACATTCACCTGAATAAATTCCTCATTAACAAACAAAATCTGCAGATACTGGAAGTCCAAGCAGCACCCACAAAGTGCTGGAGGAACTCAGCAGGCCAGGCCAAGTCCTGCCGAAGGGTTTTGGCCCAAAACACCAGCTATACTTTTTTCCATAGACGCAGCCTGGCCTGCTGAGTTCCTCCAGCATTTTGTGTGTGTTGCACAAAATTCCTCATTATCTTTGTCTAAATGGGCATCCTTCTATTCTGAGGCAGTCCCCTCTGGTCCTAGACTCTCCCACTATTGGAAACATCGTCTGCACTCCCCCTCTGTCTTGGCCTTTCAGTATTCAGTAAGTTTCAATGAGAATTCATGCTCCCCCCAAATCTCCTAAACTCCAGTGGGTACAGGCCCAAAGCCATCAGACAGACCTCCCATCCATTAACTCTTTCATTCCCAGGATCATTCTTGTGAACCTCCTTTGGACCTTCTCCAATACCAGCACGTCCTTTCTTAGAAAAAGGGCCCAAAACTGCTCACAATATTCCAAATGAGGTCTGATTAATGTCTTTTACAAGGCCATAACATTACATCCTTGCTTTTATATTTTAGAGGTGGGTTAGTACTATTTGTGAAGTATGGGATCAGTGCAATGTAGAGTCACGGATCAGGTGTGGAACCTGTCTGATGGAGTGGGGAAGAAATCGTTGGTGCAGATAGGCCTCCGAACAGTAGGAATTCTGTATGACCTGCATGTAAATTGAGAAACAATGAAGTTGTAAAATAACTGAGGGCAGCTTTCCTCTTGTGAACTGGACAAATCAAATTTCAAAAAGCAGCCTTAAAGACGAGTTCACAGACTGTACTGGGTCCTTTATTGCTAGTTTCTGCTTTTCCAAAGGCGGACGTACAGCAAATCTTCAGTAACACACAAAGTGCTGGAAGAACTCAGCAGATCAAGTCGCATCTATGGATAGGAATAAACAGTCGTCGTTTCAGGCTGAGGACCTTTATCAGTATTTTATGCATCTTCAGAATTTCTTGTGCTTGTGAACATAAATCCTGCCATTCAGAATCTTCTCCAACAATTTCCCTAATGTAAGGCTTGTTGTCTTCAGCATTATTCTTACTTTTGAACGTGGGGGCAGAATTGGTTAAGCTGCGGTCTTCTGGAAGCTTGCCCATGGCGACTGAAGATTCACAAACCTCTGTCAGAGACCAGGCAATCCTCTCCATTGCTTCATTTAGCATCCTGTGATAGATCCTGTCAGGACCTGGGGGTTTATACAACTTTATGTCAAATACTATAGTGCTTTCCCTTTCCTGATACAGACATGCTTTAGATTATCAGCGTACCACGGCCTTAACAATCCATCTTCCATGTCCTCGCTTTTGAATACCGATACTCCTTATCATTCTGCACCTTGTTGTTTACCTGCTGTGCATTGTTATTGGTTTATCTCACTCTGCTTCGATGCACTGTGTAACGATCTAATCTGTGTGAACAGCATGCAAGAAAAACTTTTGATCGTATCTCGGTAATGTGACAATAATAAACCAATTACAATTCCAAATAGTCATTTAGTCATCCCTTGGTTCCTCGTATGGAATACCCCTTTAGTCCCTGAGGAGATGTACTCTTTCCCTAGCCACCCTCTTGCTTCTAATATTCATATACATAATAGGTGTTAGATTATCCTTAATCCAACCTTTCAAGATCCTTTCATGGCTCCTTTTTCCCTTCCTAATTTCTTTCTTAAACTCCCTCCATATCCCCTATAAATCTTAAGTGATTCATTCATTACCTGTTTCCTGTACCTGACAAATAGTTTCTTCTATTCCCTGAGCAAGCTGTCCATATGCTTGTCTCGGGTTCCGTAAACTTGCCATCTTTGCCTCTTACCCTTGCAAGGACATGTTGACTCTGAACTCTTACGATCATGCCTCCACTTATTGGGAGTTGTCATCTTACTTTTAAATGCCTCCCAGTTATTGAGTGTTGTTTCCCTTCCTGTGGTGACTCCTACTTCCAGCAGTACCTATCTTACACTATGGAAATCTGCCTTCCCCCAGTTTAGGACCTTAACTTGAGGACCAACTTTATCTTTGTCTTTGACAACTTTGAAGCTCGCTGGCCAGAAGACGTGAGAAATTGGTGAAGGATGAGTTAAAGTGAAGAAAGGAGGAAGGAGGAGAAGATGGCGGTGCGACGCAGCGCGCGCGGCCGCTCCGAAATGATACTTGTATTTGTTAAGTAGGTACCGTGCACAATTCTGATTTGACGGAGACAGACGTGAGATTGCGGAGGAACATCTGGAGAAACTTCTGAAATGCCCGCTTCGCTGCCGCTGCTACTGTGTGGCTGGAATCTCCGGAGGAGTAGGCCTCTGAGTCCTCGGCTTTGTTTATTTCGGCGGCTGGGGCAAGGTCGAAGGCGCTCGGCAGAGGATGGCGCTCGGGAGGCTGTATTGGACGGGCTAGTCGGAGGCTCGAAGTTTTCAGACGGACTCAGTCGGCTGTGGTTTGGTGCTTCCAAAGCATCGGCAGTTGTCAGTTGTCGGTACCTGGAGGTTTATGGCAGGAGAGTTTCTCCCTTTTTGCCACCTACTATCGGGGACCATAGGAGTCGATCGGGACTTGAGACTTTTTTTACTGTGCCCATGGTCTGTTCTTTATCAAATTATGACATTGTTTTGCACTGCTGTAACTATATGTTATAATTATGTGGTTTTGTCAGTGCTAGTCTTTGGTTTGTCCTGTTTTTGTGTGCATATCACTCTGGAGGAACTTTGTAGCATTTCTTAATGCATGCATTTCTAAATGACAATAAACGAGGACTGAGTGTCCTCATAATCTTTAAAAAAAAAATAGATTCAGAGTAATCTGCTGAAAATTCTGACAGACAGTAAGAGCTTCCATAAAGAACAGCAAAGGTTAGCACTGGAGCCTTGAGGAATAAGACAGCAAAGTTAATGGGAAGCATGATATGGCAAGGACTTGGAATAGATGTATTTGTCTTTATGGCACAAGTCACTAAGGGCATCGGTATAATAGTAAAAAATTGGGGAAGGAGAAACTTAAAAAGATCACGACAAGACACACAAAATGCTGGAGGAACCCAGCAAGGCAGATGGCGTCTATGGAAAAGAGTAAACAATGTTTCTGGCTGAGACCCTTCATCAGGACAGGAAGAAGTAAAGAGATGAGAAGTCAGAGTAAGAAGGTGGTGGGTGAGGCAAGGAAGAAGTACAAGGCGGTAGGTGATGGTTGAAACCGGGAGTGGGGGTTAGTGGTGAAATAAAGAGCTGATTAGTGAAAGAGATAAAGGGCTGGAGAGGGAGAATCTGACAGGAGAGGGTAGAACGCAAGTGAAGAAAGGGAAGGGGGAGGAGCACCAGAGGGAGGTGATGGGCAGGTAAGGTGATAAGGTAAGAGAGGCAAACAGGAATAGGGTACGGTGAAGGAGAGGGGGGTGCAATTACTGGAAATTCAAGAAATTAATGTTCACGCCATCACGTTGGAGGCTACCCAGGTGGAATATAATGTGTTGCTCTTCAAACCTGAGTGTGGTCACATCACAGTAGGAGAGGAGGCCATGGCTGACATGCTGGAACGGGAATGAGAAGTGGAATTAAACTGAGAGATCCGGCTTTTTCTGGGAGACGGAGCGTAGGCGCTCAGCGAAGTGGTCTTGCAATCTACATCGGGTCACACCGATACACAGGAGGCCACACTGGGAGTACCAGATATAGTAGATGACCCCAACAGACTCGCAGGTGAAGTATTGCCTCACCTGGAAGGACTGTTTGGGGCCCTGAATGGTATTGAGGGGGAAGGTGCAGGGGCAGGTGTGGCACTTGTTCAGCTTACAAGGATGAGAACCAGGAGGGAGATCGGTGGGCAGGGCCAAATGGTCAAGGGAGTCGCATAGGGTGTGACCTCTGTGGGAAGAGAGGGAGGGGAGGGAAAGATGTGACAATTGTTTTAAGTTAGTGTAGCAGTTTGCGTAATGTTACTATAGCGGTAGCAAACTGTGTTCAATTCAGTTGCTGTCTGTAAGGAGTTAGTGCGTTCTCCCTGTGACTGAGCGGGTTTCCTCTGGGTGCTCCAGTTTCCTCCCACATTCCGAAGAGATTTGGGTTAATAGGTTAATTGGTCAATGGGTGTAATCGGATGGCAAGGGCACATTGGGCTGTAAGGACCTGTTACCATGCTGTATCTCTAAATAAATTAACTGAAAAAAGCAACGATTAGAGCTGAAGATTAACAAATTCCTTGTGGCCTACAGCCTAGGATCTTAAAGGTAGTCTGTGCAGAGACAGTGAATGAACTGCTTGTGATCTTCCAAAATCCCCTAGTTTTGGCAAAGACATGGTGGATGAGAAAATCCCCTTTCAGAGAGAAACCAGAAAGCTTACTCACCAGTTAACCCGATAGATTACTGCAGAAGCTGCTGGAATGCATTATTAAGGAAAAACTATCAGAACATTATAAAATCATAACCAAGATCTAATGAGACCTGTGAATAAAGCAGAACCTGAAAATAGCTTGAATTTAAATCACCAGAAAACAGTTAATATAATTCCATGCTAAAGGTTATTATACTAGGTGAGGACTGTAATATAATCCTTGGGTGTAATATGGAGAGAGAACTGTTAACCACCATGAAGCAGAGAATTAATGTTGAGTTTCTTGTCATGCACAAGTGCACGTGTGTAGAGGTGAAATGAAAGATTACTTATAGCAACATCACAGGCACATAACATCAATATTCACAAGGAAAACTAACTTTTTATTACCAAGAAAATGCACAGTTAGAACAAAGTGATCAAAGTAGTCATCGTGCTGATACTGAGATGCACTGGGACATGTCATCAGTGATGTAATCTGAGGTCATTGGATGTTTTAATATCAGACACACTCACCCAGGCCAAAGCCATGGTTGATCAGGCTTGTGTCCCAGCAGCAATGGTCCACGGGGTCACACCTCTTGATCCATAGCCATTTGGGGGGTTTGCTCAGCAGCCTCTGTGATGGTGCTGATGGCTCTTTGCAGCCCCCATAATGCCAAAGAGAGAGTAGGTTCTGCACAGTGAGACCTCCACACCTCCCCACCTCCATAGGCTCTCATCGTGCCCTTCACTCCTGTCTCTGATACTGCCCCACCAGCTCCTGCTATTTGGCTTTCTTATATTCAAATGCCTCCTCAATCTGGTCTTCCCAAGTTACTGACAGTTCCACAATGACCACCTGCTTTGAGGTAAATTGTAGTGATTAGGATAAGCATATTATTCTCAAGTTTTAAGCATTCATTAATTGGTACCAAAATAATCATAACTACCTGAAATCTATAGTAACAAAAATTATTTGTGATCTATATTGCAGGCAGTTATTTGCAATCTATATTGTTGCAGGAAGCTCTTTACCATCTATATTATTGAATACTATGAAGGAACCAAGTGGATTGTTGCCAGATTTGTAAACAGTACAAAACTAGCTGGAAAAGTAAGCTTGAAGAGGGCAGGGAAATCTCTGCAAAGAATAAAGTTGGCCTTTATTTCAAAGAGAATGTAGAATAGAAGCAGGGAAGTTTTTCAACAACTGGACAGGGAAAAAGTTCAGAGAAGGTTCACTAGGTTGATGTGATGAAGGGTTGTGTTGTGAGGAACAATTGAGCAGATTAGATTGTTGAAAAGGAAGTTTTAAGACCTATAAGGTTCTGAAAGGGTTTGACAATGGATGCTTTGTCTGGTGCAGGGGGATTCCCAGCCTTTTTTACGCCATGGACCAGTACCATTAAACAAGGGGTCTGTGGGCCACAATTTGAGAACCCCTGCTCTAGTGAGTTCTTTCCTCACAAGGACTACTGTTTTAGAACAAGGAGCCTCCTTATAAGCTAGGTGAGGAATTCCTTCCCTGACTGCCGTCAATGTGGTTAAGAAAGCATATGGTGCATTGGCCTTCATCAATCGTGGGATTGAGCTTAGGAACCAAGAGGTAATGTTGCAGCTGTATAGGACCCTGGTCAGACCCCACTTGGAGTACTGTGCTCATTCTGATCGCCTCACTATAGGAAGGATGTGAAAACCATAGAAAGGGTGCAGAGGAGATTTACAAGGATGCTGCCTGGATTGGGGAGCATGTCTTATGAGAATAGGTTGAGTGAACTCAGCCTTTTCTCCTTGGAGCGCTGGAAGATTAGAGGTGTATACAATGATGAGAGGCATTGATCATGTGGCTAGTCAGAGGCTTTTCCCAGGGCTGAAATGGCTAGCATGAGAGGGCACAGTTTTAAGGTGCTTGGAAACAGGTACAGAGAATCTGTCAGGGGTAAGTTTTTTACACAGAGAGTGGTGAGTGCGTGGAATGGGCTGCCAGCGACGGTGGTCGAAGTGGAAACGATAGGGTCTTTTAAGAAACTCCTGGACAAGGTACATGGAGCTCAGAAAAATAGAGGGCTGTGGGTAACCCTAGATAATTTCTAAGGTAAGGACATGTTCAGCACAGCTTTGTGGGTCAAAGGGCCTGTATTGTGCTGTAGGTTTTCTATGTTTCTAATCTTTGGAATTCTCTACTCAAGGAGTGGTGGATCGTTGGATGAATTCAAGGCTGAGATGAATTTTTGGCAGAAAGTGGAGTCGTGGGAGATTGGAAGCAGAGAGGAATGTGGATCTGTGACTCAAATCAGATAGACTGTGTTCTTACTGACTGGCAAAGCTCGTTAGAAGGGCCAGGGGGCTGACATGTTTTTCACTTGCCCCAGTGGCTTTGGAGCTCTTTGGATCAATGTCATTGGGTGACTTAAACATGCCATTATATCCAAAACCTCTTTACCTAATCACATTGAGTAATCCACCAATGAAAGGTCTCTTTAATTTGCTGAGGACGACAATCGTTATAATTTTCTTCTTAACAGTCCTTGATTGAGGTGTGGTATTGTTTCAATTCTGTGTGTGGTCTTGTGTAATAAATATTGATATGTGCTTGACAGTGAGGAGCAGGGCATTGTTATGATACCCAGTTCTCCTTGCATCATGTCCTCTCACTTATACCTTCCACGGCGTCACTCAGTAAAGTTCTAGGTTGGCTTTTCTCTTTCCCCTTCTGAGCCTGACCTTCAACTTTGCCAGTGTGATGTCTGTGCAGAAATCTCATTAAGCGCACTCTGTAATTCATCAGCCTCTCATTGTCACTCTAAAGGTTCACAACACACAATGTTTGTTCCATCACTCAGCCTGAGAGATCAGTTTGTGAATGAGAAATAAATGTTTTATCGGAAAAGTACCGTGAGGTAATTTCCTTCCATCCATATGTGGTGATTAACTGCTTTGTTATTGCACAGCTGTGCATAAAATATATCAATTTATAGAATCTATTCAGTGTTTGCTGGGGATTTATAATTGGAAGTAATTGTATCATTGAGTTTTATTGGGCACTCTGAAACTTATGTTGAGATGTCGCACAGAACAGGCACTTCCAGCCTACTGAGTACCCAGCAACCCACCGATTACCACTGGCCTAATCAAGGGACAATTTACTATGACCAATTAACCTACTAACCACTATGTCTTTGGATGGTGGGAGGAAATCCATGTGTATGCGGGAAGAATGTACAAACTTTCTTACAGAGACCACTGGAATTGAATTGCAAACTCTGCCCCAAACTATAATCACATCGCGGTAACTGCCATACTACCGAATCTTACAATGAATCTTACCGAAGAAAGGTAATTCCACTTCAGGCAAAGTGGATATACACTGTTTGCTCCATTTAATTTGTGCCTCTGATTTCTCATGCTTTTGTTGATATCCATGGAAAGTATACAAGGATGAGTGTGGAGATCTGACAAAGGGATTTGGATGAGCTCAGGGTTCTGGAGAATAGGAGATGGACAGAAATGCAACTGCATGGTTTTGAGGGAAGGAACGTAGATGGATGAGGACTTCAGCAGAAGGTGAGGTTAAGTCTCAATGGACTTTGGGACAGGTTGGCCTTACTAATAACGCAGATGTGTTGTAGTGCGGGAGACACAAACGAGCAACAGACCAAATACTGGAGTCCTCCTGAAAGCTTTCAATCTGAAACATAGACTATCCATTTCCCTGTATAGATGCAGCCTGATCTGCTAAGTTCCTCCAGCATTTCTGTGTTGCTTGTGTTGTAACACTGCTGTTGGGGGTGAGGGTGTAGTCATGGTTCAGCACCTGAGACGAGACTGGCCTGGGAGAGACTGAGTGGTTTTGAGAACTGAGCCAGGACAGAAGATAATGTCTCTGTACCTCCCAGTACCGAGTTGTTGCACCATTCTGCTTATCCAATTCAAGCTTCATGACAAATGATTTGTGTGAAACCATTCTTCACCAAAGAAATAAATATTCCACTAAATATCGAGAACACTGCAGTTATTCAACATTGAAGGTATAGCAGCTTTAAACTCAATCTGTTTCTTCCCTTTACCATTTTAACAGAGTATCAGTTTCTATGGGTTAAAATCTAATAAGTTGCTGTCAAAGGGTTGCATTAAAGGTTCAGTTTAGCATACCTGCAATCATCATTTGTTCTTTAAGAATTGGAGAAGTCACATGGCACAGCCCAGAGGCAGTTTGGCTCATTTTCGTCTCTGTTAGCTCATACCAGAGCAACCCCATTACTCCCATTCCTTCACTCTTTTCCAAGTAATTCCCTCCATTCACAATACAGTTTTCTCCTTTGTGGAAAACAGGGTTGCAGGAATTCAGTGACTGGTTGTTCAGTTTCTGAAAGTGGTCATTTGAAGAAATGAAGCTTTTTTTGACATTGAAAGTCTTTTATCTAGATTAAAGCTGTCTGCACTTTTTTATTCGCAGTTATTTTGTAAATAACAGTATTCTTTGCATTTCTGGTCAGATGCTAAATGCATTTCATTGGCTTTGTATCTGTACTCAGCACAATGACAATAAAGTTAAATCTAATCTAATCTAATCACAGCAAGGGTGATTGATAAATTCATGGCCTAAGGTAGAAGGAGATGAGTTCAAACTTTCTACGTAATCACTCAAAGAATTGATCTGTATGTGCATGTAACAAGAGCTGTATAACTCATCTCCTTCTACCTTAGGTCATGAACTTATCAATCACCCCTGCAGTGGACCACTTTTTGGAGGTCCAAGACGCCGACTTCTACAATGAAGAGATCCGTATGCTCCACGACCACTGGACTAAGCGTGTAAATGTAGGAGGGTACTATGTTGAAAAATAAATGTGTTAGGTTTTCTAAAATTGACTCCTTCTACCTTAGGTCACGGACTTATCAATCACCCCTCATATCTCGGGCTTGTCTGATGGAATTAGATGAGACCCCAAGATATTGCTCACTACTTTGCTTTTTTTCTGCACTATTGTTAATTATGGTAAATTTTATGTATTGCATTATACTGCTGCCACAAAAGAGCAAATTTCACATTTGTCAGTGATAACAACCCTGGTTCTGAAGTGGTATCAAAAGAAACACTTGAAACAGAAGTCTAAATCCACACTGAAATATCAAACCTGACTCTCACTGATTCCTCCCACCTCCAACAAACGTGGTTGTAAAGTGCACTCCTGTGTTCTTCAGGCACCGAGGTTGCTTTAAATCTTGCAATAAGAAATTATTTGAATTTTGTATCTGTCTGCTCTGGCAGTTATACCGATCCCAGTGGTGTAGTTGTGGTTTCACTCCTCGTCTTTAGGATGGGTGAGGTGGAGTGATTGTGTCAATTCTGTTTCGTAATTATTTTGTTCCTCTTTTCCAAATTTATTCAAACGTTCTTTTTCTCTCTTGGATTATATCTACTTCCCTAAGGCAGTCTGGGGCAAGTCCCTCGATCAGCATTCAGCGTATAGGTGTTTATTGTTTCAGCCTTAAACCCCACAAACACTGAAGTGCTGATTGGCTGGAAGCTGAAGAAGGAGGCAGCAGTGACCCCCTCTGAGTTGTGGGTCTGTTGACAGGCACAACAGCTGTACTGAAGGGAACTAACTCTGAAACTATTCCATAGGTCATGGGAACAAGGACAGGCCTTCGGATCCATTTCCTGCATTTCCATTAGTCTGTTTCTTCACTCCTTATATTGCTGTTAGATTTTAATTGTTTGGTCATCTTGGCTCATAAATCCATTGGGCACTGTTTTAAATTTCAATTAACTGGTGTACTGAGTGTTTCCGGCATTTTCTATCCCTTTCCTGAAAAAGCAGACTCAAACTGTTTCATGGGGGGTCGGGGGGAGGTGGTGTTCCATTAAGAGACACAGAGCAAAATTAGGGCAAAAGATAGTTAGGGCTGGTTTTGTGTATTCCAGAGATGAGACGTGGTGGGTTTAACGAGGCTTGTGGAAAACAAGTATGTTGTGTTAAAGAGCTGGAGCGCACAGTGTGTGTGGGTGAAAGGCTGTACGTGGGGGTGCTGGATCTGCAGAAATGGTGTGTTTTACCTGAGATGTAGGTTGGGGGGGGGGAGGTGAAGCAAGAGAGATTTGAAGCATGCCCCAGTGCTGCTTTGAATTTCTAGGCCTCCTGTGGTTGGTACATTTCCAAGGTGCTCCTGTAGGTGCTATTGACTCATTGACTTCACCCATTCTAAGTTCAAAGTAACAACACTGAGATTCATTTTCTTGCAGGCCTACTCAATAAATCCAATAACCATAATGGAATCAATGAAAGACTGCACCAATAGGGCGGACAACCAGTGTGCAAAAGACAACAGAACTGTGCAAAGACAAAAAGAGAGATAAAAAGAAATAATAATAATCTTTTAAAAAATCAATAGCTACTGGGAACTTGAGGTGAAGAGTCCATGAAACTGAGTCCATAGGTTGTGCGAACAATTCAGCAATGGGCCAAGTGAAGTTATCCCTTCTGGTTCAAGACCCTGAGGGTTGGGGGGTAATAACTGTTCCTGAACCTGGTGGTGTGGGTCTTGAGGCTCCTGTACCGCCTTCTTGATGGCAGCAGCAACAAGAAAGCATGGCCTGGATGGTGGGTGTCCCTGATAATGGATGTTGTGACAATGCTCCATGTACAATAGATGTGCTCAATGGTGGGGGAGGGCTTTACCTGTGATTAATCGGGTTATATCCACTATTTTTTGTAAGATTTTCCATTCAAGGGGATTGGTGTTTCCATACCAAGCAGTAATGCAGCCAGTTGATGTACTCTCCACCACACATCCCATAGGAATTTGACAAAGTTTTTGATGTCATGCCAAATCTTTGCAAACTTCTAAGGAGGTAGAGGCGCTGCTGTGCTTTCTTTGAAATTGCACTTGTGCGTTGGGCATTGGACAGGTCCTCAGAAATGATAATACCAGGGAATTTAAAGTTGCTGACCCTCTCCACCTCTGATCCACCAATGAGGTCTGAGTCATGGACCTCCGATTTCCTCCTCCGGAAGTCAATAATCAGCTGCTTGGTCTTGCTGTTGTTGAGTGAGAGATTGTTGTTGTGGCACCACTCAGCCAGATTTTCAATCTCCCTGCTCTATGCTGATTCATCATCACCTTTGATACAGCCAATTTCAGTAGTGTCATCAGCATAATTAAATATGGCATTGGAGCCACACAGTCGTAAGTGTAAAGCGAGTAGAGCAGGGGGCTAATCACACAGCCTTCTGCACCTGTGCTGATGGAGACTGTGGAGGAGACATTGCCAATCTGAACTGACTGGGGTCTGCAAAGAGGAAATCAAGGATCCAGTTGCACCAATTCTGTCCCGGTGCCCAGTGGCTCTATGTTCTGCAACAGCCAGCAGGCTTCCCACTGTTTCTGAACATCATGCACATGCGGCCACCTACCTTCATTCTTTTCGTCCAGCTCCCTGAGCTTCCTGGAGCCTTGTTGTAGAGTATGTCAATAAGCGGTGACTGTAGGGTCCTGCCTCCATTCTGTGCTTCCTAGAAGTCCAGGATCAAGGAATTATCCTCGGGATCTACAGTGAATGCAAGTCTGTTCTTTGGATGTAAGCATTGACAGTGATAGCCACAGACACATCCCAAGGCATTGGAGGCAATGGGGTAATTTTACTTTTATAAGTGACTGACATTTATTTTGCGAACATATTCAGGAACTCCACTCCACTCAATGCATTTGGAGATGCAAATAACCTTGCTTTTATTGGGAGAAGTTGCTGTTGATTTGGTTTGCCTCTTTTTAAATGATCTGCGAAGAGTGAGGATTGTTCTATGTCATCTCCATGAAAGGAGAATCAAATAATTGTTACTCTAGATCTGATGAAATACAAAAAAACACAAAACATGGAACACAATAATAAAAAAAATACAAATATAAGTCCATAAGATAGCTTATCTGCGTACATTGATTGTATGTACGTAAAGTGACGATAGGTACAGGAATATCTGTAAAGGTAATTCTGACAGGAAATGATAAAATAGTGGAGGTATTGATCATCCTTACTACTTGGTGGAAAGTAACTGTTTGTGAGCGTAGTGGTCCTGATACGGATGCCTTGTAGCCTCCTGCTTGATGGGAGTGGGACAAATAGTCTCTGAGCAGGGTGGGTGACATCCTTCATATCACTAGCCTTTTTCCGGCACCTTTCTGTATAATATGTACTTGATGATTGGTAGGCTGGTGCTGGTGATACATTGGATAGTTTTGACTACCCATTGTAGGGTCTTCCTGCCCACTGCAGTGTAACTTCTATACCATGCAGTGATGTAGCATGTCAGGATGCCCTCAACTGCACATCTATAGAAGATCATGAGTATTGATTTGTATAGTCCAGCTCTCTTCAGCCTCCTCAGAAGTAGAAGTGTTGGTGAGCTTTCTTGATTGTGTAGCATGTGTTCCAGGACCATGAGAGGTTGGGCGAGCTGTGCACTTCCTGGAGTTTGAAACTGCTCGCAGCACAGACGTAACGAGGGTGTGAGTGGTGCAAGTTCTCTTGAAGTCATAACCATCTCTTTTGGTGTGTTGACTTTGAGGAAGAGGTTATTTGCCTCGCTCCAGGCCTCAAGCTCTTCTAGCTCCTCTCTGTAGGCCATCTCATAGTTGTCGGTGATGAGACTGACCACTGTTGTGTCATCGGTGAAATTGACAAGTGATTGCTGGGGTGTTTGACCATGCAGTAGTGTGTGAGCAGAGTACAACATTGGGCTCAGCACACAGCCCTGCAGGGTGGCTTCCACATTGAGGATGATAGGGAGGGAGGAGGGAGGAACAGTTCTACATTTTAACTATCTGAGGTCTGTTGGCTAGTAAATCCAACATGCAATCACATAGTGGTGTCTTCAGACCTGAATAGGAGTTTATTCACCAAGGTCTGTGGGACAGTAGTGTTGAATGCTGAACTGAAATCGAGAACTGACATTCTCACATAAGAATCCTTGTTTTCTGGTGTATCAGAGCCAGGTGCATGATGGTTGCTATGGCATCTGTCAGAGTGGTTTCTCATAGTAAGCATATTGGTGAGTGTCCCATGTGACAGGAATGGAGATTTTGATGTGTGCCATTACCAGCCACTCAAAGCACTCCACAATGATTGTTGTCAGTGCACTGGCTGGCAGTTGTTTAGTTCTGAAGGTGTAGAGTTCTCTGGTACTGGGGTGAATGTGGCTGACTTGCAGCAAGTGGAGATAGCAGCTTGTGTGAGTGAAGTTTTGAAGATGTCCGTGAAGATGTCAGTGAGTACCTAGCCTGGGATGTTACCTGGCCCGGCAGTGTTACAGGGGTTGGTTCCCTTCAGAGTCCTTCTCACATCTGCTGCTGTTACAGACCATGACTGCTCAGCAAGAAAGGGGGTTGGCTTTTGTGGCTGCTGTTTTGTTGCGTGCCTCGAAGTGTGGATAAAAGTTGTTAGGAACATTAAGGAGGGAGGCGTTACTGGTATGGTCAATGCTGTTTTTCGTTCTGTAGTCAGTAATGCCCTTGATGCACAGCCACATATGCCAGGGATCATTATCAGACAAGTATATACCTGGAATATTTTGTACATAGGTAGTCTTTGACCCCTCATCTTTGCTGTAAGTTATGTCTCCATTTATCAATGTACCAACTAAGATTCAATAGAGAAATCCATTTTAACAAAAGAAAATGTGGAACCATTCAGTAGGTCTGGGAATTTCTGTAGAGGGTGAAATTAATTTAATGTTATCATGTGCAATGCAGATCATCGTAATTTTAGTTTTATATATTTAAGTATGAAAGGGGTTAAAGGGCAACATTCAAGATGATAAAGGGCCTCACAGTTAAAGGCACAGCTTCCTATTGTGGATCTGCAGAGGTCCAGATGACAGAATGGGTAGGAACGAGGAGCCCTCTAGGGGTTGTAGAGATAAGGCAGGGGACGAAGTTGAATAAAGATCTGGTAAGAGGATGAGGTAGTTGGTGGCCCAGAAGTAGTTCAGAATCCATTTCCACAGCAAATATTCTAAGGCTGGTATCCTGTTTTGCGGACTTTTATAAATTTGTTTTCAGGAAGTGGATATAAGCAAGCATTTAAGACCATTCTAGTTACCCTGGAAGCAAATGGCTTGGGGCTTGAGACTTCAATAAGCTATTTCAGGCAAGGAAGGCAGTTTTCCTTCCTGAACAAGTGTTTTTTTATCTCAGCAGTTAATTTTGTAGATTATAAGATCAATAGCTAGCTATTTAAATTCCAGACTTGAGATTCTACATCTGCCATTTCAGGATTTGAACTCTAGTGTTTGGGCTGTTACCAATCTGGTCATTTAACTACTGCACCACCACCACACTGGAAGGGATGGGTATACATCTGCACAGTTGAGCTAACTGCCCTCCCGCCCCAGGAAGCCAGCCTCCCCGCAGCAGGCTCACGACAATGCTTGCTGGAATGCTGGGACATTCCTCTTGCGGAGGGGCACCAGCCAGGGTAGGAATGTTCTTTGCAATTGGAATTCTGCAGAACAGATGAAAACCATCTGTGGATGCTCTTTCCCACTACCTGTGGCTGGGATTCCCCACTTTTTTTTCTGCTTTCTATTATGGCGTTGCTGGAATTGAGAGCTCCCGCGGTGCAGGGACTGCCTTCTGGATGGTTTCAACTGGCTGGAAAAATTGGAGAGAGGCAATCTCACCACTGGCCGTCGATTTTGTGCACCTCATCTCCTAGGAGAAGGAAGAGGCACTGCGCTTTGCATCAATGGAATTTCAGGTGCACCCCTACCTCTATTGATATCCCGTGATGCATTGTGCTGTGGCCCACCCTGTGAGCAAGCAGTGAGCGGGGCAGTGCCCCTGGCTAGAAAGTTATTCAGTTCACACCCAGCTCCAAATGGAAAGCCAGTAAGCTTATGGAATTCTGAAATTTGATTGTGGGCTGCCTGTGATACTCATGGAGCACCAGCACAGATTTAGATGTCGAACCATATGAGATGGCCTCTGTTATTGTGTAACACTCCTCGGTCCCTTTCTGCACCTCCACAGTAGGAACTCTGGCCTTGAATAGAGCTGTCAAAGTATGAAGTCACCAGCCCTCATTAGGCTAAAAATGAACATGTACCATTAAATGCTTAAGATACTTCAGATACTTCTGGGACCCAGTTAGATAGGGAGTTCAACTGGACAAGGAACCGAATTAACAGAGCTGGTGGGAGGAGCTGAGGTATTAAAAGCTGAGTGCCATGGGCTGTAACTTTCAAAGTTTCTAATGTGTGTAACTGAAGCAGCAGACTCTGCACACTGGACACCTTGTTTAAAGAGCTAGGAACAGCATTATAAAGCCCAAAGCAGCAAAGAGGAGAGGAAATGCCCCCTTTAACTGAAAAACTGGAACCAAGGTAAAATCAGTCTTTTTCTTGAAATTTTAAATACTTATTTTTATTTTAAAGAAAAGCTTGAATTGTTCTCTTGAAGCTGTAGACCTTCACTTGGAAAAACTGTTTGTAGCCTTTGTGTCTACAGTGTTTGATTTTACTTCGGCAGCGTCGCACCCATTCAGTCAAATGTTGATAAATGTCAGTAGTTTGGAAAATATTATATGATGTCAACGAGTTAAAGTTATCATATAGCTTTTATAAATTAGTCCGTGTGTTTTGATGTATGCATCCATAAACTAGTCATTGGGCATTATACATTTATATTTGTGGATGACGCCCTGTTGGCCATTTTGTGAGCCAGTAGATTAAACAAGGAGTGGCAGTGACCCGTTTCCTGAATGAGCATTGCTGACACCAGTGCACTGTCACCCTGAGCTCAAGCTTCCAAATTTAGCAGACGGATCATATTGGAGGCGTCACGTTGAGGGACAGAGGCTTGGTTTACATTCCTTAGGCCTTATGGAAGCAGTCGTTATATCTTTGAAGTATTAAAATAAATATGGCATGACTGCGAAACATTGCAGGAATGTTGGTTGGTGTGACTTGTTTACTACTACTTCAGGCTCGCGTGGGTTGCTGGAACAACAACTATCCATTACAATTAAATAGCTTCATTTAATGCATCAAAATCAACCATCGTCAAATAATTTTGAATCAAGCCACATGGAGGTGTGACCAAAATCTTGGCTTTTGAGGAATGGCTTTAAAGGAAGAAACAGAAGTTTATTGACCTGTTGCTTAAGAGGCCACATTGGAGGAACATGTGTCTCTGAGGATTGTGTGGTCAGATGAGTTTATAGAGACAGACATTGTGAGAACATTTTAACATGAGAATCTTACCAGTGATGTGTTGATTTACCTGGAGCCAGTGCAGGGTTAACAAGCATAGGTATTTGGAAAGGTGAGAACTAAGGATGAACCCAAAAATCTCAAGAATGTCAAGTTCAACTCTATTGTTAACATGAGCATGCATACACCAAACATAAATGGCATGAAAATTATTAATTATAAATGGCATTAAAATTATTTTTTGCAGCTGGAGCCCACTACATTGCAAGCATAAGTTAACATAAATTAATATGTGTACAAATGAGTCATTCATTGTCATTGTCATTCATTATTGCAATGAGTGACTGACCTCCAAGTTGGTGGCTGGGTGCTGGGATGTAGGTGCAGAGGTAACACTGAAGGTTCGAGCCATGGATATCTGAAGGGTACAAATGTGATCCTCTCTCATCATTCAAGTAACATTCTAGTGTCCTGGGTCAAGGTTTATCCAGCATCACAGCTATCTGGACTATTCCTCTTCTCACCCTGTCTCTTGCAAAAACGCCATCCCCTTCTCGCAATTCCTCTGTCTCCGCCGCATCTGCTCTCAGGATGAGGCTTTTCATTCTAGGACGAGGGAGATGTCTTCCTTTTTTAAAGAAAGGGGCTTCCCTTCCTCCACTATCAACTCTGCTCTTAAACGCATCTCCCCCATTTCACGTACATCTGCTCTCACTCCATCCTCCCACCACCCGGCTAGGAATAGGGTTCCCCTGGTCCTCACCTACCACCCCACCAGCCTCCGGGTCCAACATATTATTCTCCGTAACTTCCGCCACCTCCAACGGGATCCCATCACTAAGCACATCTTTCCCTCTCCCCCACTTTCCGCAGGGATCGCTCCCTATGCGACTCCCTTGTCCATTCATCCCCCCCATCCCTCCCCACTGATCTCCCTCCTGGCATTTATCCGTGTAAGTGGAACAAGTGCTACACATGTCCTTACACTTCCTCCCTTACCACCATTCAGGGCCCCAGACAGTCCTTCCAGGTGAGGCGACACTTCACCTGTGAGACGGCTGGGGTGATATACTGTGTCCGGTGCTCCCGATGTGGCCTTTTATATATTGGCGGGACCCGACGCAGACTGGGAGACTGCTTTGCTGAGCACCTACACTCTGTCCGCCAGAGAAAGCTTTGCTCCAGCATCCAATGTCAGCTTTCCATCATCAGAGGACTGTGGGGATGTATTCTGTATAAACCAGTCACCAGGTTTCCCAGCAACACACATCAAAGTTGCTGGTGAATGCAGCAGGCCAGGCAGCATCTCTAGGAAGAGGTACAGTCGACGTTTCAGGCCGAGACCCTTCATCAGGACTAACTGAAGGAAGAGTTAGTAAGAGATTTGAAAGTTGGAGGGGGAGGGGGAGATCCAAAATGATAGGAGAAGACAGGAGGGGGAGGGATGGAGCCAAGAGCTGGACAGGTGATAGGCAAAAGGGATACGAGAGGATCATGGGACAGGAGGTCCGGGAAGAAAGACAGGGGTGGGGGGACCCAGAGGATGGGCAAGGGGTATATTCAGAGGGACAGAGGGAGAAAAAGGAGAGTGAGAGAAAGAATGTGTGTATAAAAATAAATAACAGATGGGGTACGAGGGGGAGGTGGGGCATTAGCGGAAGTTAGAGAAGTCGATGTTCATGCCATCAGGTTGGAGGCTATCCAGACAGAATATAAGTTGTTGTTCCTCCAACCTGAGTGTGGCCTCCAACTTTCAAATCTCTTACCAACTCTTCCTTCAGTTAGTCCTGACGAAGGGTCTTGTCCTGAAACGTTGACTGTACCTCTTCCTGGAGATGCTGCCTGGCCTGCTGCGTTCACCAGCAACTTTGCAGAATTCCTGTTGTCCAGGTTTCCCAAATCATTTCATGAATGTAAAAAATAGAACAGAACCGGCCTTTCGGCCCACAATGTTGTGCAAAAAAAAAAGGAAATCAAAAACACCCCAGCACTAATTCCTCCTATTTGCACCATGTCCATAATCCCTCCATCTTCCTTACATCCGTATGCCTATCCAAATGTCTCTTAAAATCCTCTAATTTATTTGCCTCTGCCACCATACCAGGCATCTACGACTAGTGAGTTTAAAAAAAGGACTTACCCCTCACATCCCCCTTGAACCTACCCCCCCCACCTTCATTTCAACCCTAGGAAACAGATACTCCCTGTTTACTCTATTTTTGCCTCTCATCTTATAAAGCTCCATCAGGTCACCCCTCATCCTCTGGTGCCTCAGGAAGCTTCATTGGCTACAGAAGTCTTGCGGCCCAGAGGTTGTGTAAAGTCCAAGAGTAATATACCTTTAGAAATGACTGGGTACTCAAGCTCACCTACTTGGCGTAGAGCTGAGGGCTGTTTTGGATCTGGTGACCTGCTCGTACTTTCCTGAGTCTGTGTGTCAGAGGTTACCCATGGTTGTGGTGAGAGCTGTTGGCACTGAGTTAATCTTGGGAACAGGCCCAAAATGAAGTGAATGTATGGTGGTGCCCACAATGATGCATTTGTAAACACAAGAAATTCTGCAAATGCCAGAAATCCAAAGTAACACACACAAAATGCTGGAGGTTCTCAGCTTATCAGGCAGCTTCCATGGAGATGAACCAACAGTCGACCATTCAAGCCAAGACCCTTCTTCAGGACTTTCTTGAAGCCCTGTGATAAACCAGCACAAATAATTAGTACCTTTCCCTGATGTCAGGGAGAGGTACTGGTCATGGAGGCTAATAAACTAGGTTCTGCTAAAAGGTAAGGGAGTTGCCTTGTTTAGTATTTGGGAATGAGTTTTTATGTGGAATGTGCGGGCTGCAAGTCAGCAGAACTTAGGCTACAGATCAGTTATCTAGGATTTATTCCTCTGAGAGCATGAAGTTCGCTGGGAGTAATAACTCAAGTTCTTGTTTTCATTCTGTGGGAATGGTATGTGCTGATTCCAGATCCCGATAACTGTGCAGAGACCAAGTAAGTTATTTCTGCGTGTACAGATTTCACTCCTTGCCCTCACAGTATGGAGATGCTCCAGTCAATTTTAGGAAGTGATTGCTGCTCTTGACAAACCATATGCTGCCACTGCAGCCATCTCCTTTTCATGGTGAAGTCATGGGACCTGGGCTAAGGTGGGTCAGTGGAATGGGAGAGAATCATGGCCATTTGGACATGAAAAGATGGGCTTGAGGCCATAGGAAGGAACAAAATCTTCTCATCAGTTGTCATGCTCCATCAAAATTTAAATGTGTTTGTTTCATTACTTGGCAAGTACAGTGAAGTGGGATTAATTTGAGGGGGTTCTGATACTGTCTAGTGATATGAAGATTGTCTGCCATTCACAAAGACCACCTTCAGTTATAGCTACCTGTTCCTGGAGATGACCATTAAAGCTGTGTGATGTTAGATTTCAAACTAAGGAAGCGGGATCCAGAGTCAATTGCTAGATTTGTGTCTGTATCATTCTAATTGTATTTGGGACTGCTTTTATGTGGCTGGCTCTCTTTGCACACCACCTAGTTTCCTGGTTTCACTAGAAGGAAGAAAGGTGTTTCAGTGGAGAGGTGATGGTTGATGGAGTTAAGGACTTGGGTGGGAGCACTGTTTAATGTATTGCTGTGACATGGAGTTTCCCCTTGCCTTGCTTTGTCCAAGTGTTGAATAAGACATAATTTAATTTCTATTTAAGAATCACATTAGGATGTCCCAGAGGATACTTGGCTTCCTTTTTCTGTTGGTCCCTAGGTAGTTAACAGTTTCTCCCCCTCCTACTTTGCTACAACTCCTTGGCTGAAAGGCTGAAAATGTTGATAACATGACGTCATACGTGACATGCACCATCATTCCACAAAATCCTTGCAGGCTTGAAGTATCTCAAGTGACTTGGTGCTGTGGTGCAGAAAGCCAGCTTATCTACATTCCTCAGAGAATCCTTTATTTGTTCATCCAGTTTAAATGTGTGGCTACTTTCCACACCTTTTAAGGAGATGTCAGGAGCTGTGTGATGCATTGGAAAAGATGACTCTCCAGCAACAGTACTGGAGGCTCATTATAACTTCAGTTCAACTGCAATTTAAAAAAAAACTCTCTTGTTCAATATAGGAAGTTTAGAGAGTACAGTTTCATCACCCTCACTGGTCCCATATAAACCAATCCTCCGGGGAAGACCCACACATCATCACTGGGGGACGTTTCCTCCACTCCCTGACCCTCACTGGGAGGTAGTCAAATGCACACCGACCCTGATTGGGGACTGCAGTGACCCCTATACTCTTTGACCCTTACTGGGGGATGGGTCCCACAAGCCTCGACCCTCACTAGCGGCAGGTCCCGTACACACTGACTTTCACTGGGCGACAGACCAGCTCACAGTCACCCTCACTGAGGGGCAGGTGTCATGCTCACTGACCTTCACTGAGGGAAGGGTCCCACACTTACTGACCCTCACTAGGGAATGGTCCAGCCCGCACATTAACCCTCAATGGCGACGGTCCAACACATGACCCTCACAGCGATGATATGTCCCAGAAACACACCAATTCTCACTTTGGGATGCGTCCCATGCATACTGATATGCTCCAGGGACAGGTGTCCCTCCCTCCCCTCCCCCCCTCGACCGCCCCTCCCCTTGACCCCCCCTCCCCTTGACCCCCCCTTCTCGACCCCCCTCCTCACTCCCCCTCCACTCTCCTCTCCCCTCTTGGCCCCCCCTCCACTCTCCCCTCTCCATAACCCCCCTCCCTTCCCCTCAATCCCCCTTCCCTTCCCCTCTCCCCTCCCTCCCTTCTCCTCTCCACCCCCTCCCCCTCGCCCTCCACCGCCTCTCCCTCAGACTCACATGCACAAACCCTCACCGGGGTCGTGTCCTACCCACACACACACACGTGCATTCACACTCCCTCATCAGAACACACACACACACTGACTCTCACTTGGAGTATAGTTCCACACGAGTTGATGTGTGTTGCGTGTGTCTGTGTTCACTGTCACCCTTGTGTTGAGGTCTGAACTGTGCTCCTGTGTGGAAGCATACTGCCACATACGACCCCAATGGAGCCTTTGGAATTTGGGGGAACTGTTGCACTGGGGGTCCTGCCAGCTCCTTTGACTGTCAGATCCTCCATGTCAGAGCATTCCGAAGACTGTGAAGGACGAGGCGTATCCTCCATATTTAAACCTATATCCATATAGTTTAAAGCGGATGATTTTGTGAGAATCAGTTCGCTATGTGCAGATTGGGGGACACATTTCTGTACTGCTTTTGACAAGTTCTCCTGTTGTACCTGGAGGTACATGTTTCAATCAGGTTTTCATTTTGCATGGAATGTTCTCAGTGCTTCTGTCAGGGTAAACAGAGCTGGTGGGTTCTGAGCAACAGTATCTTCAGCAAACTGTCAAAAGCATTTGGTATAGGATCTTTCATTGCTAGAACTCTCTAGCAAGCACAAAAGACCTTCCTTGGCTGGTGGTGAGGTGGGTGCATCCTATTGGGGCTTGAAAGCACAGCTGGGGTCTGAGTCCCTCTGTGTAATTCTGACCTGAGGCTGCAGTGTGAATGAGACCATTGTGCACCTCCTTCTGAAATGTGCATTTAGAAACATAGAAAACCTGCAGCACAATACAGGCCCTTCGGCCCACAAAGTTGTGCCGAACATGTCCCTACCTTAGAAATTACTAGGCTTACCCATAGCCCTCTATTTTTCTAAGCTCCATGTACCTATCCAAAAGTCTCTTAAAAGACCTTACCATATCCACCTCCACTACCGTTGCCGGCAGCCCATTCCACGCACTCACCACTCCCTGCTTAAAAAAACTTACCCCTGACATCTTCTCTGTACCTACTCCCCAGCACCTTAAACCTGTGTCCCCTTGTGGCAACCATTTCAGCTCTGGGAAAAAGCCTCTGACTATCCACACAATCAATACCTCTCATCATCTTATACACCTCTTTCAGGTCACCTCTCATCCTCCGTCACTCCAAGGAGAAAAGGCCAAGTTCATTCAACCTATTTTCATAAGGCATGCTCCCCAATCCAGGCAACATCCTTGTAAATCTCCTCTGCACCCTTTCTATGGCTTCCACATCTTTCCTGTATTGAGGCGACCAGAACTGAGCACAGTACTCCAAGTGGGGTCTGACCAGGGTCCTATATAAGATCATAAGATAAAGGAGCAGGAGTCGGCCATTCGGCCCATTGAGTCTGCTCTGCCATTTTATCATGAGCTGATCCATTCTCCCATTTAGTCCCACTCCCCCGCCTTCTCACCATAACCTTTGACGCCCTGGCTACTCAGATACGTATCAATCTCTGCATTAAAATATAGCTGCAACATTACCTCTCGGCTCCTAAATTCATTTCCATGATTAATGAAGGCCAATACACCGTATGCCTTCTTAACCACAGAGTCAACCTGCGCAATTTGCCAGGAGGATTGGAAGGAAATGGAGGGGGTATATGTGCACCCTCCCCCGCAGCTGCTAAGTGCACCATTGCTCAGTGGGGCTGCTCCAACCCTGAGGCAGACATTGACTGCTGTTGGAAGAAGCCCTGCTCGGTGAAGGCTGCTCTGTAGCCTGCCCAAGAGCTGACCATGACTGAATTACGAATTTACAATGTGGAGGGAGACAAAGGTTCTGTCCCGTTCACACTGGTTGTGTGCAAAAACGCTCCATCTAAACCACTGCCCCACAGCCCTGCAAATCCTGTCCTTATTCCTGGCTGCACAGGACGAGAACCGGATCACAGTGTTGAGATGCAAGATAAGAATGGAAGAGCAGGTTTAAAGAGCCAAATGGCTTCCTCAAGCTCTCCTTTGAGCATGACAGTTGAATCTTCATCCGCTTCTCCCGGTAGTGAGTTCAAGGCTCCAAATGTATATAAAAATGTTGTTGCATCACACTTGGTTCTAGTCAGTTACTTGCAAGCTTCATTCCCTGCTTCTTGGCCCCTCTGCCAGTGGGAATGGTTTTCCTCTCCATTCTTGGACCTGTAGAAGAGGGTCCATGGTGAAGCTTGGGACTGTGGACAACCAGAGAGTTTAGGGTTCTGAGTGCAGAATTCACTAAAGGCCAGTGACTTTAAAACCTGCAACTGGAGCCACGCCCCTTTAAGGAAAGCGGGATTGAGTCATTTGTGTCTGGGCCGCACCAATAGCACTTCACTCAGTCCAAGCCAGTGTTTCAGGAAGGAAGGTCTGCCCTGGTGAAGTGCAGGTTCACCTTTAAAGCCACAGAATAATGTTTGCTGGAGAAAGACCTAATTAAAGTGCTTACCCAATTCAGCCCTGTGGATTACGTTAGAGTAGTGATTTTCTTCTGTGGGGAAGGTCAGAGAATTTGTGCGAAAGCATCAAGGGTTAGTCCTGACGGAGGGTCTCGGCCTGAAACGTCGACTGCACCTCTTCCTACAGATGCTGCCTGGCCTGCTGCGTTCTCCAGCAACTTTGATGTGTGTTGCTTGAATTTCCAGCATCTGCAGAATTCCTGTTGTCAGTGAGGCCTGTGTTTGTTTCCACAGCCAGGTGGAGCAGGGCCACATTAGGAATCAACTCCTCACACAAGAACGGTGATAATCTCGAGCCTTAGTCCCTGAAAAGCTGCAGACTCTGGGTATTAATTGAAAATCTCCACAATGGTAGAGCTGGCTTTTCTCTGTTAAACCTCTCTCTGTTGGGAGGCCTAGCCTTTCACCTAGTGCAAGGCCTCATGGAGTAGTTCATTCTGGCCTTTCTGGACCCTCTTCACATTGTTAAAAAGACTCACAGCTGGATCAGAAGACTGTAGCCTTCCTTAAAACCAATTGGACTTGTTTGGTTTTAGGATGTTGTCCCATTTAAGGTAAGCCTGTGTTTGACACCTCAATACATCATACAGAAGACAGGCAGTTTGGAAAAAACACCACATTCTGGCCTGGGATAAAACATTGGATCTGATTTCATGGTTGGAGCTGTCTCCTCTGCTCTCGATGACATCCAAGAGCTCTCTTTTAAATGGATCCAGAATTTTTTGAGTTCTGCTTCTGCCAATAGTGCTACTGCATATTCCGCATAATTGCAATATTTGTTGGTTGAATAGAATCATAGCATATTAGGATTTTTCAGTGTACAGAGAGACAATTCCCTGGAATAATGATCTTCCTTATCCCCCTCCCTGTTCCTATGCTGACTCCCTTTTCAAATACCCAAGAATCTTTACTCCTCTCTCAATGTAAGGACAGGCACTCGGTAAGTTTGTGCTCTTGTGGTATTACCTTGACCCTAACGATGCCTGCCGTCTTCAGCTCAAAGATCTTTAGGTTGAAATCGCAGTAAGTAGTAGACCTTTAAATGCAGTTAATTACAGAGGAGTTGTGTTCCTAGAAATCTGTCTGTGTGGCAATTTTCTGTAACATACCCTGGGCAAGAAAAGAACAAAACATGTTATTGTTCTGTATTGTAGGTTTTTTCGGATTAGAGTGGATTTTATATTCTGTATCTTAAACTTCCATTATCCAGTCTGCCTTAGTGTGTGTGGGACAATGTACTGAGGAAGTAGAAGGGGATAAAATACAAATCTTCTGAGTGTGTGAGTGTCTGTGTATCTGTAAGTAAAACTTGTGGCGTATTTAGAAATGAGTGCAAGCCTCTAAGAGTTGTACCTCATGACTAGCTGTTTGGTTAACATTGTAATATTATTTGGGGATAATAATTCTAGTGACAGCCTGTCTCTAAAAGGGATTTGCCTCCATGTGTATTAATAGACATACAGAACAGTAACTCTTGCTTTATTCTGTGTATGCTCTGTTAGAAATAAGTAAGTAACTTGGTTCAAATTACCACCTATCCTCCAGCATCTTAGTTGAGTGAATGAGAGAGAGGTACTTAGACAGCTTGGGCAAGGAGTATGGAGAGTGGGAAGTTACGCAGTATTTTGCCTCTTGCATTAAATCAGATGAACTAGTTCATTGTTGGGTTTACTGAAGCTTTGCATGCAGAATAGCTGCGACGTTTCCCAGTATTAGAGCTGTACCTGACAACATTTCTGGCTAACAAACACAAAATGCTGGAGGAACTCAACAGGTTAAAATGCTGCTGAGTTCCTCCAGCATTTTGTACTTGTTGCTGTGGATTTACGGCATCTGCAGAATCTCTTGTGTTCAATATTTCTGACTCCTTGATTTTACACAATGAATGTGAAAGGGTTAAGAGACTTGCATTTGAACATACAAATGAGTCCTGTCATTATTAAGCCACATGGGAGTTGGGGGGGGGGGCGGTGTTCTTGCCGGTCTCTGTGGCTTCAAATGTCTCTGCAAAGATTGCAAGCAGGTTGGTTTTGATCATCATTGCTTTGTATTACAGAGACGAGAGTCTTGAAGTTCAGAAGACAAGTTCAACTATCACCATGAGTTCAGGTATGAGAACAGCTCAAAATTAATCTAAATAATTGCCCTCATCCTTTTGATGTGAATATGAAAGACTTTGCGAGTGCCACAGAATATTGAATTTAGGAGGGCCGCACAGTCAAACTTCAGACCATGTTAATTCGTTGGTAAATTGGTTTATGATTGTCGCATGTTCTGAGGTACAGAGGCGAACTTTGTTTTGTGTGCTGTCCACACAGATCATTTCATCAGATCAGTGCACTGAGGTAGCACAAGGGAAAACAAATCAAAATGCAGTTACGGTTCTAGAGAAAGCGCGGTGAAGGCAGGCAATAGGCTACAAGGCCAAGACAAGTTAGACTGGGAGGTCCAGAATCCATCTCATTATACTAGGGACTGTTGGACAGTGTTATAAGAGTGGGTAGAGGCCATCCTTGAACCTGGTAGCTTGTGTTTTCAGGTTTCTGTATTTAACTTGAGATTTGCACTGGGTTCCATACTGTAGTGATATATAAAGAACAGCAGAGAGTGTTATATGACAGTGATACTCACTTAGTAATAGTGAATTCCATAACAACTGGACAACAGGTTACCTCCCATTAGGGAGAGTTAGCCTAAAGGAGTGTCTTTGTGATGGAGACAGGAGCTTGACTACAGGCTGCTGATGTAACTTGGGTATTGCATCAATATCAGGCACCTCTGTTTTCACCACAATCTCTTTTATTCATGGTTTACTTTTAAATACCTCCTGTCTCCTCTAGGGGAGATTGGGACCTGGTTTTGCATAATGCTCCCTTCTTGTCTCTTGGTGCTTAGCTTTAAGCCTGAATGACCATAAGATATAGGAACAGAATTAGGCCATTTGGCCCATTGTTTGCCCACTATTTCATTATGGTTGATCCATTTCCCTCTCAGCCCTGGTCTCCTGCCTTCTCTCCGTATCTCTTCATACCCTGACTAATCAAAAATCTGTCAACCTCTGCCTTAAATATAGGTAGATACTTTATTGATCCCAAAGGAAATTACACTGTGACAGTAGCATTACAAGTGCACAGATAAAAATATTAGAAGTAAGAAAGAATAAAAAAAAAGTTACCTCAAACAGTCTAACAGGAAGTGGTCATCACTTCCCTGGCTATAGGTTGACATTATAGAGCCTAATGGCCGAGGGTAAGAATGACCTCATATAGCGCTCTTTGGAGCAGTGCGTTAGTCTTAGTCTATTACTGAAAGTGCTTCCCTATTCAGTCAAGGTGGCGTGCAGAGGGTGAGAAACATTGTCCAGAATTGCCAGGATTTTCCGTAGGGTCCTTTGTTCTACCAGCCTCCAGTGTGTCCAGTTGGACTCCTATAACAGAGCCAGCCTTTCTAAACAGTTTATTGAGCCTTTTGGCGTTACCTGTGTTGATGCCATTGCCCCAGCACACCACTGCATAGGAGATTGTACTGGTGATAGCAGACTAGTAGAGCATATGAAGAATATGCCTGCATACTCCAAAGGACCTCAGTCTCCTCAGGAAGTAGAGGCAACTCTGGCCCTCCTCATACACATCATTTGCTCCACTCAAGTCTGTCAGCCAGGTGCATCCCCAGGTACTTGTAGGTCCTCAGCACATCCACATCCTCACAATCAATAGTACCAGGGATCAGTGCAGGCTTAGTCTTCCTACAGTCCATCAGCATCTCCTTTGTCGTACTGATGTTGAGCTGCAGATGATTCAGCTTGCACCATTTGACAAAGTCCCCCACCAAAGCCCTATATTGATCTTCCCATCCTCCCTTTATATACCCAACTATTGCGGAGTCATCAGAGAATTTCTGCAGATGACATGACTCAGTGTTGTATCAGGGTAAACTGGAATGTCCAATTATGATTACAATTATGAGGACATGCAGTCCCCTTTTATTGTCATTTAGTAATGACTTCTCCTCCACAGCCGTTGGTGACAATGAATTCCACAGATTCAGCACTCTCTGGTTATAGAAATCCCTCCTCATCTCTCTCCTAACTGGGCATCCCTTTATTTTGAGGCTGTGTCCTCTGGTCTTAGATTCCCCCACCTTAAGAAACAGTCTCTCCACGTCCTCTCTATCAAGGCCTTTCAACATTCAATAGGTTTCACTGAGATGGTAAATTTTGCTGGTTGTATAGCCCAAGTCCTCTTCCTTTGGCGACCAGCAGTGTGTTGTGTTCTGATGACAGAACCTTAAAGCCTACGTTTTTCTCTTCATATCCTTAGTGTTTTCCCCAAATACCACCCGTACCCTCACCCACCCAGCTCAGGGCTCTATCAGAGGCTTCCAGTTCTTAAAATACTTTTAATTGTTTCCTTGATCAGATATGAAGTGATACTGCCTCAGTTGCATTAAGTATAATGTCTGTGTTCGGGCAGTGAGGGACGACATTTTATTTATTAGATTCGTATCCCTGTTCCTTCTCTGCTATCTTCTATCTTGGGAACTTGCACTGTGGCATCACTTTGATCCACTGCTCAGACTTCAGAATGAATTCCAAACAGTTTCTACCATAGCCGAGTCTTGGTCCCCGATGGCGAGTTCCCAAAACTGGTACTAAGGATAGCAGCTGTCTGTTCAGTGGTAGGCAGTAGATACTGGAGGGTAGGTTGTCTGTGGTAGCCCAGTATGAGGGGTTATGAGTGCCTGCTGTAAGAGAAGGTCACACTTAGTTCAGGCAGATTTAAATCACTGTCCATTTGCCATCTTCCACCCTTAAGTGACCTGCTGCTGCATATTGAGCCACATTGTGTCTCCTCATCCCTCTACTTGGAACGGATCGTGGCAGAGGATTTATGTGAAGCTGTTTGCTCAGGGGCAGGACAGGGGGGAGGCAGCTGCTTGAACCTGAGCCAGTGTAAAGTCTGAACAGGCCCAACAGGCTGTCGTGTGTATGATAACATTCTTTGACTGGTCACACACTGCTGTTCAGCTCCCAGAGTTCTGCCTTGGCTGATGCAAGTGGTGTCCGGAGAGAGAGGATGTTAACACTGTGGGAATACATTCCTGAACCTGCACATTGGGAGCAAAGGTCCGAACCCGCCACTAACTGACTCTGGTTTCCTGGATCACCTCACTCCTTCATCCTCTGAACTTAAACAAGCATGTCTCTTCTGTTAGTGCACATCAGCTGAGCCTGCTGTTTGCTACCTCCTGACCTACATCAAACTCTGGGCCCTCCATCCTGATTTAAGACTCTCATCCTGATGAGCCTCATCTCTCCCCATCTATGGAACCAACTCCTTGCCCAGCATCATCTTTACTTGTTTTGTAACACCACTGTCTTCCTCAGTGTCATCTCTCATTGCCTGTGAAACCACTTCTGCCTTTGGTATCATGTGTAAAAACCTTTCCCTTTCTTGGCATCACCTCTGATGCCATTCCTCACATTGCTCTGTGGCTAGCGGCTCCCCAGTGGCAGAGTTAGGTGTTTGGCATCTTCCTCTCTCACCCTGTAAATGTTGGAGATTTGTGACATGGTTTGGTCTCATGCAGAGTTCAAACCTGGCATCAGCTGGCAGTTGTTACTGAATGTGTCCTCCTTTGGAGTCAGACCATGATATGCTTCCATTGAATCTTACCTGCAGAAACAGGCCATTCAGCCCAACTGGTCTATGCTGTTAATGTCCCATGTGAGTATCCTCTTCACTCAACTCATTTGTCTTTTTCAACTATTCCTTTCTCTCTCAGGCAGCTTATTGGGCTCTCTCCTCACATATGGCTACATTTGTGGGGTAGGTTATTCAACCCCAGGAGTCTCCACCATTCATCGTGGTCACTCAGGGACTGTACGTCCACTGTCCTTTCAGGAAGAGACTTCCCAATTCTGATCTCCAAGAGAAAAATTTCTGCTTCATCCCTGTCTTCATTTTCATTTGGTGGACCCTGGTTTAAACTTATTTCACAAGAGGAAACATCCTTTTTCCCATGTTGAATAAAAATCTCTGGTGATTAACCCTAATTGAAGGGAAGAAGATGCGGTGGCTCAGTTTAATAATTAGACCAGTGATGTGGGGAAACGAGATGGAAGGAGCCATTCATCTTCTTGATCAGCTCAGTACTCCCTACATAAGGCAAGCATCCAAATGATTTTGCCGTGCCATTCCAAACACTGGGCCTGGGAGGTTTAAGAAGGATCACCCTGGACGATGTAGATATAAGAGAGACTAGATGCCAGAACCCTGTAGCAACACACACAAAATGCTGGAGAAACCCAGCACATCTGGCAGCATTATGCAGAGAAATGAACAGTCAACATTTCAGGCTGAGGTCCTTAATCAGGACTGGCTTTGATGAAAGGTCTTGGCCTAAAATGTTGACTGTTCATTTTCCTCTAGATGTTGTCTGACTTGCTTTTTATGTGAGTTACCCTGGATTCAGTGGTGAGGCTGATCTGATGACAAGAATGAATGGAAAGGGAGATTTGTTAATCTTCACTAAATATATTAAACATTCGGAACTTCTATCCGTGAGCTTCATCAGAAGCATACTGTCAGTTCACGATTCAAACCCATTGAGGCTGTACAGTGTGGTCCTTGAATTCATCTCCAATACCAAGACAAAAACAAAACAAGAAAGAAAGTGAAGACGTTTGCAAAAAAAAATCTTTGTCCCGCTCCAGCTCTGTACAGCCTTCCTTGTTCTCCTTCAGTTCAGAGAAAGACAAAAAAAAATACTCCCATCTCTTTCTTAAACTAAAAGGCAAAGTCAGTGGAACGCGGAAGGAAAGAAATCTGCTGACTTTCCTGTATATTTCTGGCACTTCACATTTGTGAAGGTGTTTGACCTCATGTGAATGTCGACATCTCTGTGAATGAACGGGGAAATTAACATTAGAAGTAAGAGCAAAAATAGAGGAAAACTTATGCAGAAGAAGCCACCTGCAGCTGAATAGCTGCCAGCACTCGTGTTGCATATGAGGAGAGATTGATGGGGTAAGATGCCAGTTAATGTCAAACACTATGAAGTTGCCTTAGTACAGCGGTCCCCAACCACCGGGCCGCGGACTGGTACCGGCCACAGAGCATGTGCTACCGGCCCGTGAGGAAACAATATGAGCCAGCTGCACCTTTCCTCATTCCCTGTCACGCACTGTTGAACTTGAACATAGGGTTGCCAACTGTCCTGTATTTGCCGGGACATCCCGTATATTGGGCTAAATTGGTTTGTCCCGTACAGGACTGCCCTTGTCCCGTATTTCCCCTGCTAAGGTAGAGTGTTCCTATGAAACCTTTCGTGCCGAAATGGCGTGAAGCGAAGGAGCAATTACCATTAATTTATATGCGAAAAATTTTTGAGCATTCCCAGACCCAAAAAATAACCTAACAAATCATACCAAATAACACATAAAACCGAAAATAAATAACACCAACATATAGTCAAAGGAATGATATGATAAATACGCAGCCTGTATAAAGTAGAAATAATGTATGTACAGTATAGTCGGGAAGATGAAGGCAAAACCGATTTGTGGGGGGAAAAAATCGGCACGTATGCGCATGGGCACATCACATACGCACGTCACGCATGCGCACACAGGTGCCTGCGCAAGGCTTCATGGTCATGGTAGTCTTTCCTGGGGTAAAGTGTCCCGGGATTTGACTGCTACTTTTGTCCCTTATTTGGGAGTGAGAAAGTTGGCAACCCTAACTGTAAAAGACATGTTGAGGTGAGTTTAACCCTACTTGAACACCACCCCTCCACCCCAGTCGGCTGGTCCGCAAGACTATTGTCAATATTAAACCGGTCTGTGGCACAAAAAAGGTTGGGGACCCCTGCCTTAGTCGGAGTGAAGAAACCTTTGTTTGCCTGGTTTAATATCTGGTTGACTGAATGGTGATGATTATTTTGTTTCCTGCTGTATCACATCCTCTTCTGTCATTTCCAGTCACCTCCAGCATAGCAAAGCAGCAAAGAAGGAGGCCATTCAGCCCTCTGTGTTTGGGCTGGCTCTTTGGCAGCACTATCCAGTTACTCCCATTGTACTGCCCTTTGTTGTGGCCTTGTGTTAATTGTTGAGAGCTTAATCTCCAATTTCCTTTAGAAAGTTATTGTTGGATTTGCTATCATCGCCCTTAGGGAATGCGTTCCAGCTCTCAGCAGTCTGATGTTTAGTAGCTTTGCTTCTCTCTTCTCTCTGTTGCTTTTGCCAAATGTGTTAATAGACCAATTGAAATAGTGTACAAAACTCGTATTTCACACACCGGCCATGTTTTCTAACCCAGCTCAGCAGCCCTACCTGCTGCCTGTGCCAGATAGCCAGCAGGAGTGAAGTGGGTAACACAGACAAAATGCTGGAGGAACTCAGCAAGTCTGGCAGCATCTGCGGAAGGAAATTAGCAGTTTACATTTCAGACCAATATCTTTCATCAGGAAACATTGACTGTTTATTTGCCTTTGTAAATGCTGCCTGACCTGCTGAGTTCCGTGTTTTGCATGTGTTGCTCAAGATTTCCAGCATTTGCAGAACCTCGGGTGTCTCTGGAGTGAAGTGGGCTGCACTGGAAGCACGGGCTGTCTGGAACCAAACATGCAGAAAAGCTACCTCAGTACAGCCGTAGACAGTGACAGGGGAACTTGTGCATTAACCTGAGAATTGGTTAATTCTTTGTTCCGTTGGTAAATTCAGTAGAGCAAAGACAGAATTTAATCCTGATAAATGCAAGGTAATAGATTTTGAAAAATCAATTCAGGGTAGGACATTCATCATGAACTGCAGGGCTCTATGGAATATTGAGGGACTTTGATATATAATTTCCAATATCCCAGTTGGATAAGGTGGTGAAGAGGGCAAATTGGTGTTTACTTTATAAACTGGGGCATAGAATATATAAGCAAAAAATTCTTGAATAATATGTAATGAAACATTGCTCAGACTGTACATGGAATACCATGTGCAGTTCTGATCAGCACTCTAAAGGTAGAATGTGTCTGTGCTGGAGAGAGTGCGGAGGGGATTCAACAGGATATTGCTTGGTTTGAAAAGGCTTAGTTATGAGTGGAGACTGCAGCTGCTGGGTTTTCCATAGAGTGCAGGAGGATGAGTACAGGACCTGATGGAGGTATATAAAATAATGAATGTTACCACTTTATTACATACACCTGTACATATGCTTGTTAATGCAAAAAAACTAATCAGGCAATCATGTGGCAGCAACTCAATACATAAAAGCATGCAGACATGGCCAAGAGGTTTAGTTGTTGTTCATACCAAACATCATGAAATGTGATCTAAGTGACCTTGACCGTAGAATGATTGTTGGTGCCAGGTGGGTGGTTTGAGTATCTCAGAAACTGTTGATCTCCTAGAATTTTCATGCACAGAAGTCTCTAAAGTTTACAGAGAAAAACAGAAACCATCCAGTGAGTGGCAGACATGCCTTGTTCATCAGAGAAGTCAGAGGAAGAATGGTCAGGCTGGTTCAGTCGGACTGGAAGGTGACAGCAACTCAAATATCCATGCATTACAACAATAGCGTGCAGAAGAGCATCTCTGAACACACAACACATTGAACCTTGAAGTGGATGGGCTACAGCAGCAGAAGACCATGGACATACACTCAGTGGCCGCTTAATTAGGTACAGGAGGCACTTAATAAAGTAGCGTCTGAGTGTATTTAAGAGATATAGTAAGATATACTTCCCCATGATAGATAGGGGGCTTAGTATAAGGTGAAGATTAACAGGTTTGTTGGGGGGGGGGGATTTAAGAAAAATTTTTTTCCCAATCAGAAGGTGGTTAGAATTTAGAAAGCACTGCCTGAGTGGAGGCAAAGACTCTCGCAACATTTAAGAAGTTTCTAGATGAGTACTTGAGTCACTGAGGCAGACAAGGGTGTAGACCGCGTGGTGGGGAAATGGGGTTGGTACAGATGGGTACCTGATGGTTGGTATGGAGCTGGGGATTTTGAGGGGCCTGTGCCATATCAATAGAGAGGTTACTGAAGAGGGACGAGGATGGGAAGGAGCTCTGTGTTTGACAGTGTCTATCTGCAGTGGGACACTTGGCTGGCGACCTGCTTCCAGAATTCACTCGATCCCCAGCGGTCTTTTTGCTCCTGGAACGGAGTGAAGTTGCGCACCCCTCCCCGTCTCACTGCAGCTGTTTCCTCCTTACAGAACATGAAACCACCATCTCCGAGACGATCATGAACGGGCTTCCCGCAAACCGGCAGCAGCTCGATCCAGGTACTGGTCATTCTTCCTCCTCATCTCTTCCTCACTCACCACCACCACCCTCCCCTCCTAAGGCATGCCCCCTCTGTCAGAACCAATGTCTTCAGGGGCCAAGATTGCCGGTCTGTTCTTGGAATTGTGGCCAGTGTGTGTGCGGGAGAGTTAGAGGGTCGGGAGGAGTAGAGGGGTGTTGCAGGAGGAGAGACCCCATTCTAAAATTCTGGGTGAAATAAGTTCCCGGATTTAGAGGGATGTGGGGTGAATGCAAGGAAATGGGACTCACCTGGATAGAGTCAGCATGGATGAGTTGGGCTGAAGGGCCTGATTCTGTGCTGTATGGTCATTGATGAGTGCCCGGTTGCTAGAGAGAGCTGTGTAGAAATGTGCAATTAAGTACAGGAATAGGCCACTTGCCCCTCATGCTGCCCTGCTATTCAAAATCAACTAGACATTTTTCCATTTTCACTCTACTTCTTTGTTGAGTATCCCCCTCCCTCTGCCTTTAGAAATGTACAGAGACTTGAATCCTGAACAAAGGTTTCCAAATGTTGGGAACTGGCCCGAGCATAGTTCTTGGATTGGGGGTGGTGGAGCAGATGAACTTGGGAGATCCCAGTTTTCCATTGGCCTGGGCCTCGAACACACCTGTCCCACAAGGAATCGACTGTATTCTCTCTTTTTTTTTGCCTTGCTGGGTCACTTCGGTCCCCAAACTCCTGAGCTCACAAGTTGTTGTCTCTGAGGTTTCACGGGCAAATAGGTCAAGCTGACTTGGGCGGGCGGACTGCCTGGCTATGTTTAGGGGGTATGTTCGTGCCTGGGTGAATATTGAAAAGGAATACGCACAGTCCACGGCGACCGTAGAGATGTTCCGGGACCGTTGGGCTCCGCGGGGTGTAAATGCCATCATTGATGAGGATGGCAATATATTGGTTTAACATGTATTGTCTGTTTGTAGTGTAGTAAATGTGTTAGTCACTGGTTTTGTAAATATTGTATAGCACCGACATTTGTAATAAAGAATTTTGTATAAAAAAAAAGCTGACTTGGGCTGACAGCCAGCCATGGGGTGATGAGTCAGGTTCGGAGATCAGTCATCAGAGACTTTGGTGGTGGAGATGGGATGGTCGAGCAGGTGGAAAGAGAGCTAGTGGGCTCATCGGTTGCATTACATTTGACCCCCGTCCGTACGTTATGGTGCAGTTAGTAGAGTCGTGCTTTGCAGCTCTAGACAGTTCCAGACACCTGGGTACGACGAGATGGTGGCACGCTTGAACACAGTGGCCTCTCTGAGTCCAAACAAAGGTGCAATTGGTCATCCTTTCTCTCTTTTGCAATCACAAGACACTGCTGGATATTAAGAACATTATGTACTGCAGGCCTATCCCACCACGAGTTGCTGGTTCGGTGAACTTATTGTGTGCCAGGTTGTAGCCTGCTTCAGCCACTCAGGCAGTGTGTGATCCAACAGACAGTGGAAATGATTGCCTCAGACAGTTTTCTTGTGCTGTTGGATGTTGGTAATGTAGGATATCGCCAGTCCGATTCATTGGCAAGACTGACAGCAGGGGAGTTGTGTTGCCTCGGTTGTGTCTTGGTGTTGCCTGTTGTGGTGGTCGCTGGTGAAAGAGACACCAAGACTGGCTGCGTGACGCTAGATTTTGTACTGGGTTGAGGGCTGGCCCTCGTGTCGATGCCGCCCTCCAGTGTTCGCTCCCGGTAAGACAAGCTGGATTGCATTTGTCTGTGGCTGCACTGGTGCGAACAAAGAGCTGCTGTGGCTTCACCTTACAGGAACGTGGCTGCAGGGCAGCATCCATGCACCAGCAGTCTACAGGCCAGGACACTCAAGGATTAGGGCTATAGTGTTATTATGTTTTGTAAATGTATGTTTTTCTGCTGTCATAATTATGTGCTGTGCGTGTGTTGTTTGCGACTGTTAGTACTGTGTATTGCACCCTGGCCCTAGAGGAACACTGTTTTGTTTGGCTGGTGTTCCTGTGTATGGTTCAATGACAAACTTGAACTTGACCCCAATTTGTGGCACTGTCTGTGTGAAGTTTGCATGTTCTCCTTGTGACCATGTGAGTTTCCACCCACGTCCCAAAGGTGTGCAGTTCAGTAGGTTAATTGGCCGCTGTAAATTGCCCTGAGTGTGTAGGTGAGTGGTGGGACTTGGGGGGAGGTGACAGGAGTATGGAGAGAATGAAATGGACATGGTGTGGGTTAGTGTAATGGTGAGCATAAGTCAATGTGCTGAAGGGTCGATTTCCCTGTTTTGTAACTGTGACTTTGAAGCTGTGCCCAAGATGTATATCTTGTGTGGGATAGCAGTGGTGCCCAACCTGTCTGGGTGTGCTGTTCAGGAGTGCTGCTGCAGATGTCTGTGCCGTAGCCCTGAGTGTTTCCCATCAGCCAGTTGAAGTGTGCCTCGATCGTCTTAGCAACATGCACAAAATGCTGGAGGATCTCAGCAGGCCAGGCAGCATCTATGGAAAAGAGTATCGTTGACTTTTCGGACCGAGACCCTTCATCAGGAAGGCACTCGGCCCGAAACGTCAACTACTCTTTTCCATAGATGCCGCCTGGCCTGCTGAGTTCCTCCAGCATTTTGTGTGTGTTGCTCGGATTTCCAGCATCTGCAGATTATCTCTTGTTCTCGAGTGGTCTTGCTGCTCTTTGTGAGTCCTTCCATCGTGTCTGCAGTGTTCTGGTCCTGTTGTGCTGTGCCCTGTTTCTTGCTAACCACTAGAGGGTCCATGATGTCAGCCTGTGCCCTTTTGAGGACAAGTGGTGTGTTTTTTCTTCTCTCTCCACAGCAGTGGAGAGCTCGCTTTCTGGGCTGGCTGTCTCCACCATCAGAGTTCACCCCACACCGAGGCTGAACGCTTATCCCGACACTCTGCTGGCGACAGGTATATCCAGTGGAAGGTTGCACCATGCTCTTGCTCGGGGTTAACCTCTCCCCCCACCCCGCTGGCAGCTCCCCTTTCTCACCCTTCTCTCCCAGCTGCTTTTCATTGCTTTTACATTCTCATCGTTGTCACAGAATGCCTTAACATCTCATCTCGAAGCCATCTGCTTTCCAGGCTCTCGGGTTTTCGACAGCTCCGGGTCACATGTTACACCAGGGCATGAAATCTCAGCTGTCAGACCTTTGACCTGGTCGAGCAAATGGATTGGGTGAAAGAGCATTGGTATTCCGGTGTGTGCGCACAACTGACCGGTTCAAAGTTATTCAGTCAACTCGGTGGAATTTCTGGAACTCTGAGCTGGCTGGGTAACTATCCATCGCTCAGCCGAGCTGTAGTGACCCAGGGGTAATTAAACAGCTTTGGCAAAAGAGCGTGAACTGGCCTTTGAGCACTGACCCGGCTGCTGGCTGGGCTGAGGAGCGAGGTGGGTTGTGTTCCCGATTTGCATGTACGTGGATTGGAAATGTTTTACATTCCCTCAGCCATCTTCTCCTCTGTGGGTCTGTGAGAGAGGAGCTGTAATCCCACTGAGCTGCGGGAGGGGACTGTGGGGAAACTGGGATCGTACTGTTGAGGAGGGCCCAAGAGGCTCGAAAAACTCTGAATCCACTCGGTTGAACAATGGACTCATCCACTAATAAGAATGCAAGTTGTGTAAAGTTTTGGAGTTGTTAATGTTTTCATGACTAGCAGACAATCACTGACTAACATTACAGGTTCCCAACATCTGACGTTTGTACTGTGACCCTTTGCGGGTGCTGCCTAGCATTATATTTGATGAGTTACTGCCTGTTCATTACCTATACTTTTGCTTTGCTGTTCTTACCAGATCTTTATGAGCTTAGTTATCACCTTGGACACAGGAAGAATGTGGTCTACTATTGGTCTAGACCCCAGTGAGTTACTAGAAAGTATATTGGTTCCTTGACTGCCTGATGAGGACAGGTCAATGGGAAATGTACTGGTGCAGGGAGCAGTGGATGACTGTGCTCACACTCCGAATACCTGTCCTCTTTATACCCTCAACTCCTATAGTAACTTCACAGAGCCTCCAAAGCAAGATAAAAACCCCTTTAGAATCTTATTATTGCTTCATGGATTTCACTTTCACTCTATTCTCTGCTACCTGCATAGCGTAAAACTCTATTTAGACTTGTTATCAGACTGCATATACTGAGGAGGTTAAGAACATAGAATGGCACAGCACAGGGGCATATTCTTCAGCCCATGATGTGCCAGTCTAGTTAAGATAATACACTAAGTCCCTTCTAGCTAAACAATGTCCATATCCCACCATTTTCCACGTTCATGTGGCTAGCTAAGAGCCTTTTAAACCTTCTATCGTATTTGACAGCACATTCCTGGCACCCAAGCTCTGTGTGTGTGTGTGTGTGTGTGTGTGTGTGTGTGTGTGTGTGTGTGTAAGTAATAAGAAAAACACAAAATAAAAAACTTGTCCCACACACATCTGCTTTGAGCTCTCTCCCTCTTAACTTAAATACATGCCCACTAGTTTTGGACATTCCAAATTTGGGGTAAAAGATACTGGCTGTATGGTCTATTTATGCCTCTGATAATCCTATAAACCTCTATCAGGTCCACTCTGGACCTTCTCCTCTCCAGAGAAAACAACCCAAGTTTGTCCAACCTCTCCTTATAGCACATAACCTCTTATCCTGGTAGCATCCTGTTAAACCTCTTCTGCATTTTCTTCATCCTTTGTATAATGGGGTGACCAGAAATGAATTTGATACTCCAGATGTGGCATAACCAAAATTTTATAGAATTGTGGGTTCAATGTTCACTCATTGGCCTTCTGACAAGAATGCTAGGATTTGGGTGTAGTGTAACGTACATTATGATTGGAAGTTCCATCTTTGATCAGAATGAGTTTTCCATCTGCCGATGAGATGTCCCAATACTCACTGGAAACCTTTAAGCAAAATTTGATATCAAACCAAGTGAACTCTTAAAAAGCAACACACATCAAAGTTGCTGGTGAATGCGGCAGGCCAGGCAGCATCTCTAGGAAGCGGTACAGTCGACGTTTCGGGCCAAGACCCTTCGTCAGAACGAACTGAAAGAAGAGCTAGTAAGAGATTTGAAAGTGGGAGGGGGAGATCCAAAATGATAGGAGAAGACAGGAGGGGGAGCGATGGAGCCAAGAGCTGGACAGGTGATTGGCAAAAGGGATATGAGAGGATCATGGGACAGGAGGCCCAGGGAGAAAGAAAAGGGGAGGGGGGGGAACCCAGAGGATGGACAAGGGGTATAGTGAGAGGGACAGAGGGAGAAAAAGGAGAGTGAGAAAAATGGGACGTGGAATTAAAATGTGTGGCCACTGGGAGATCCTGCTTTCTCTAGCGTCCCATTCCCATTCTGATATGTCTATCCACGGCCTCCTCTACTGTAAAGATGAAGCCACACTCAGGTTGGAGGAACAACACCTTATATTCCGTCTGGGTAGCCTCCAAGCTGATGGCATGAACATTGACTTCTCAAACTTCCAATAATGCCCCACCTCCCCCTCGTACCCCATCCGTTATTTATTTATATAAACACATTCTTTTTCTCTCTCTTCTTTTTCTCCCTCTGTCCCTCTCACTACACCCCTTGCCCATCCTCTGGGATTTTCCCCCCCTCCCCCTTTTCTTTCTCCCAAGGTCTCCTGTCCCATGATCCTCTCATATCCCTTTTGCCAATCAACTGTCCAGCTGTTGGCTCCATCCCTCCCCCTCCTGTCTTCTCCTATCATTTCGGATCTCCCCCTCCCCCTCCCACTTTCAAATCTCTTACTAGCTCTTCTTTCAGTTAGTCCTGATGAAGGGTCTCGGCCCAAGACGTTGACTGTACCTCTTCCTAGAAATGTTGCCTGGCCTGCTGTGTTCACCAGCAACTTTTATGTGTGTTGCTTGAAATTCCAGCATCTGCAGATTTCCTTGTGTTTGAACTCTTAAAAGGTGTATTTTGAGCACTGAACAGATAATTCCGGAAAGCATCAGCAGTTGGGCAGCAGCTGGGGAGATGGAAACAGTGTTAGTTAGCCTTTCAGGCCTTGGACCCTTTAGCAGAATGTTAACAAGCCCTTTCAGAAGAGATTGAGGGAGGAAATTCTTCAGTTTCTGTTTTGTGCTAGCCTTTCCCATTAAGAAGTTGGGGTTATGGTCAGCCGGAGGGTGTGAGTGCTGTGGGCAAGGCTGATATTCATTACTCACCCGTCATTGCCACAATCTGCTAGGCCTCCCTAGGGTTAGCTAGCGGTGACCATATTAGCAAGGGGAACATATCCTGTGTAGATTAGTTTGGGCTGAGAATGTGTATTTCCTTATCTGAGGAACATACATCAAAGTTGCTGGTGAACGCAGCAGGCCAGGCAGCATCTGTAGGAAGAGGTGCAGTCGATGTTTCAGGCCGAGACCCTTCGTCAGGACTAACTGAAGGAAGAGTGAGTAAGGGATTTGAAAGTTGGAGGGAGAGGGGGAGATCCAAAATGATAGGAGATGACAGGAGGGGGAAGGATAGAGCCAAGAGCTGGACAGGTGATAGGCAAAAGGGGATATGAGAGGATCATGGGACAGGAGGTCCGGGAAGAAAGACAAGGGGGGGGGAACCCAGAGGATGGGCAAGAGGTATATTCAGAGGGACAGAGGGAGAAAAAGGAGAGTGAGAGAAAGCGTGTGTGCATAAAAATAAGTAACAGATGGGGTACGAGGGGGAGGTGGGGCCTTAGCGGAAGTTAGAGAAGTCGATGTTCATACCATCAGGTTGGAGGCTACCCAGACGGAATATAAAGTGTTGTTCCTCCAACCTGAGTGTGGCTTCATCTTTACAGTAGAGGAGGCCGTGGATAGACATGTCAGAATGGGAATGGGATGTGGAATTAAAATGTGTGGCCACTGGGAGATCCTGCTTTCTCTGGCGGACAGAGCGTAGATGTTCAGCAAAACGGTCTCCCAGTCTGCGTCGGGTCTCGCCAATATATAAAAGGCCACATCGGGAGCACCGGACGCAGTATATCACACCAGCCGACTCACAGGTGGAGTGTTGCCTCACCTGGAAGGACTGTTTGGGGCCCTGAATGGTGGTAAGGGAGGAAGTGTAAGGGTATGTGTAGCACTTGTTCCGCTTACACGGATAAGTGCCAGGAGGGAGATCAGTGGGGAGGGATGGGGGGGACGAATGGACAAGGGAGTTGCGTAGGGAGCGATCCCTACGGAATGCAGAGAGAGGTGGGGAGGGAAAGATGTGCTTAGTGGTAGGATCCCGTTGGAGGTGGCGGAAGTTACGGAGAATAATATGTTGGACCTGGAGTCTGGTGGGGTGGTAGGTGAGGACCAGGGGAACCCTATTCCTAGTGGGGTTGGACCCGGAGGCTGGTGGGGTGGTAGGTGAGGACCAGGGGAACCCTATTCCTAGTGGGGTGTTGGACCCGGAGGCTGGTGGGGTGGTAGGTGAGGACCAGGGGAACCCTATTCCTAGTGGGGTGTTGGACCCGGAGGCTGGTGGGGTGGTAGGTGAGGACCAGGGGAACCCTATTCCTAGTGGGGTGTTGGACCCGCTGCATCTGCTCTCAGGATGAGGCTTTTCATTCTAGGACGAGGGAGATGTCTTCCTTTTTTAAAGAAAGGGGCTTCCCTTCCTCCACTATCAACTCTGCTCTTAAACGCATCCCCCCCATTTCATGTACATCTGCTCACACTCCATCCTCCCGCCACGCCACTAGGAATAGGGTTCCCCTGGTCCTCACCTACCACCCCACCAGCCTCCGGGTCCAACATATTATTCTCCGTAACTTCCGCCACCTCCAACGGGATCCCACCACTAAGCACATCTTTCCCTCCCCCCCTCCCTGCATTCCGCAGGGATCGCTCCCTACGCAACTCCCTTGTCCATTCGTCCCCCCCATCCCTCCCCACTGATCTCCCTCCTGGCACTTATCCGTGTAAGCGGAACAAGTGCTACACATGCCCTTACACTTCCTCCCTTACCACCATTCAGGGCCCCAAACAGTCCTTCCAGGTGAGGCAACACTTCACTTGTGAGTCGACTGGAGTGATATACTGCGTCCGGTGCTCCCGATGTGGCCTTTTATATACTGGTGAGACCCGACGCAGACTGGGAGACCGCTTTGCTGAACATCTACGCTCTGTCCGCCAGAGAAAGCAGGATCTCCCAGTGGCCACACATTTTAATTCCACATCCAATCCCATTCTGACATGTCTATCCACGGCCTCCTCTACTGTAAAGATGAAGCCACACTCAGGTTGGAGGAACAACACCTTATATTCCGTCTGGGTAGCCTCCAACCTGATGGTATGAACATCGACTTCTCTAACTTCCGCTAAGGCCCCACCTCCCCCTCGTACCCCATCTGTTACTTATTTTTATGCACACATTCTTTTTCTCACTCTCCTTTTTCTCCCTCTGTCCCTCTGAATATACCTCTTGCCCATCCTCTGGGTCCCCCCCCCTTGTCTTTCTTCCCGGACCTCCTGTCCCATGATCCTCTCATATCCCCTTTTGCCTATCACCTGTCCAGCTCTTGGCTCTATCCCTCCCCCTCCTGTCTTCTCCTATCATTTTGGATCTCCCCCTGCCCCTCCAACTTTCAAATCCCTTACTCACTCTTCCTTCAGTTAGTCCTGACGAAGGGTCTCGGCCTGAAACGTCGACTGCACCTCTTCCTACAGATGTTGCCTGGCCTGCTGCGTTCACCAGCAACTTTGATGTGTGTTGCTTGAATTTCCAGCATCTACAGAATTCCTGTTTGCGTTTTCCTTATCTGAGGGTTTAGTTTTTAATAAAATCCAATAGCTTTGTGGTCTCTTATTTTAAAACAGGTCCATATGTTTAAATTGAATTCAAATCTACAAATTGGCCTGGTAATATTAATCTCTTCTCCTCTGGATTATTAGTCTGGTGAGATATATGAATGTTACACCACCATACCTGATGTTCAAGTCTCATAGTACTTGTAATCATATGGACCTTATTATTAATTAGCAACGAAAAGGGAGAGCACTTGGCAAATGGGAAGAACCAACCTTCCGGTCATGAGTTTGAAGGGTCAACATCTGGAGAAGGGGGCTCCCAAGTTGAGACTGAGGAAGCAACTCAGAGTGGGAACTCAAAGCAGCCATCACTTCAGGTTAACAAATACCCATTGCGATGCCACACCCTCTTTTTATTTCCTGACTAATTTACCTATCAAAGCTTGCAGTGTTAGTCTTTAGCCATGTACAGATTATGCCAGCTCCACTACCTACAGTGCCAACTTCCAACGTGGGCAGTGGCTCCTCGCCCATCCTCTCATTCCCGTGGACATGGGCAGTGTGAAAAACCTCTGCTTTCCAGGCCTGTCATTGCAATGAAGAGTGACCAGTGTAACATCACTTCTCTCCTTCCAGAAGCTGACCCGTCGAAAGTCAGCGTGGGGAAAGGATCGGTAACCATGCGGACTACGGCAGGCTACGTGGAACCTCTGGAGACCGACGCGTCTCTAAATCTGCATCCCCAACAACCGCCCAGCAAAGATAGTAAGGAACTACCTTTGTTGTTTACCTGCAGCACCTCTGTGGTTCATTTGCCCAATGCACTGCTCAGGTAGTTTGTGGGTTTTAACCATGCCAGTTAAGGGCATCTGATGTGTTCGATTAGATGGTGATTCTGACGCCACCTGCTAACTCACTGGAAAGTGCCCTTGAGCAGAAACTCTGACTTCTGATCTAATGCAAGGGTCAATAGAAAGTGATTAGCATCATGAGTTGGAGGTGATTTGAATGCCCATTTTTTTGTCTCCAACTAGCATTGCAAGTGGATCGTAGTCCTGCCTGGTGGAACTTTCCCTTAAGCGAGCAGCTCTTGTGAACTTGGGAGCCTTTTGCTCCGTCTGGATCAGGATCACATCACCTTGTCTCACTGCAGTTTGTTTAGAGTACAACAACACCGATACCTGCTTATAGCTCTCACTCACCTGACCAACACTACTGATGCCACTGGTTGGAAAAGCCTTTTCTGTTGACACGATTCCTTTTGTGTTTTTCCCTGCCCTCCCACCCAAGAGCTGTAAACTCTCAAGATTTGGGTCTTCCTCAAACACCTTCATCCCTTCCCTCTCCCCTTCTCCTCCTGCTCCCTGACTTTTCTCACCCCCTTGCCTGCGTGATCTCTGTCACTGTTGTAATGAGCACACACAAAATAGAAAATGCCCATGCCAGGCCATAGGAGAGAACTTTGAAGGTGTGACCATATTGTTGGGTCTGGATCCGTTACAGGCCATAGCTGACTCTGGACAGACCAGAGATCTTGTGTATGGACTGAACTTTCTTTAAAGTTATCTCAAACCAAACTCTCTACCTAACTGCCACATTTCTGCGTGGACTGGATTTTTTTGCTACTTGTATGGGTGCATACAATGGAGTTCAGAAACAACAGACAGCTGATGCTGGAACCAAGAGCGGAACACTGATCTGACCGTACTGCCTTCCTCTCCTTGGTTCTATCCACATACTGCCCACATGCTCTACCCATCGTATTGCCTTCCCACCTGGTTCCATCTGCCATTCATCTCTCCTGTAGTGGTTCCCATTGTCATTTTCTGTGCAGATTCCAGCACTGGCAGCCTTTGTGCTTGAGCTCCTCACCCTCCAGCACCTGTCTCCATCTTCACCCTCCCCTTTTCCCACCTGGTTCCATCTGCCCTTTCCTCTTTTTTGTTGTTTTCCTTGTCTGTTCACACCAATCACCAACCTGCTTCTGTCTCCCAGCTCCACTCCTCTCCATCCCTACCGGTCTCTTTCTGTCCATCCTTCACCAATCACCTGTATCACCCTTCCCCTTTATACTGGTTATCTCTCTGCACTCTCAGTCCTGATCCAGACTCTCGACTTGGAACTAATTCCTTTCCCAATCTCACTCCACCCCTCTATATACACACAGTCACAGTCACAGTCTCTCTCTCTCTCTCTCACACACACACAATACATTCACGCACTCTCACACTCACCTTTAAGCAGCTGATCTGTATTTATCCAATGGATTTGTTTGGAGTTGATTGGATATTGTGGTTTTGTTGTGATCATTTTTAAGAAAACAGTTTTAATTTTCCAGGATTTTTTTCTAACTTCCTCTCATTTTGCTCAATTCTCCCCAGAATATTCTGAAGGGTTACTTTGTTCACTCTCTGCCTCCACAATGCTAATTTTTTTTGTTCATATTTCACTATTTGTGACATTTCCCATCTTGCTCTGCTGTGAGGCATCAGTGGACGATGCAAATTATTTTGACTTTTGGTTTTTGTCTCCATAAGTGAATAGTAGAGACTTGGAACAATGGTTGCTTTCTTTTCTGTGGATCAATACTATATTGTGGAAGCAGGGGTCAGAGATTGCAAGGGCATCGTGTTTAGAATGAGTTTCTATGGTAACAAACAGCTCAGAACGAGCCAGCACCCACGGAAAAGATTTTGTCATGAATGTGAAATGTCTGGCTGCGTTTGGTTCTGCCACCAAGCTGGTCACTGTGTGAGTAACTCTCCCTCTTGTGTTTTTCTTCTCTCTTGTTGTCTATTAAAATGCAGGCGCTGAGTTGCCCAGTTCAGAGACAGGTAGGAGAGAGCAGACTTTTCTCTATTCTGATCCTTTGTTAAGAGTTCTTGGCTCTGATTGTGGATGCCTTGTGCCGTTGACTGGTACAGATGGTTGGATGCCACCTTCGACTGGCGAACCTAATGGAGAAGCTGCCCCCTCGTCACTGGCAGCCAAAGGATTTCGCAGTGTGCGACCAAATCTGCCAAGCGACCACAAGACACAGCCTCAGGTACATAGATTTATGACCTCAGATCTGTTAATCTCAGAGAAGCAATTAGTTGGAATTGATTGGTATATAACAGGGGAATCAGAACATGTATGAATTAGACATATCAGATAACACAGTGCTTAACAGAAATGCTATTACATAGATTGCTGACACCAAGCCATATGCGATGCTGTGTGTCAAAAGTTTGTTGGTATTAAATGAAAACTTTTGAGGTTCAAAAAAGAAATAGAAAGGTTCGGGGGAATATTCCAAGAGGTGGGAGTTCACAGCGAAGGCATGAGGAGCAATAATAGAGGGATAAAATCAGGGAAGCAGATGTCTAAGGTGCAAAGGCTTAAAGGATTGGAAGAGATTATGGAACAAAATCAAGGACGGATTTGAAATAAACATGAGAATTAAGTCTCCGTAAGTGCAAGGAGGAGCCTGTTTGGACACTATCATTTTATCTGTAATTCAGCAACTGTTAATCAAGAAGTTATTTTCCTCTGATTTAATTTTTTTTCTGCTTACTTTAACTTGTATTTTCTTTTGTGTTATTTGCATTTTTTTTTTGAAAAACTAATGAACAGCCGCCTCCTGTCCCCCAACCCCCTCGGGAAGAGAGCTTCGCCTGGCGCCCCTCCAATAAGGTTAAGCTGTCATACTTTGCTCCGGTCCCAATTCTGGATTACGTTCACATTCGACCCGAGCCCAGCACCTGTAATGAGGAGCCTGCATCCGTGCATCCCGGCACCTCCCTGTACTCCAGCTTAAGTGGCGGGCTGCCGCTCTCCATCCAGACTGTTCCTCGTGACAAAGCCCCAGTGCCGTGCTGGGCATCTGCACCAGGTGCCAGCCCAGAGCCTGCGGGCTGGTTTGGTGCCCCGCCCACTAGGCCCACCCCAGAGAGAAAGATCAGCAATCTGTACATCGCACTGACCAGGCAAACACCTCCCCCTGCATCCAGTGGTTCTCCCTGTCCGTTCTCCCAGGGCGTGGAAGCTTCGGCTCTGACAGTCCCATTGCTCATAAGCAGCACAGCCAGCTCTCCTCCGCCCCCTCTCCACAGACCCCTGCTTCAGGACTCCCCGCCCAGGGCTGGGCACAGCACTGCGCAGCCCAACCTCCCACAGGTAAACCCACCTCCAGAGCCACTCGGTGGAAGTTCAGCGCTGGATCGGGAGAGGACGCCAGTGATTGCTCTGAAACCAGCTGAGGTTCTTTCCACCACTCGAGGGAGACCCCCTCAATGGGCAGACCAAGGCAGTGGGGTAGCTATTGAAATTTCTGTCTGTGTGTGCTGTTTTCTCATTTTCCACACGGCGTCGATGAAGTCTGCCCACTCCCAGAAGGCACCTCTCACTGTTCCCCAGCCCACTCCCTCAATGTCAGTTTCTGTTACGAGATTTTTCCACCGATGTGCATGTCTTGTCTTTTCACTGAGGTGCGGCTTTCCTGATTACTGCTCACTGGGCCTTTGATTTGGAATGGCATTGGAGGGTGACTGCCTGGACTTGGTAACACCATTCACTGAGTAACGAACACAAGCCATTGCACAGCAGTGTGTGGAGATTAAAATCAGTGCTACACCTGAGGCTCTGTAGAAATCGGGCGAATAAAACCGGAACTAAATGCTATTATGATGAAGGATAAGGTGCAAGGACACTTCCAGTCTGTGCTGAGATCCCACTTACTGCCTGTGTTAATCAGGGTGGCATAATGCAGATTAGAAAGTGGAAGATATTTCAGGATACCCTGCCAGAGTTCTGTGGCCCCAGCAGATGTTTTTTTCTGTTTGCTTGGCGGGGAAGAATATGAGCAGGTTTTGTGGCAGTCACAATCACAGTGAAATATCAAGTGTAACACATCAGGAGGGGCACGTGTGTGCAAGGCCATCATTGTGCATACCCAGTAAATGATTGTCAATACTGGAAATGGGGCAAAGCTTCAGAAAAAACCCGGTCATGACTTGTCATCCCAAAGTGGATGGGGTGTGGGGACCCTGGTGAGAGGAGATGGGTTGTGGGGCACTGTCTGTACTAGCGTAAGAGGAGTGGGTTGTCGGAGACACTCCGACGTAGAGTTGTTGGAGACGATTGTGGGGAGCCACTCTGCCCTAGAGTAGGAGGGAATGGGATGTGGGGAACCCTTCTAACCTGAAGTGGGAGGGGCGAGGTTGTAGGGACTCTCCGCCCAAGAGTGGGAAGGGACAGGCTGTCAGTAACTCATTGTCCCAGAGTGGGAGGTGAAGTGTTGTGGAGGAATCTCATTGTCCCAGAGTGGGAGGTGGAGGGCTGCAGGAGAAACTCATTGTCTCAGAGTGGGAGATGAAGGGTTGTGGAGGAAACTCACTGCCCCAGAGTGGGAGGTGGAGGGCTGCAAGGGAAACTCAGTGCCTCAGAGTGGGGGGTGGAGGGTTGTAGGGGAAACCCTCTATTCTAGAGTGAGAGTGGATAGACTGTGGACTCAAATGTCATCTGCTGCTTTGTCGTTTAAACCCTGTGCTTGGTTGCTTGTTATAGTTAGAAACTTGGAGTACATGAACACACAGATAGAGGTGGATGGTTCAGCCAGGTTCAGATAGGATGGTGTTGCTCTCACTTTGGCCCTTTCCCACCACCTGAGAAGAATTATGAGAACTGTGCTACCTGGATGGGCTGGCTGACCAATGCAGCCTCACTTAGTAATGCAAGCTCTCTCCCTGCAGGACCTCTCTGCTGCCTTAGCCCAGTGTGAAGTGATCTCTTGGCCTAGCAGAGCTCCTGCTGATGCAGCTTGCGAGCGAGAGGAGAACCCCTGCACGCCTCTGCCACCCCTGGTATCGGCCGAGCGAGCCTCATCGTCTCGTCCCGTCATTGCACAGCTGACCCTGCCGACACTCGACGACTTCATCCCCCCTCACCTGCAGAAAGGGGTCTCCCAGTCTCCGTGCTCCTCCACCTCCACCTCCCCCATTAATCCACCAGTGCCCTCGCTGCCACTGCCTGCTGCCAACCTGCACAGTGCCGCGGACTCCGAGCTTGGCGAATTGCCCCCGCCTACAGTAAGGCCCAACTTCTGAAGTTGCTTCCTGCCCCTCCCAGCTGCAGTACCTGCCGGCTCCTGCTTTGCCTCCCACCCATGTAACCGACCGCCGGGTGCGGCGGTTGTGCTGATGGAACCTCCCCCTTTGCGCTGCTTACCCCGTTCCAGCTGGGCGCTGCCGCCTGTGACAGGTTTCCATCAGCAGGGGTTTAATGTGCTTCATTAACCAGTCCTGATCAACCATCTCCTCCTTTCGCAAGCTGCTCGTTGCCTCTGCCTTGCTTTAGGCAGGCAGCGCTGACCATTGCCAGGTGTCTCTGGAGCTGCTGTGCCATCACGCTGCCTTGCATGGACACTGCATGCGATAATTGCAATGACGTGTATGCAATTGACTGCTTGTGGTCTTTGCAGGAGCTCATATTAAAAGCCCAGTGTTAGATACTGGAGCACCGTGTACAACTGGGATGTGCATGCCTTGCCTGTTTTATTAATATGTGCTTGGCAGGATTGAATAACATGCCTGAAAGCGCTAGGAATGGTTCGTTGGATCCAGCAACGGGGGAAAGTTCTCTCCTATACAGCTGAGCAATCACCGGTGCCAAAACTCAGATGGGAAGGAACTGTTTATGGATTTTGGAAGCTTGTGTTTGTTATCCTTTGGGGTGTTTTAGTTAGAGGTAAAATGGTGACCTAAGTGCTGGAGAAATGGGAGCTGCTGAATTTGCCTGTGGGATTACCTCTTGTGTGCGAGGGCAGCAAGTCTTGGCCTGGGATGCTGCTTCCTGATTGGCTATCCACAACCGTGTGGCTAAATAAGCAAGAACCAGATTGGTCTCCTCCTTCTGGATGTGTCCAGCCCCTCTGATCATGTGGTCAATTAGCTAGAGGTTTCCTGCAATTCCTTCTGTACTTGAGACCTAACTCTAAAGGGCCAGGAAAAGCTCAGATAAGAGGCACTGGGATTGTTCCCCATAGCCCAAGGAGAGATCGAATGGGGGGTTCAGAGTATCAGAAGATGTTGAAGAGAAACTAATGTAAGAAGCTGGAGAGCCAGTTACCTGAGGAATGCTTAGGGTATTTTCTCAAATTCACTTAATGGACAGAGATGAGTAGCGAGTGATGAACCTATAGAGTGGGGCAGAATACTTCCAATTGTAACTTCCAACAGAATTAGTGCTTGGAGATTTTTCAGGGCAAGAGGGGATAACAACTAATTGAGACTAGTTGGGACAAATGGCAGCCCACAAGTATCGCCACACTTCTGGTGTTATGTAAGTGAACCTGTCATGCTGGGGAAGATGGACTGCATGCACTGAGAATGGCTCCCACCCTGCCTATGCTTCCCCGATGCAGCTTTCGGCCGAGGAATGGGGTGGAAGAAAGCAGATACTGCTCAATGTTTGCAATATTAGGCAACATGTGGAATCAGTAAGCTAACTCTGGATTTTGGATTTGGAGGAACAGTTCTCTAACCTTGCACTTTGAGTATTTCTCACTCAGTGTTCTCTTGTCTATAAGGATGCACAGCCTAGAGTAAGCGAAGGAGTGCCATCCTTCGAAGGTGTGGGAGTACACCCAGTTCTCTCCGCATCCAGCAGGTTCTCGGCGTACCCATCCACCACATCTGTGAATCCAACCATAGTGCTGCTCCAGCACAATCGAGGTAAGAATACTGATGGTCGAAAATCATTCAATCATGAAGTATAGTGTGTATGCCTTCTTATTAGCGAGGGGTGAGCAAGGCGTTGTCAACAACTAGAACTGAGCGGTTGTCATTGGGGTAGGATGGCAGGTGATGGAAAGTTCAAAGTGCCAGCAACCAGAATAGGCTGCCTATGTCAGCAATCATTGACCGAAGTGCTGGAGTGTTTTCACTGGGGTGTGAGCTCATGTACTGTAGATGATGATTTTGATGCATATTCAACTGTAATTGGTGACACTATATTCATTCCCAGTCCTGTGGTCATTCCGAGTTACTGTGAGTGGTAGGTCTCTCCCAGGAAATCTGACATACAGGAGATTCTGCAGATGCTGGAAATCTTGGGCAACATACACAAAATGCTGGAGGAAGTCAGCAAGTCAGGCAGCATCTATACAGGGGAATATGTAATAAGTTTGTATGTTCTCTCTCTGATCGTACGGGTTCCCTCTGGGTGCTCCGGTTTCCTCCTGCACTCCGGAGATGTATGGTTGGGGCTAGTGAGTAGTGAGTGCATTGTTGGTGCTGGAAACGTGGCCACACTTGTGGGCTACCCATCACATCCTGGCTGGTCTGATTTGACGCAAATGATGCATTTCATTGTATTTTTCAATGTATGTGTGACAAATAAAGCCAATCTTTCTTTAAACAGTCATCCTCTTTTGGTCAAGACTATTCATCATCTGCTGGTGACTTGTTACAGCTACAGTCCTCCAGTCTACTAAGAAAAATAAGGAAAGGCTTGGACCATTGATCAGCTTGGGATTGGCTTTTTGAGGTTCCTTTGTTTACTAAGTCCCTTCCTTCCCCTATCAAGATCACACAGAGTCCTGGGGAAATATCCACCCATTAGCATAGATTTCTAAAGTAACTTTAACATGGTAAAATGCCCCAACTCAGCTTCACAAGCATTGGAGAACTAGAGAGGGTTGGATAGGGACTTAGAAGCAGGGATGAGTTGGGATATCAGTGGGTGTAGTCATGCTACAGGTCAAGGGGATAAAATGCGGCATCTAACAGATTTCCATCTTTAGGACATCATATTGATGTGCTGTGTTGTGTGCCAGTGACAGAATGCCCATTGTCTATGACAGGAAGGTCAGGTCAGGTCTGGCTTTCCTTGTTAAATGCCCAAGGCCTGAGCACAATTCAGCAGAAGCTTCTTTTACTTCGCAAAGAACATGGGGATGGCATTGGACTGAGCTTTGTTAGGTGTCCCTCCCATGGATAAACAACCCAGAGTGTAGGTAATTAGCACTTTTTGAATTGGTGTTGGTTTAGTATTGTTTCATGTAGTGAGATACAGTGAATAGCTTTTCTTGCATACTGTTCATGCAAATCAGATTATTGCACAGTGCATTGAGGTAGAACAAGGTAAAACAACAAGAGGTGGAGGTTTTTTTTGTGAACACCCAAAGAAGGTTTGAAATTCTATCGTTGAAAGAACAATGCAGTACTGGAGTATCTGCCTGGGTCAGGTGTCCGAATCTTAATTCTGCAGTCTTGTGTAACTTTGGCTAACTCCCCGCCCTCCACCTTATCCACTTGATTTTGTTCAACATTCCCTTAAGCTCAGGGGATGAGTGATGGGGCACTTTAATATCTTGGAGGCTTTATTCAATCAAATGTTAAACCTGGACATTTGGTGGGTTGCCTGCAGCTACGTGTCAATGGCTCCCCCAGATGGTGAAGTAGATTGATGCCTGGGAAAGTAACGAAACTAATTCCTGACCTATTCACTCCTCAAACACTCTCTGCTTAAAATGGAGCTCTTCCTGGTCGTGCTGCACTGACTTTGGCCACTTTTGAAAAGGTGTCTTTTGTGTTAATAAGAAGACTTGGCTTTCCAGTTCAGTCTGGTTAAAGAGAGTGGATGATGTCTTGGTTGCTTTTGGGGCCAAATAACCTAGTGATGCTGCTAATGCGCGTGAAGTGGGCCAGGTTGTTAATATTCATTGTCAAGGGTATTGGTTCCTGGAGGACATGTGGAGTGTGTCTGAAATCAGCCTTTGGAATCATCACACCCAACCAAAGTGGAAAAGGTGAGCAGACTAAGCCCTGTTTCTTAGTGGGATGTGCATCTATAATATGTTTTCTTTCTTTCTTTCAGCAGAACAACAGAAGCGACTGAACAGCCAGTCAGGTAAGGGGTAGTTGACAGGGTAACCTCTCATTCCTACTTTCCAAGATCTCCTGTTCTACCAACAGTCCATTGGGGGAAGTTATGCAGCTTGGGAGGGAGCAGGAAAACCTGTCCACAAAGTGGGTATAGCACAATGGGTTACTCTAACTCTTCCTCAAGGTGTTCATTTGACCCTGGTGCTGCTACTATCCTTGGGTGTACTGGGATTCTGGCCCAGGCCATGTAAGGATTCAATCAAATGTTCATTGGCAGTTCATCAGCAGTCCTTTAAAATTTTGTCAGTTCATTGACTGTAGCTTCCTAACTTGCTGTAGTGCCCTTGAACCTGTGAACTTTGAGTCAGTGTAACCCATGCTGCCATTGGACAGTGATAGTACAAATGTTTGTACACCAGGGCCCTGATAGTATAAAGTAGAATCTAATTTATGGAAGCATCTTTACACAGATGTTGCTTTTGAGTGCCATTGAGTCATCGTCAACTCATGGCGGCCGAACGGATAGTGCAGTTGTCCATAGGGTTTTTGTGGCAAGATACAGAAGTAGATTGCCAGGCTTTTCTTCCGCGCAGATACTGCTGCTGCCCAAGTTGGGACCTGGCTGGATTCGAACTCGGGACCTTCCACCTCGAAGTCCAGGGCTGATACCACTACATCACTGGCTGGCCCCTGCAGATATTAAGCACATTTAATTGATTTTGTAAATTGATATTAGCCATCATCATCAGGAAATTAATCAGTCTAAGTATTTCTAGCACTTTCTTTTCTGTACCACTCGGATTCTGTTTTTTGGGATGAGGACAAAACCAGCATTTATGGCCCATTGCTTATGACCTTGGAGAAGGAGTTGTAGAGTGGGTCAACATCACCTAAGGAAGAATGCAACAAGAAGTTAAGAGAGTTAATAGAAATGGCAAAGGAGCTCAGGTAGTATGGAGAGGCTAGAAAAGCTGGAGTTGACAAAGCAAGTGTTAAAAATAGTGCTTAATGAAAACACGTTTATATGTAATAGAAAAGGAGAAACTGTTTCCATTAGCAAGGAAATAGACAGTGAAGGCATCATCATCATCAGGTGCCATGCCCAGTTTGAGCTTTGACTGCCATGGCCCACACACACTTGTTTCAGGTCAAGTGGATCAACTCATTGGTATTCATTTCCAGTTCTCTGGCTGCTGTCTCCATCATCATTTGTCTTTGCCTTCCTCTTGCTTTCTTCCCATCAATCTTTCCCATAATTACCGTGCATTCTAACTCCTCTTTCCTAATCACATGTCCAATGAAGTCACGTTGCCTTTTCATGACCTCACATTATTTCTCTTTTTGTGTTTGCTCTGTTTATGGCATCCTCAAAAAAACTAGTGTGATTGGACATGAACAATAACAGATTTTAAAAATGAGTTGGTTAAATTTTTGGAAAAGGATGCATGCTATGGGGAATGAACTAGTGAGTGGGATCATAAGATAGCTTAGCCACCTCCAAGCTCTGGGATTCAAGCACCCAATTACAATAAGATCAAAGCTGAAATTGGCCATGGATCATTTACGGCTGACTTGTGGGCATTCCAGAGATCTGTCTGAGAGCTTGCTGTCCACTGGGAAACCCTGTCTAGTATGTCCCTGCATGAGTGGTGCATTGGTTCATGCAGCACAAGCTGGAGACTCCTTGAATGTGGACATGACTGGGATCAGAGGAGAGCAAGTATCAGGGAACCATTGGAAAGGGTCTGTCCCCTTTAACAAAATCATCTATTTGATGACATCTGTACCCAGCACATTGGCAGCATTTGATGACAGCCCATTTGATGTGTCTTCAATGGTTGCAGAAAGAAAAATACTCTTGAGTGTCACTTGATGCCAAATTGCTTTGGTCACTTGAGAGTAAAATCCATCAGCATACACTGCCTGCTATATTCGCTTACGTTCAAACTGTGGTTAACCCCAGAGGTAAATAATGATTCCACTCGCTTCCATATTAGGCGTTGTACAACCTAATGATTTAAACATTGCTGCAAATTTGGAATATTTTTGTTACTGCACATATTTGTGCTTTTTATTTTCTTACTAGACTCTGTGCCAGATAGATTAATTGATCAGAACACAGCCGCCTCGACTGCAGAAGGAGCCCATACTACTGTCAACGCCGGAGGGGCAATGGACAGCAGGCGCCAGAAGGCTCCTCGGATCCCCCACTCTTCCTTCATTGCACCTGAGGATCTCGGTATCAAGGTGAGGATGTGTGAGCCTGGCTCCCATTGCCTTGCTCGGTGCAGACGTGAGCTTGACTTGATGCTCTTTCCAACGTTTCTGTACTCTTTGACCTGCAGAATGTGGAGAGGCCGAAAGACTGGTACAAGACAATGTTCAAGCAGATCCACAAAGTCAACAAAGGTAAAGTGATCCTGGGAAGGTGGCTTTTCAACCCGTGAATGCAATTCGTACAGAGATTACCTTCCCCCATTGTGTCGGAGTGATTAAGTAGAGTTAGGTTTAGGAAATGGTGACCTTTGCCCTTGTCGTTCCATTCTTCAGGCTCAAGCCAAGGCTGCTTTCTCTACAAAGAGCTGCAGCTGGTGTAAAAACGCTCCTTAAATTATAAATGGCTTCGATGAGGTTTCTTGTTGGGAAATCCAAGAGCAGGGATTGTTTAATAGCAGAAAGTTATTAATAAACCCACTGGCCAGTTGTGGAGTGAGGTTAAAATATTGAGATTTTAATGCAGTTGTGGTGAGTACCAGGCACTTCGCTGGGGAGGACTGAGGTGGACGGGGTAGAGATGTCTGCCATGCATCAGTGACAACAGAGCTGCTGGCCAGTAAATGAAAAGTCAAGCAATGTTTTATAGAGTCACTCTAAACGCTGAGCAGCAATTGGGGATTTCTGCTGTGGATTTTGCAAAAGTAACCATGCCCAGTGGCAGAGGAACCACGGACTGGTGTATATGCTTGGCAGAGGAGCTGCAATCTATGGGAATGTAAAGAAAGGCTCTAAGTCAAAATCCCGCTTATTTTGCTCACTCTCCTGCAGAAGCAGGAACTGTTTGACACACAGATGTGACTGGTTTGCAAGAGTTTTAAGAAGCTGAAAGGCTAGGAAGCATGGAACAAGGGCATGAGACCAGCAGATTGCACCACACTCCCCACTGGCAGATCAGTGCTTTCCATCCGCTGTGGCACTCCTGCCACAGGCTTGTACCATCCACCTTGCAATTGTGTCATAGTATAGTGGGATGGTGTGTCACCTCTGTTTGACAGCATCCTGTTCATGCTCGTTTCAAGTCTTTGTGACTCTCCCTTTTCCAAATGGGTGATCTCTGCAACCATTCTGTGTGAACTCTTTCTTGCAGCTTGTCTTTTTTTCCTTTAGAGTCTTCACTTCTCATCTCTCACTACCCTTCCTTTCCGCTCAGACACGCCCGAAGAAAACCCATATCGCCTTACCTACAGCTTCCCCGAGATCCCTGAACGCCAGCACAAAGGAGAAGGTATCAGCAGCCGTGAGAGTCAGTGTGTGGTGCTGCCAAGTCCTTCATCCCCATGGTGGACCAGGTTGCTGTTGTATACAATGGGGTTTAGTGTGCATGGGAAGGCTGTCTGAAGATCCATCACTGGAATACACATCTCATAGTGCCGATACAGGAGGGATAAGAGGATTTCTTTCAAATGTCTAGCTTGTTTTAATGTTCTCTCTCAGTCTATGCAGTGATTGGAAGATGTCACCCTTTATTGGGGAATGTTAACCTTTATTAGTGGGTTAGGTTGGGATGCCTGAAATTGCTGAATGAAGGGATGTGGGATCATGGGAGTAGCTTGTGTGGAGTATTGTAAGGACCGGACGGACCAAAGAGTTCCTGGTGTTTTTGTATTGTAGTCAGTCCTGCTATTCCAAGATGAGCACCATTGGAGAGCAGATTGTCCATGGGCTGGTTCTCAGCCACTTGTTGAGCTAGGGCCCTGAACATTTTCTCCGATCAGGACTGAGTGAGTGTTAGCCGCATTTAGGGCTGTAAGTGAATCTGGGCGTGGGAGGAAGATTGAAATATGGTGAGAACTTTCTTCAATGTCTTGGGACAGAGACTGGATATGGGAACAAGAGACAAGACTGGCATTTGGCCACAACTTAAACTGCAGTCAAATTGCCTGCTCCTCTGTCTTCAGTGGTCTAAACTCAGGTGGGCCAGGAGAGGAACTCCAGCCTGAAAACACTTTGATCAGTGGGTCCTCACTAAGGGATTGTGAAAGTGGGGTGTAGAGGTGGGTGAGATGGTTTTAAGAGTTGCAATCTGCTTTTTTCTGCTGCAGAGGAAAATCCTTATACACCCAGCTACGTGTTTCCCGAGACGACTCCCAGTCCTAAATCGGAAGGTAACGCCGTGAATGGAATCTGACATCCACAGATCAGATTCCTTTCTGCTTTCAACGTCTGCTTCCCATGAGTTTCATTAAGTTGCCTTGTGCCCTGGCCTTTAGCAGAGAGCTAGAAGCTTTGCTGTGCTTGCATCTAAGAGCTGCGATGTGATATTCTTAATGTGAAAATGGTTACAATACGAATCTGCCTTGTCTCTCTCTCTACGGCACCTGTACACCACATATGGAGATGCTTGCTGGCTCCGTCTGTACTTAGTTAGGTGTTCATTATAGTGGCTTTTGACCTTCAAGCCGGAAAGCCTACCACACTGGTCTGGACTTGTATCCAATTCCCTCCCTATCTATTGAAATTGCCAAAATGAATCAATCGAATGCATACCTGGAGATTTGATTACACATTATCTTGCATTCAACTGTACCACTCTCACATATCATTGGTGGCATAATGTGTCAATCACCACCACCTTCTGTCCGCAAACATTTATTATTGGCCACCTGTCTGCTCGTCTATGAAGGATCCCACTACTCATATCTATTGGATGATTCTTCCCAGCCAGTTGCCCTTCTTGCTCATCATCTCTATGCCTCCTGTCGTCAATGTGAGTGGAGTATTCAGAAGCTCACTTCATGTTCTATGTAAGCAGTAGCGTCCTGGAGATTACACTGCCATTTTTGGAGAGTTCAGCTTGGCCAGTGTATTTCAAAACATTCAAATCTATTCAAGGAGAATTATTTCATCCGGCTAGATGGTATCTGAGCGGAATTAGTTTCGGCATCCTCCAGGGTTCACTACTGTTCAGTTCCCACAATGTGATAGACTCTTGATCTCAGTCTATCACATTATGATCTTACAACTTATTGTCTGCCTGCACTGCTCTTCATAGCTGTAACACTTTATTTTGCACTCTTTTGCTATTTTACCTTGCACTACCTCATACACTGTGCAAGACAAACTTTTCACTGTAACTGGCGATAGTAAACCAATGCCAGTTTCAAGTAGCTGGGCAAGCCCAACCCTTGACCATTTTCACTTGCTGTGCTGTTTTTTTTTAAATGGGGGTTCGATATGGAATGGATATGACTGTTTTTGAAACCTGCAAAGATGATTACAAGGGTCAGGGGTTGGTAGGAACCTAGGGAGGCCAGAAACATGAAGAAACGGACCTGGTGTAACTGGCGCCGATCAGGTTCATTTGGAAACCACTGCAATTGCAATTCCAATTCCAAATATGAATTCTCACCTGCCTTGCATAAGCCCTTACCCTTTGCTTAGCAAGAATTTATCTGCCACTGCTTTAAAAGTATGCAAAGGCTCTGTGTCCACCTCTCTCTGAGAAAGAGAATTACAAATAAACCTATTTCTCTGAGAGAAATAGCTGTCCGTATCTGTTAATAGGTGACTCTTCATTTTGTGACTACTCTCTGTTTCTAGGTTCATGGCTTACACATTGCAACCCCTGTCATGGATCTGTTACAGGATCCAGGAATTGATTCTATGTAGATCCCCTGGATCTGAATTAGATCCTGTCATCGTGAAGACCATAGCATCATCTTGGAACATACTTTAAATTAGTGGTCAAATGTTGCCCTTCCGCTTGCTTGTGAGGGGAGTGTGAGACCCAAGTGCTAGAGTAATGGTTAGTAACGCTGTTGAGGGTGAACAGGCTGAAGCCATTTAATGCCACTTTGCTGACAAACCTTCCACACGAGGCCAGTGATCTAGACGCCTTCATCTCTGATGTCACTTACCCTGAGACGTTACACTGGTATTGTCCGGGCAATACGCTTTTATTAGGTTGTGGAGGAAGATCACATGAATTCCACTGTCCTTTTCGGTACTCCTGAACTGTGACCCCCGAGGCTAACACCTCTTGGCCGTGTAGCATTGGTCAACTAGTTGGATCGTAGCAGGTTCTTCTGTTACTTTGGCAGACAGCAACGACTTTGAAAGGAAACAGATCAGTTTGCTCATGTACGCTGGCAATGACGCCGCTTTTTGCGAGCAGGTCTATCTCCCTGCACACTTGTCTAATGAGGATATTTGTCCCAGCAAATGAGTTCTTCAGTTACTAGGCCCTTTGTGATATCTTGCCAAATGGCTGTCTTGTGTGTGCTGGCAGTCTGCCTGAGGCTGAAGAGACTGTACACTTGGAAAAAAAACATTCTTCCTAGTAAGGGTCTCTAGAAAGCCTGCAGGAGGACTGACTGATTCTTCTTTCCTTTGAGACTTGTCAATTCAATGCAATCCTGGATGTGTCACTGTGATGAGTGTGTGTAACACTGCACAGGCAAGTGCTTGACTGACATTTTTCCAGTCCAGTGAGTAGGTCAGTTCAAGAGGAGGATTAGCAATATTTTGCACTCTCCGTACTGCCCTCCTTGAGGCCTGTATTGCACTATCGACCATAGGTGTACAGAGCCCGTTGGAGCAGAGGCAAGAGGTTTGGCTTCTCCAGCAGATTTTGGCTTTTTTCTTTGTTTTATCTTAATACCCTTCCTGCTGCCATCATTCCTCACCTATGTGCCCTCCTCACATGACTAGTACTAAATAGATAGAGAATAATCTAACATAGCACACCTACGCAAGTGGAAGCTGCAGTGATGATTAGCTCTGTAAGTAGTAACCTGTGATATATTTGTCCTCCATGATAATCATCCCCTCTCTTGAGAGGTTTCTGCTCTGACAAGTTGAAAGTTATGTCTGTATAAGACTATCCAGACAGGAGAACTTTAACTATTGAGCTTTTAGATTCTGGTTTCCCTTTGCTGTACAAAATGAACCTTTGTAAGACAGCATTGAATCAATAATACCTTCTTAACTTATTTTTCTTCATTGTGTGAAAATTATTTCGTTTTAATTTTGTTTACACTGAAATAGTTTTACCTATTGGAATTTAGTTCATGTGACCCAGGGTCTGAGGTGTACCAATCTCTGTTGAGCAATGATTTTTATTACTTGGGAGGTAGTTTTAAAAGGAACATGTACCTTCCTGTATGACATAGAGCCACTATGTTATTATGTTCCATCCCACGCTCAACCTCTGTTTCTGGACTGAGAAAGGGAACTGTCTGGGTTCCAAAGCTAGTAGCTTTTCAGTGGTCTCTTGTTTGGATGTGTTTGGATATGAGTGATCAGTGAGGGAAGAATTGGGTTGGGTTGTGACTTCCATACCTCATTATATCATGAGGAATCAACCTGATATGTGGCGTTAAAGCACTGCAGGGTAGTTTCCATGGAATTCAGAGAACGTCCAGGAGAAGCATTTTCAATTCCACTCAAGCCTTGTGTTGGACCATTTTCAGTTCTTTAATGCATTTTATTTCTGCTTTCCTCTGTGACCTTACCAGCTAATTCTTTTCCTGTGTGACCTTACCAGCTAATTCTTTTCCTGCTTAAGTTGCCTGTTCTGCTCACCCATCTTAGCTCCCCTTTCCATTTCTTTTCTAGAAAAGGAGACTTACACTCCAACCTATGTCTTCTCAGAGATTGCTAAGAGAGAAATTCTAGAAGGTACTATTTATTTCTCAGCTGCCCTGTGTGCCCCTGGAGTTTCTAACATATAACTCCCTTTGCTTTGTGGCTAGAAACAATGGTGTCAATATATATAAACACTTCACTGAGTCAGTAGAGGTGACAGTGAGAGATTAGCTTCTGTGCAAGTTGGACTCCAGCTGCTCTGTAGCAAAGTTGAGTGCCTAAAAGAAGTGTTTTTTTTTCCACTGTTTAGTTTTAAACATTCTCTATTTTGCAAAGGTATTCCTTGTAGATGGAGTCCAAAACAGGGATTGGTAATGTTTCTGGAAACTCCAAGCAAAGGTTAACCATTATTCCAATCTTGGATGATGCAAAGCCATCCAAATTGGATTTGTGTGCAGTACCTCTATCTAACTATCTCCTCTAACTTGTACATCTGACTGTGTGATAGGATGACACTGCAACACTGCGGTTTGAATCAAGCACCATAGAATGCAGTTATTGTGTGTACAGAGACAGCCGATATGCGAGTTCTCAAAAACAAGAGAAATACCGAAACAAACTGAGCATGGTCTTCTCATTGAGTATTTTTCTTTCAGATGATGAACTAGATGATTACTCCTCACGGTATCCTTACTCAGAAGATGGTGAGTAGTCTCCTTCTGGCGATAAGTTGCAAACATTGTTGGAGCTGAACATTGACGATTAAGAGCTTTAACCACTTGATCAGTTAGAGACTGGTCCACCATTCTGCAAGACCCTGAACGATTTTCCGCCTCGATTCTATTGCATGATGCCCATGTTCCTAGTTTCCTTTGATATCCATAAATCTGTTGATCTTTGTCGTGAATGTACACAGTGATTGAGCCTGCACAGCTGCTGTGTTGGAAAGTTGAAAAGTTCGCCACTTTCTGAACAGAAAAAAAAAGTCCTCTATATCTCAGTCTTAAATGGTCATCGTCTTTATGTCAAACTGCATCACCAGGACTCAGACTCCTCATTCAGTCCTTTAAGGATTTTCTAAGTTTTAATGAAGTCTGCCATCATTCTAAACTCTAGTGCAGGGGTTCTCAACCTGGGGTTGATGGCCCCCTTGCTTAATGGTATTGGTTCAATGCATAAAGTTTGGGAGCCCCTGCCCGAGTGAATGCACATCTGGTCTACTTAATCTCTCCTACAACAAACCAACCATGCCTAGAACTAGTCCAGTGAATCTGTGTTTATTCCCCTTCGTAGATGCTGCCTGATCTGCTGAGTTCCTCCAGATTTTTGTGTGTTGCTCTGTGTAATCTCTTGTATGTTAGGTCTATAGTATATAGTAGGCAAAACAATCAAATAGAAAATGCTGGGAACACTCAGCAGGTCAGGCACCGTCTAGAAAAAGAGAAACAGTTACTGTTTTAGTCAGTGACACTTCACCAGTCTGGCAAAGTTCTGTAGATTTTCTGATTTCCAAAACTAATCATGTATCACGTTCCAGTTGTTGGCTTAAACAGTCAGTGGTTAAACAGCCAGGGCAACACTGCAGTTTGATCCAGTTGCTGCCCTCAATTCTTTGAATGGTTCTGAGCCAATCATGTGTTTTTGGTGTTGGGAAGGTGGTGGCGGGGGGAGGGGCGCGGGGTGTAGTCAGTCAGGCAAAAGTCATCAAAGCTGCCATAAGTAATGATTATTCACAGGTGTAGGAGATGCATCTTTGTCCATCTCTGTGGAAATCCATTCTGTTTGGCTATTTAAGAAATCAAAAGATTACGTAGAGGACAATTCTCTAAGGTAGATCGGCCTTGATCTTCATGAATGGGGGAGCAGGGATGGAGGGCTGACTGGCCTATAGCTCCCACTTCTTATGTTTATGTTCCTCAAAGCTGTAGCTGTAGAGTTGTACAGCATAGAATCAGGGCCCTTGGCCCACTGTGTCTATGCGGACTCTCAGACATAGAGTTTTACATCATTTGGTTCGATAATTTAAGCAGCACCTTCACAAGATGTGAGCTCTGCAGAAAAATAAAAATGAAACCTTTTCCAGTTTTCACTACTTTACAAAAGTTTTAATCTAGAGATGTGGTTTGGGATAACAGCATTTCTGGGATTTTGCTTCAGACTAGAGCATAATTGGATGGATAAGGACCCAAAATAACTTGTGACTGTCTGGTCAGTCTCTACAATGCAGCACTGGGCAACCTTCAGATAACATTTTGTCTGCCCCATCAGTGGACCAGTCCAAGCAGAGGAGTAAGATCATTTTCCTCCCCTCTTCTCTTCCTTACTCTGGTCACTTACCTCTTCTCCTCACCTTCCTCTGGTGCCCCACCTTCTTCCCTTTCTCCGACAGTCCACTCTCCCCTCCTAACAGATTCCTTATTCTCCAACCATTTAACTTTCCCACCCACCTGGCTTCACCCAGCACCTTCTAGCTAGTTCTCCTTCCCCTCTCCCCACCTTTCTATTCTGATGTCTTTGCCCTTCTTTTCCAGTCCTGATGAAGGTTTTCGGCTTGCAATGCCGACTGTTCATTCATTTTCACGGATGCTGCCTGATTTGCTGAGTTTTGTGTGTGTTATGCTGGATTTCCAGCATCTGCAGAATCCCTTGGGTTTATGACCTTACACCCTGCCCAGTCCCTGTAAAGGCTGCCTTACACTGTTGACAGGAGTACACAGCCTCAGGGGTACTCCCAATCACCAACACCAATGGTGCAGAGAGCAGTAGGACTGTTTTCTTCAATGCAACAGCAAGAATGTATCCACTGTGAACAACTATGGTGGTAGGGAGCTGGAACAGGGCAAACTGGAAATATTGGGGGTTTGTTTGGGGAGGACCTTTATCTAATACAATTGCAAGTTGTTCTTTAAAATCAGTGTCATGTATTGCATAATTTTTGCTTTGTACTTTGACTTCCAAGGAACAGCTCATTGGGGTTAGTCTGGATTTGAATCTTTTTGCAGAAAGTTGTGAAATATAGAAGTATGTAGCTGTCATGAAAAAGAGTAACCATGGAAACCACAGAATAAGTGAAATCAGCACCAGCAGTGACGAGAATCTGTAGCTCCTCTGTGTGCCTAGCATGCACCATTATCTATAGAAACAGGCTGATACTTGTAAACTGCTCGGTTGTTCAACAGTCCCTTTGACAAAGCAACTGTGACCTTTCCGATTTTCCCCTTGTTGAACAGCCAAGGGCCGTACCCACAGAATATCACTGGTACGTTGGACTGGCAACAGTAACACTGTATGAAAATAGGGAATTGTGGAAACATTCAGCAGATCAGGCAGCATCTATGGAGAGAGAAAGAAGTATCAACATATAACCTTGTCACCTGTTTTAATTTCAGGCTCCCACCATCTGAAGTGGCAAGGCATTGTTTGTTTTTTTTTAGTCAATTGAAAATCAATTACTTTTTTTTCATTTAAAATTGTCAGTTTATTCCATAATCAGGAAATTACAATGAAAGTTTAAAGTTTTGAAAAGAAGGGTTTAGTTGGTTTCCAGAAATGTTAAAGTAATTGAGTGCCCACAGTATATTTTGTAAAAGTCAGTTAAAATGGTTAGTCTCCTTACGAGATTATACTTAATTTTAAGTGCCTTTTAATAACAGTATTCATTAAATATAATCATAAGGAATCCAAGCATTTTTAAATGGCTTTTAATAATATTATTAATGGTTAGTTTCCTTCAGAATTGGATTTTAAAAAGTTGTCCAAATGAGGAATTTATTATAAGGATGTCTGCTGCCTTTATTACTCTTTATTACTGTTAATTATGCAGATATGAAGTGGCTGTTTGAAATTAATTAACCACTTTTTAATGACTAGAGTGAGATTAAATGGTAGTAGATTAAATGTTGGCTTCTGAAAGCAATGAGATAGTCAGGGTTGGTGCCTTTAAATGGAGATAAGATTATGTAACAAAAAGAAATCACTCTGTGACCTGACTGCAAATTGCATTCACACTTGATTTAAAAGGGAAAGTGCCCAAGCAGCTCCAGAGAATTTGGACGTGTCATTTATCATTATTTGCACTGGTTGATTTGCTGAACTGAATGGAACCAAAACTGGGTTGGGATGAAAAGCGGCAGGCACCTCCAGTTGTGTTCCCTCTCTCTCGCCATGCAAACCCCATTCCCTCACCCCGAACCCCTCACTCCATCATGCACCTCCAGTTGTGTTCCCTCTCTCTCACCATGCAAACTCCATTCCCTCACCCTGAACCCCTCACTCCATCATGCACCTCCAGTTGTGTTCCCTCTCTCTCACCATGCAAACTCCATTCCCTCACCCCAAACCCCTCACTCCATCATGCACCTCTAGTTGTGTTCCCTCTCTCTCACCATGCAAACCCCATTCCCTCACCCCAAACCCCTCACTTCTATTTTCCTCCTGCCCATTTACTCTCTTCCCAGTTTCCAGCGGGTGTTTATTCCATCCTATGCTTCAATTCCATGGTACTGTCAGATTAGGAATCAGCTTTCCTTGCACTTTTAGACTGGTTTATTTCCCCCTCCCTTTTTCTCTTTGGTGGAGTGCTCTCTCCATCTCTCCTTTTCTCCTTCAATTTCTCTATCTCTGTCTCTCTCCTGACTTTCTCCCTCTTTTGTTCTTTTGCATACTCTTCCTCCCACTAGCCTCACTTAATGCCTGACCCCTCCAGAATGCCCTCCCCGTTATCCAGAGTATCTTGTAAACTGAAAGTGCACTCTCACGATAAACACGAGAAACTGCAGATGCTGGAAATCTTGAGCACTACATACACGCACAACATTGGAGGAACTCAGCAGTTCAGGCAGCTTCTCCGAAGGGGAATAAACAGTCAACATTCCCGTTATGTGGGTTCATCTGATCTAAGTGGTCATTGTCCATGTACAATCCCTTCTTTAATCAGGCACATTGACTGTTGTGGCAGTAATCCTGCACGCTCCCAGAGGCACACTAGCAACTGGCTGCTGAAAGTTGGCTGCTTTTCACAATTTTCTATCTAGATGCATTGTAATGTCACAATGTCCCTGCTACAGCCGGGATTCTCATCGGCCACAGTGAATCACAGTGCATTATTGTATGGAGCAGAGTAATTAGGTCGCTGAATTGCAAGTTCAAATTCTATTGCAGCTGCTGTTGAACTTTATTTCAGATAATTAAATTAGCGTATGCATCTAGAGCCAACACTGTGGAAGCAACGACACTAGCAGATAAAAATAAACATTCATTGGTTTCACTGATGTCCTTCAGAGCAAGAAATCGACCATACTTCCCTCATCCTGTCCATGGATAGCTCTAGACCCACTGATGCTGCTGATCCCGTGAACAAATAAATAAATTCCATTCAGACGTGTCTGTCTGCGGCCTCCTCTGCTGTCATGACGAGGCCAAACATAGGCTGGAGGAGCAGCGCCTGATATTCCGTATGGCTAGCCTCCAACCTGATGGAATGAACATTGATTTCTCGAATTTCTGGTAATTACAACCCCTCCCCCTTCTCTTCTTTATTCCCCTTTTTGGTTACTCTTTTAACCCTTCTTTTCTCTTCACCTGCCTTTCATCTCCCACGGGTGCCCCTCCTCCTTCCCTTTCTTCCATGGTCCACTGTCCTATCCTCTCCTATTAGATTTCTTCTTCTTCAACATTTTACCTCTTCCACTGAGCATCTCCCAGCTTCATACCCCCTCCCTCAACCTCTGACCTTCCTCCTCACTTTATCACTTCATCTCGCCCATCACCAGCCAGCTTATACTCCTTCCCATTCCCCTCCCCCACCTTCTTGCTTCTGCCCTCTTCCTTTCCAGCCCTGGTAAAGGGCTTTGGCCTGAAATGTTGACCGTTCATTCCTCTCCATAGGTGCTATGACTCTACCATTTTGTGTGTGTTGCTCAAGCCATCTTTTGGTTGGGATGACCCTGGCAAGCTTTGGCGTAGTTGAGCACTATAGGTAATACTGCCATTTTTTTCCCTGCTAACTGATTCTTTCTGTTTCCTGCAGTGAAAAGCCAAACATTTGTTCCTCGATCCAAGAGTGCAATGGATACCTCTGACTCCGAGACCATCGAGCGAAGATCAGCCACCTTACCCCTACCAACCCGATCATCCTCGCTGAAACCACTCTCTGAGAGGTAAAGGCTCAACTCTCCTTTCTTATGAGTTACCTTTCTCTGAGTCAATTATTCAAGTCCAGCTTCTTCAACAGAGAACTTAATTGGGCTGGGGACACAAGGGCAGGTTGGAGGCTGGGTAAGTGACTCACCCCTGGACACACAAAATGCTTTCCACCATCTGCAAAGTTCAAATTGAATCGGAGTTAAAATCAGGTTTATAGTCACTGACATAAGTTGTGAAATTTGTTGTTTCAATAAAGAAGATTAAGAAAAGAAGGAGTGCAAAAAAGGAATAGTGAGGTACCGTTCATGAGTTAATGGACCATTTAGAAATCAGAAGGCAGAGAGGAAAAAATTGTTCTTAAAGTATAGTGTAGGTCTTCCCTGATTGTTGTAATGAGAAGAGGGTGTGTCCCATCTGGTGAGGGCCCTTTCTGAGGGATGCTGCCTTCTTGAGGCACTGCCCTTTTGATGATATCCTTGATGGTGGTGGGGCCTGGGCTCATGATGGATCTGGCTGTGTCTACAACCTACTGAAGCCTCTTGCGATCCTGCGGATTGGCATCTCCATATTAGATGGCGATGCAACACATCAGGATGCTCTCCTAATGAAGTCTGGGCATTGGTGTGCGTTTGTTGTGTTTGCATTAATGTGTTGGGCTCAGATAGATGCTCTGCGACGTTGGTACCGAGTGACATGGAATTGGTGATCCATTTCACCACTGACCTTGCGGTGAGGATTGATACAATATAGACTCAAGATGGTGCAACCGTTTTCTTTGGCAAAGGAGAGGCTTGGTTGGTATATAAGATAAGGAGTTTGGACTGAGTGGGTAGAGGACGCTTCCTTAGGTGGAGAGTTTGAGACTTGGGGGTCTTGGGTATAAACTAAGGGGAAACAAGATACAGAGGGAGATGAGGAAAATCATTTTTTAAGTAGCCTGTAGTTATAAGACCATAAGACCATAAGACAAAGGAGCAGAAGTCGGCCATTCGGCCCATCGAGTCTGCTCCGCCGTTTTATCATGAGCTGATCTATTCTCCCATTTAGTCCCACTCCCCCAGCTTCTCACCATAACCTTTGATGCCCTGGCTACTCAGATACCTATCAATCTCTGCCTTAAATACACCCAATGACTTGGCCTCCACTGCTGCCCGTGGCAACAAATTCCATAGATTCACCACCCTCTGACTAAAAAAATTTCTTTGCATTTCTGTTCTGAATGGGCGCCCTTCAATCCTTAAGTCATGCCCTCTTGTACTAGACTCCCCCATCATGGGAAACAACTTTGCCTCATCCACTCTGTCCATGCCTTTCAACATTCAAAATGTTTCTATGAAGTCTCCCCTCATTCTTCTAAACTCTAAGGAATACAGTCCAAGAGCGGACAAACGTTCCTCATATGTTAACCCTCTCATTCCCGGAATCATTCTAGTGAATCTTCTCTGTACCCTCTCCAATGTCAGCACATCCTTTCTCAAATAAGGAGACCAAAACTGCCCACAGTACTCCAAGTGAGGTCTCACCAGCGCCTTATAGAGCCTCAACATCACATCCCTGCTCCTATACTCTATTCCTTCAGAAATGAATGCCAACATTGCATTTGGCTTCTTCACTACTCACTCAACCTGGAGGTTAACCTTAAGGGTATCCTGTACGAGGACTCGTAAGTCCCACTGCATCTCAGAACTTTGAATTCTTTCCCCATTTAAATAATAGTCTGCCTGTTTATTTTTTCTGCCAAAGTGCATAACCATACACTTTCCAACATTGTACTTCATTTGCCACTTCTCTGCCCATTCTTCCAATCTATCCAAGTTTCTCTGCAGACGCTCCGTTTCTTCAGCACTACCGGCCCCTCCACCTATCTTCGTATCGTCAGCAAACTTAACCACAAAGCCATCTATTCCATAATCCAAATTGTTGATGTACAATGTAAAAAGAAGCGGCCCCAACACGGACCCCTGTGGAATACCACTGGTAACCGGCAGCCAACCAGAATAGGATCCCTTTATTCCCACTCTCTGTTTCCTGCCAATCAGCCAACGCTCTATCCACGTATGTAACTTTCCCATAATTCCATGGGCTTTTATCTTGTTAAGTAGCCTCTTGTGTGGCACCTTGTCAAAGGCCTTCTGAAAATCCAAATATACAACATCCACTGCATCTCCCTTGTCTAGCCTACTGGTAACCTCCTCAAAAAATTGTAATAGGTTTGTCAGGCAGGATTTTCCTTTAAGGAATCCATGCTGAGTTCTGCCTATCTTGTCATATGCCTCCAGGTACTCTGTAACCTCATCCTTGACGATCGACTCCAACAACTTCCCAACCACCGATGTCAAGCTAACAGGTCTATAATTTCCTTTTGGCTTCCTTGCCCCCTTCTTAAATAGTGGAGTGACATTTGCAATCTTTCACTCCTCCGGAACCATGCCAGAATCTATCGACTTTTGAAAGATCATCGCTAATGCCTCCGCATTCTCCACACCTACTTCCTTCAGAACACACGGGTGCACTCCACCTGTTCCAGGAGATTTATCTACCTTTAGACTATGCAGCTTCCTGAGTACTTTCTCTGTCGTAATTGTGACTGCGCACACTTCTCTTCCCTACCACCCTTGAGTGTCCGGTATACTGCTGATGTCTTCCTCAGTGAAGACTGATGCAAAGTACTCATTCAGTTCCTCTGCCATCTCCTTATCTCCCATTACAATTTCTCCAGCATCATTTTCTATTGGTCCTATATCTACTCTCACCTGTCTTTTACTCTTTATATACTTGAAAAAGCTTTTAGTATCCTCTTTGATATTATTTGCTAGCTTCCTTTCATAGTTAATCTTTTCCCTCTTAATGACCTTCTTGGTTTCCTTTTGTAAGGTTTTAAAAACTTCCCAATCCTCTGTCTTCCTACTAATTTTTGCTTCCTTGTATGCCCTCTCCTTTGCTTTAACTTTGGCTTTGACTTCTCTTGTCAACCACGGTTGCATCCTTTTTCCACTCGAAAATTTCTTCTTTTTTGGAATATACCTGTCTTGCACCTTCCTCATTTCTCGCATAAACTCCAGCCACTGCTGCTCTGCTGTCTTTCCCACCAGTGTCCCTTTCCAGTCAACTTTGGCCAGTTCCTCTCTCATGCCACTGTAATTTCCTTTACTCCACTGAAATACCGACACATCAGATTTCGGCTTCTCTTTTTCAAATTTCACAGTGAACTCAATCATGTTATGATCACTGTCTCCTAAGGGTTCCTTCACCTCAATCTCTCTAATCACCTCCGGTTCATTACACAATACCCAATCCAGTACAGCTGATCCCCTAGTGGGCTCAACAACAAGCTGTTCTAATAAGCCATCTCACAGACATTCTACAAATTCTCTCTCTTGAGATCCAGTGCCAACCTGATTTTCCCAATCCACTCGCATGTTAAAATCCCCCACAATTATCATGACACTGCCCTTCTGACAAGCCTTTTCTATTTCCAGTTGTAATTTGTAGTCCACATCCCCGCAGCTGTTTGGAGGCCTATAAATAACTGCCATCAGGGTCCTTTTACCCCTCTGATTTCTTAGCTCAACCCATAAAGATTCTATACCTTCCAATCCTATATCACTTCTTTCTAATCATTTAATATCATTTCTTACCAATAAAGCCATGCCTCCCCCTCTGCCTACCTTCCTATCCTTCTGATACATTGTGTATCCTTGGACGTTCAGCTCCCAGACACATGCATCCTTTAGCCACGTCTCAGTGACGGCCACAATATCATACCTGCCCATCTGTAGCTGTACGACAAGATCATCCACCTTATTCCTTATACTGCGTGCATTTAAATACAGCACCTTAAGACCAGTATTTGATACTTTTCGCTTTGATTTCACTGCAACTTTATTGCACTGCAACTCATCCCAATGGCTACAAATTTGCCCCATCACCTGCCTGTCTTTCCTGACATCTTTACTGCTCACTATCTTAGATTTATTTCTGTTTTCCCCTTCCTCTGCTCTGTCATTCCGGTTCCCATCCCCCTGCCAAATTAGTTTAAACCCTCCCTAACAGCTCTATTAAACTTTCCCGCCAGTATATTGGTCCCCTTCAAGTTCAGGTGTAACCTGTCCTTTTTGAACAGGTCATACTTCCCCCAGAAGAGATTCCAATTATCCAAGAATCTGAAGCCCTGCCCTCTACACCATTCTCTCAGCCACACATTCATCTGCCTGATCCAACTATTCTTGCCCTTGCTAGCACGTGGCACAGGTAGCAATTCCTAGATTACTACCCTGGAGGTCCTGCTTCTCAGCTTCCTTCTTAACTCCTGGAAATCTCTCTTCAGGGCCTCCTCCTTTGTCCTATCTATGTCATTGGTACCAAGATGTACCAAGACAACTGGCTGCTCACCCTCCCCCTTTAGAATATTCAGGACCCGATCCGAGACCTCCCGTACCCTGGTACCTGGGAGGCAACACATCATGCGGGTATCTCTATCAGGCTCACAGAATCTCCTGTCCATTCCCCTGACTATGGAATCCCCTACGGCTACCGCATTTCTCTTCTCCCTCCTTCTCTCCTGCACAACAGCGCCAGGCTCAGTGCCAGATTCCCAGTCACCGTGGGCGTCCCCTATCAGGTCATCCCCCTCAACAGCATCCAGAACAAGATATTTGTTGCTGAGGGGGACAGCCACGGGTGCTCTCCACTATCCGGGCATTTCCCTTCCCTCTCTTGACAGTGACCCAGTTTTCTGACCCCTGTAGCCTAGGGATGACTACCTCTCTGTAGCTCCTGTCTATCACCTCTTCACTTTCCTGATAAGCAGTAGGTCATCAAGCTGCAGCTCCAGATCCCTAACACTGTCTCTGAGGAGCTGTAACTCGGTGCACCTGGCGCAGATGTGGCCATCAGGGAGGCTGCAGGTCTCCCAGGATTCCCACATCTGACACCCTGAACAAAGCACTAACCCTGCAGGCATGCTATCTAATTCTACAGGAATGAAACAGGAAAAATAAGTCTACTCATCCACTTACCTCGCCAAACAGACGATCTTTTTAAACCGTTAGCTCGTACCATTAGCTGTGAGAGCCTGCTGTTCCTGTCTGTCCGGGCCGATTCATGAAAGGGGGTGGGGGGGGGGAGAAAAAAAAAGAGTTGGCGCTTTGCTCTGGCCTCTTCCCGTTTACCGCCGAAGCCCGTTGAAGCCAAAGCCCTACACTCTGCTCCCACTCACTCCGCTGCCCACTCCAACAGCTATCCGCTGAATAGGGTGGCCTCCTTTTTAAACTCTCCGCGCGGTCCTGTTGACGTCACGCGCCTGCGCAGTCTCACCCTTCTTGCACTCGAAGAAGTTTTTAAAAAAACTGCCTTCCTTCAGAATTCAGCTCCCATGACGCTCTGTAGTCCCGATCCAAAAAAACTGGAAGCAATGCCTATAGATGTGGTGGAGGCAGGTTCCACTGATCTTCAAGGGGATAAGCACATAGTTTGCAAGCCTGCAGAGGCAAGGCTGATGGTGGAAGTAGAGGGTTACTCTGGTGGACAACTAGTATGAACCCAATGGGCAAAGCAGCCACCCCCTGCTCCGTAACTGATGTATGATTTGCCAGATAAGTGCAGCTTCAACACTCTCAATCTGAATGTTTACTTCCCCACAAGTATCAGCTCAACGTGGCTGCAGAATGTGTTGTCTGCAAAGTGCACTATACCATTCTGACTTAGAAATTCCTTCATCAATTATCTAAATCCTGGAATTCATTACCCAAACACAGTGAGAGAACTTTCCCCACAGAGATTCACAGTGACCACAGTAAAGCATAAAGGGATATACAAGGGGTGCTGCATTTACCGACATCCCAAGTGTGGATGTTTCTGAAAAATATAGATGTTACTATTTGTATTTTATTTAAATTTAAGGTCCACTTGCACTGCATGCCCACATTCTTATCTCGGTCTCCTTTTCGTATTGTGAATACTAAGTTATCATTTTTCTGAATTCTATAATAAATTCAAGATTGTTTATTGTCATTCTTCAGTACACGAGTGCAGAGGACAACAAAATAATTGCTACTCTGGATTTAATGCAGCATAAAAACCCAAGAAGCATAAAGCATACGATTTAAAACAAAACAAAAAAAAACCGCAATAAATATAAAAACAATCCCGTAAAACACAATGTACAAGTAACTGTTATATACACAGACTGACTGTATGTACAGAACGTGATGATAGGTGATGTGTATGTAAGGTACTGGAGAGTGATGGGGTGGGTTAGTGGGTGGAGGTTTTGATCAGCCTGACAGCTTGGGGGAAGTACTATAACTGTTTTTGAATCTAGTGGTCCTGGCACACATGCTGCGTAGTCTCTTCCCTGATTAGAATGGGATCGACGGTCCATAAGCAGGGTGGGTCGGTTCCTTCATGATAATGCTGGCCTTTTACCGGCACCTTCCTGTAAGTCAACGAGCTGTGCTGATTTGCCTGATTCTCTCCCACTTCCAAGAATTAATAGCATCCTGTGAATTGAGTGAGTCTCCAGCCTGACCTGTCATTGCATTCCTTTGAGACTGGGGTAGGGGTGCTGATGCATGGGGTAATAGTCTCGTAGAGAGTAGCAATGGGTGCTTTGGCCCACCCTGTGTATGCCGACTGTTTTGCCCAACTCCAGTAATCCTATTTGCCCACATTAGGACAATATCATTTTACGTCTTCGATATATAGGTTTTTTGGGTAGTGGGGTAGAGACACCCCTTTACCTCTTTCCCTCCATTAGCCTGCAGTTTACCCTTGGACAGGGTGAAGCACCTGTTTAGCTCTCCCTATCAGGGTCACTGGAAGCAGGTGGTGGATAGTTGTATGAGCAGCTAATGCTTATCACAAGTCCTGATTATGCGACCACTGACGCCAGGCAGACAGTGTATTGATAATGGCTGGAGTCACCTGCCTTGTAAAGACACTGCCCAGATGAAGGTGATGGCAAACCACTTCTGTAGAAGAATTTGCTGAGAACAATCATTGTCAAAGACCATGATCGCCATGTCATACGACACAGCATGTGATGATGATTTTGATGTCTGCCTAAATATATCTTGAACATAATGACTATAATTGATTTCATCATCACCTCTGACAGTTAGTCACAGATTGCAACCACTTTCTGAATGTTTAAAAAATAACTCATTCCCCTGAAGTATCATTTTAATGCCCTACCTGTCATCTTATCGCTATGTCATCATGTTTTTGATCTCCCTCCAATGGGAAAAAGATTTTGACTATTTACCCTATCTATGCCTTTTTCCCCAAGGGGATTAACAGCGTCTTTGATTAGGGATCATCCTTCCAGGCGGTTTTCAGATTCTGTGAATATCTTTTTCTTCTTCCAGAAACAACTGGGGACCGCTAGACAAAAAGGTGGACACACGGCGATATCGGGCTGAGCCAAAGAGCATTTTTGATTATGAACCAGGAAAGTCTTCAGTACTAGCTCATGAGAAAACGGTAATGTATAAACTTGGTTGATTCTTGCTCCAATTGCCAGCTTTTATACTTAATGTTTGTCTCTCTGTTCTTCAGTCTAAAAGGCTGTCTGTTTAACTCCTACTATATGCACATCCGCAGAAATGAAAAAAAAAACAGCTCTGGGAAGATAATCCTGATTTGTTTCAAATACTCACTTCCCAGCCCTGTAAAGAGCAACCACAACTCACTAAAAGCAATAAAAACCTAGAAATGCTGCATTTCTGAAATAAATACAAAAGATAATGGAAATATTTAGCAGGTCAAACAGTACCTGTGGAGGAAGAAGCAGAATTAACATTTTAGATTGATATCCTTCATCGAATGAAATGTTTCTTTCTCTCAGTACAGATTCTGCCTGACCTGCTATGCCTTTCCAGTTATCACAAATCACAGCTTTTTAATGTAACAATGCTGATTGTTGCACCATAACTAAGAAATCTCAACGTGTATTGGCTTAACAAGTTAGCAGTGAATGACTGGCATTCTCAAAGCAACTAATCAACTGATAAAATATTTCCTTTGGTAAAATAATTTTTATATTTTTCTCTGTTCAATATAATCCAAATGCTAAAGTCTGAAAACTAATTCAAAGCATGTCAATAAACTCATTTCGGTAATGCCTAAAGCAATATTCCCCTGTGTACAACCGTCTTCTCGTCTAGTTTTTTTTCCTCAAGCTCCTTTCCTTGTGCTTGGGTTTCTCAGCTGAGGTTTAGGTCCCTGATTTTCCGGCAATCGGCAATTGGCCATCTCACCGTCACTGAACTGAAAGCATTGTAGATTATCACTGGAAGAAAATCCTTTTCATTAGCTTATGATGAAACAGTAATTCATAGACGTCAGAATGAGACAGAGTGAGAGTGCTTTTTGCTGCACAGATTCTCTCCTCTAGTTTATGTAATTTTAACAGTTTAATCAATAGGTGAGATTACTTGGCAATTTTTGTGATGGCATTACCTTATGGTTGTACCTTACCTGATGTTCATTTACTTCAATGCTCGAAACTCAATATTAGTGGCCAAAAATTTAGGAAGATCTGGCGTCTTCTTATGCTCCCACTGAACAGGATGTCCTGTTCTGAGCAGCAGCATACAATGCCTTGCTGATTACTGCAGTGGATTGGGGCGCCGTGAAAGCCTAGTGGTTCGCACAACGCTTTACAGTCCCAGTGACCTGGTTCAATTCCCGCCGCTGCCTGTAAGGAGTTTGTTCGTTCTCCCCGTGACCGAGTGGGTTTCCTCTGGGTGCTCCTGCTTCCTCCCACAGTCCAAAGATGTGCCGGTTGGTAGGTTAATTGGCCACTGTAAGTTGCCCTGTGATTAGTGGATTCCTGGGTGGCTCAGCTCGGAGAGCTGGAAGGGCCTATTCCATGCTGTATCTCAATAAATAAATAAACAAACCACTTTCGTTCTTGCCCTCTCAATACTTAATCAGATTTATACTTAAAAAAAACTATATTTTTAAAACTGCTAGTGTTTAAAGACAGTCAAATGGAAATTTACAGCTTAAAAAGCCAAAGCATTGTAGTAATTCCAGATGAACTACACTTCACCACATTTGGTAATACTATTTATAACAAAGCAAACAGAATTCCTTATTTTGAAAACACATCACGTGTCCATCTTTAGTTCATTGGAGCTAAGAGCAAATTTCTGCCAAAGTTTTTCAGTTTATCAACTTGGTTCTGCCTTGTCTGAGAGCAGTCTCATGTGGGTTCAGCCTGTATGTAAAGCCATATTCCATTGTGGCTTTACAGTTATTAGTTGGACTTTTATGAGTGAGGTGTGCAGTGGTCTGGGACTTGGAAAGTCAGAGGGTAGAGCTACCTCTGTAAACTTTGCATTCTCTTTTCTTGCCGGGTGCTTGGGGTTTTGGTGTGGGGAATGGGTGCTTGGCATTCTGGCCAAGCTCTCATTGGTTCATTCTGAGTACATGTTTTGCTTGTAACAGACTTATGGTGGAGGATAGTCTGCAGCTCTGCATTCCCAAAGATCTAAACTAGGCAAAGTACAGTGGCTATGTATAACTTCTACACGATGACTGGGCGATGAGTCCCGCTCGTGCGGGTGAGCGTTGGCCCTTGTCAGGTGATGGCTCCCGCACGCTCGGGTGACAGGTCCCGCGCACAAGGGTGACGGGTCCGACGCGTGTGGGTGATTGTGCCCCTCACCGTGTAAGGCACCACGGCAATAGTTTTGTGTCTCACTCTAGTGGGACACCAGAGCTTTATGGGAGCCACAAGTAAAGCCGTTGGTTTGGAGTTTGGCCAATCCCTCTAGGCAGATGGCTGACTGCACGCCATCACATTGCATGTACTGCATGGATTCTTGTGATGTCACACATTAGGGTGTGCTCCTTGGTGGTGGACCTTACCTACAAATGCATGGTGCTAGAAAGTCACAGGAGCTGCTGGTGTATCTCACTGAGCTTTTTACATCAGAACTCTGAAGAAAGCGGTGGAAGAGATTCGACACAGCCACCCACAAAGGACAGCCCCTTGAGTGGCAAACGTGGTCAGGTGCAACACGAAAACCACCAGGAGGACTTGGGCAGAGATGTAAGTGTAATTGAAGCAAGCATGATCTTTGGGTACAAAGCCTTTCATCCAATGCTCTGAAGTATTTTCCAATGATCCGTGTGAGCAGTTTTGTTATTTTGCTTGAAGTCACTGTTTGTGGTGATTGTATCACAGGAATACATGTTTGTTATTCCTTTATCTAACAATTGCAAATAAAAACTAGTTAATGTGATGGTCTTGTCGACTACACAGAAGTCAGTGGCTAAATGGTAGAGCCCTCTGACTTGTCGTTTGCCTTCCCAACCTTCTCCACCCTTTTTGTGGCTTGGTTCTAATAATCTAGGGACTGATATCAAGAGGAATTTTACGATGCTCTGCAGTTGCAGTGAATTGTGGTTGGAGGATTGTGCTGTAAACTCCAGTCTTGCATTCAGCTGCATGAAGCTTTATTTAAAAAACCTGGCTCAGTGCCTATGTTGTGTTGATGCCTGGCTCAGTAAATCATGCATTGTATCAAGAACACGTTGGATGCTTTGATGTGCGTTTAAGCTAGTGGAACATCCGGAGGTCCTCAGATCTTTGGAATGCATACTTGAAATGGAGGATTTTAATGGTGGGCAGAGAGAGAGGTTTTGAGATGGAGAGTCTGAAGTCATTCATGACTTTGACTGAATATTGGTGAATTGGTTTATTATTGTCACATGTACCTAAGGAACAGTGGAAAAACTTCATTTTGTGTGCCATCCATACAGATCATTTCATGATGTGAGTACAGTGAGATTGTACAAGGGAAAAGCAGGAACAAAGGGTAAGAGCTACAGAGAAAGTGCAGTGCAGGCACACATTAAGGTTCAAAGACCATTTCAAATAGATTGTGAAGTCAAGTGCCCATCTTATTGTACAAGGGGTCCATATAATAACTTTATAGCAGCAGGATGGAAGATGTGTTGAGCCTAGTGGTACATGCTTCCAGATTCCAAGAGGCAGAGTAATGAGATGAGAGATGTCACGCTGGCCTGATCCAGAACCTTCATTGATTTGAAGGTGTTGAGTTTGGAGGGGAGTGACAGGGATGATTGGATGGAAGAGTTGGAGAGCTTTCTTGCTTATAATTCTATCTTCTATCTTTTTCAACAAACCTGAGGGTGTCGCGGTCCGTTCTCACGGAGCAGGGTGGGTTGACTGTAACTGATGGGGCTTTGAGTGAACAGGTTATGTTTTATGGAGGTTGGAGGAAGCAGAGATCTGCAAATGCTGGAAAGCTGAAATAAAACTGATACTACCAGAGATGCTGCTCTCCCAAGCAGCATCTTGGGACAGAGAAATTAAGTTTCTTGGGAGAGAGAAATTAAGTTGTTATTTTCGTAAATGTGTTTAATAAACCCTAACAGGACATAGAGCTAATTTCCTGGAATTTAGAATATTTGGGGGGAATTTAAAATGTAATAATTCCTAATTGAACTGTGTGCTAGATACCACCATTGGGTAGTTCCAATTTGTGTAACTGAACCAAGCTGTAGATCAAGGTAGTGTAAAACTCTCTCCACTTCACTCCAGCAACATGTCACCTCTGCCAAACTCCAGAAGGCTTCCCAGAACCAGTATGCTTATCTGATGTTTTGTTTGTGGGTCAAAAGTTGACTGAGCTTAGTTTAGTCACTTTCTTCTAATTGCGAAACGGATGCTTTAGTGTATTTTATTCCTAAGGCTGGTATCAGCATGGCAAAAATGAAGGAGAAATCCTCTTCTTGTTCAGAGAGATGTTGCAGACACTGCTTTATGTACAGTTAAGAAACTAGATCCAGATAGTGCCCAACTGCCTAATGTGGTCTGTCACAAATGGATCTCTGACTCGCAGAGTAGTTTGAGCTCACTTGGTGTCTTGGCAGATTTCCTCTTAAGATTTCCCTGGAGGTTGAGCCTGAAGTATTTTACAGTCAAGTTCTCTTGGTATGTCTTATATCCCGTAGTGCACTCCAGCGATTTTGTATTTAACTCCTCTAATTCCGATGACTTAGACTTTCTGCATCTATTTTCTTTCCAAGAGGTGGTGAGCCTTAATGATCCATTGATATGCATCATTATTAGTTGATTGCACTGTCATTCAGAAGGGGCTTGGTGCTTGGATGTTCTATCAGTCCAAAAGGCTGTCCCAGTCAAAGCCTGGACAAAAATCTGCTCCACCTACTGGAAAGTAAAACATAAATTGAAGTGGCTGTGGAGCAGTGTGGGCTCAGAGGACTTTCAGCTCTGAGATCAGCAGCCATACCATGTGATGGAACAGTTGTCGAGTAACAATACCTTGTAATGACTGAACAGAACAGTGAGCGACATGGAATACCTAAGTGTGTTAGTGACTGTGGATAGGATTGGATTGTAAGTGGAGGTCCTATTTGCAAAATATCTTACTATACCATTCCATTGTATTGAATGCAGGTTTCCCATCATCCAAAGTTAACTCTTCTGGATTAAATAAAAGTAAAGGTGAAACAAGGTGGTTATGGTTGTCTTGGTATTTTGCCTGCTAATGATGTGACCTCACAGAGTAGAGGATCACGTACAAACAGCAAAATTCAAGGCTTTTCCTTCAAATGTGCAGTCTCCCAGGGTTGAACAGTTGGGTGCAGGAGCCTGAATCAATTTTCATTCTCTTCTCCTTTAAATGGAAGGTTGGAGTGGGGATCCTACCTTCTCCCTTTTGTAGGTCGGACTGTTACTCCACCTCCCATTGAGCACTCAGCAACACACTATGTCATTCCCTCTATAAATCATTCTCTATGCTCATGGTCCCTCTGATCAAATTCTTTCAAACCCTCTTGTTTTCTAGAGTGTCTGTTCTACATTATGTACTCTAATCTTTGTGTGCTAATCCTTGACCTACCAGTCTGTATTGCTGATATGTACGGCATCAACCCTGAACCTTGTGCCTGACTTCACTGAACACACTAATAGCGAGGCAAAAATTGGGTTTTGTGAATATTGAGTATGTTGAATATAACCTAGTTCACTTTTTTGAAAAAAAAATCTTACTCTGTGAATTTGACGGACCCATTTATATAACAAATGTCAATTATAAAGAAATGAATAACAACCTATTCAGATCCCCTGTTGGCAAATGGGGATTAGTTAGAAAATTAAGATCCGTGATTCTGCCCTTCCAGCCATTCCATTTGGAAACGAGGAAGACTTCCAACTCAGGGCTCCAACATCCAATCTCCAAAGTTCAGCCCTGCTGCAGCATCAAGGCATTCTTCCCATGTCTCCGTCCATCACTGTAACGTAATTTGGCATAACATTCATGCATTTAAAGCTAACCTTGGTCAAACAGCACCTCCAAAGAAGCCAGATACTATGCCTAGCATCTGGGTAGCTATGTTTTGCTGAGGAGTACTTTGCCCGGTGTATGTATGTGTGTTCAGACTCGAACGCTCAGGATCTGTGGGTTTTCCGTACACATCACAGCTCCCGCTTCCTGTGGTTTACTGCATGCCGCTCTGCTCTGTATACTCAATCGTCTTCTCTCTCCTCCACTCCCATGCTGTTACCTCTTCAGAATCGGGATGTAAGTCCAGAAGAAATAGATTTAAAGAATGAACCTTGGTATAAATTCTTTTCGGAACTGGAATTCGGAAAACCGGTAAGTCAGCAGCTGAGCCGAAATTTTGATTGGGTGTTGTTTTATCATTGTAGCAATCCCTGGAGGAAACTGATGACTGATGACCAGTCACAAATAGTTAGAGTACTTGACCTGGAACCTCGGCAAAGTGTAGCAAAGATGCATTTTTCTCGCATCCAGTTCTGTGCTTATCTCAGATATTGTAACCAGCCGGCTTGCCCTATTTGTTCTGACCCTTGTTACTACCCTTTGACCTCCCACTTCCTTCAACTCCTTCCCCTCCTCTCACCCTCCTCTAGTTCATTCGCTCTTCCCTTTCCCTCCTCCTTCCCCTCCTCCTTCCCCTCCTCCTTCCCCTCCTCCTTCCCCTCCTCCTTCCCCTCCTCCTTCCCCTCCTCCTTCCCCTCCTCCTTCCCCTCCTCCTTCCCCCCTCCTTCCCCCCCTCCTTCCCCCCCTCCTTCCCCCTCCTTTCTCTCCTCCTCTCTCTCCTCCTCAACTCCTTACCTGCTCTCCTCTCTTCAGCCTCACTTCTGCCCCTTGCCTTCACTGTCCCCAAGTACATCTCCTTCCCCTTTTCCAACCCCTGCCCCACCCCACTCATGTTAAGCAACCTCCCATGTCTGAAAGGAGCAGCAGCCTGTTTGCCGAGGGCACAAACTAGAAAGCGCACAGAGAGTATCTTGTAAAATAGATGAAGGCTTGGTGTCCTGGTGTCTCATGGGGCAAGGATATTGATGAGAGACTGTTGTGCCCACAGAGGAACTGTGTACTAACCTCCTGCTGAAGACTTTGATGTCATCCCAGCAGAGACCAAGTCTGGGGATGGAGGTACAACTCAGTTCATGGTCTGTGGAAACAGAGGGTCCGGGGAGGGATAAATGGGTCTGTTTTAAATGGAAAGGTGAGGATTCCTTGCACTGGGCTTGTGTAGTCTGGAGAGATGATGGCCATATCTTGGGATTGATGAAGGTTGTACAATTAGTGTTGAATACTCAACCTGAAGAATTATGCAATGGTCAGTCACCTGGGCCTGGGATGTTTGTGAGGTCAGAGGCCGGTGGGTTGGAGGTAAAGGTACATGACTTGGGTCTGCATGTATATACAGTGAGTCACTGTGCCCTGAGTTGCGTGGAATAAAACAGGGCTGTTGTGGAGGGAGCAGTGAGAGCCTATTCCTGGGCCTGAGCATGAGGTGGATTGGATGAGATGAATGGAACAGCTCTTGGGCTGTAAGGTGGGGAAGAGGTAAGGGTACCATCTTGGATGCTGCTTCTGTGCGACTACACCCAATGCTGTTTGATGCCTTGAGGTATTAACATAAGACATCTTGTATTTGAACAGTATTGAAGTCAATTGACTGAGCCATCAGTGTAAATAATGTTTCTTCTGCTGTCCTTTTTGCACTCTGGATATCAGCCTTTTATCAATGTGGTAGGTACTGGAGCCAATAGAAATCTGGTGAAAAATGTACCCCCCTTTGCCCCCCCCCCCCATCATTCCTGCCCCCATTCAAACTGTAGCATCTTACCGCCAAAAATAAGTCCCCTTTCCTTCAGGCAACCAGCTTCAGGAATTAGTTATTGATAAAGGAACTGGTTAGCTGAACTTTTGTCTCGGTTGTGTTAGTAAGAACACGCCCCCAATGCTTTCAGACAACTGAATGTTTCCTTCTGTCTGTTCTGAATCGAACCAATACCCAGGGGGTCAAAATCGCAATGTAGCTCCATGATAAATCATGGCGTTGGCCTGCTGATCGCTTTGGCCTGTTCCCTGAACGCAGTGCATGCTACCCAGGCTAAGTGCAAGTTTTAACATTGAAATATGTAAATTTAGTGGTTGAGGTTAGAGTGCATAATCAGTGGTCATGATGTCCCTCCCTCACTTGTCTTACCCCATTGGGCACTGAGCTCAAGGCAAATTTCTTCTCCATTAATGCTTCTATATGTGACAATTGAAGATTACACTTGAACTTTACGAGGTCCTCCAGCCAAGCAGACCTCTCAGGAATTCTGGCCCTTGCCCCATACACTCATGGCCCAATGGCTGGAGGGGGATCCATGGATAATATTTCCCATTCTCTTCCCGTACTGTGGATCATGTCTTACTTTGTCTGACATCAAGCATTTTGCTAGAGAACTGGTGATGGACCGCTCACTTGTCAGGCTGTTGATCCTGACTTTGGTCCTGTAAGCAGGTCCTGCGGTCCCTCGGGATTTTTGCCCCCTGGTTCCTTTGTTCCTTCTGATGACTTGTTCTGTTCATTTCCTCCTCTGCTCTTTATCAGCCTCCAAAAAAGATATGGGATTATACGCCGGGGGAGTGTTCTATCCTTTCTTTAGAGGACAGGAAGGTAACTTGTGCACCTGTTTCTCTGATCTGCTGTGTGGCCATACCTTGTCCAAGAGCATTAACCCTTCAGATGCTGCAACCCATTAGCTTCTGAAAGAGGGAGATACAAGCCCCCAGCTGAGGTGAAGTCCCCTCTTTCAGAGGCCGATTTGCCAGGCTTCTCTGTTTGCATTTCAGACTCCGAGCATTTGTACTTTTGTTTTGTTCCTTTTTTAACATCTGCATTCAGCATTGATCCCCCGCTTTCAAGACCATTGCAGACTGCTGAGTTACTTATTGAATGCTATGGGTGTGTGACTGTCATGGTGCATGGTACAAATTTGTGTAAACAGTTCTTATAAAAGGCATCACTGGCATTTGAACATTTGCCCTCCTTCCCCATACACGGGAGAGAGCTGGTTCCTTGCTGCACCTTGCTTCTGGCCGAGCTCCCTCTGAACGTTTCACCTGAGGCTTGAAATGGCCTCCAAGCAGGAGAGCCAACTGAATGTGCTCTTCCCTTCCCAGTCCCACCAGGCACAGTTAAATTTGGGCCAGAAATGGTTTCTTAAAACCAGAATAGTATGACCCACAGCTGACACTTATGGCTGTTCAACCAAGGATTTATTGGGTGAAATTTGAGGAACTGTTTATGTCTGTGCTTGTGATTTAGGGCTGTGTTAGGGTGTCCTCATGATATGAGATGAGCAATGGAGACTATTCTATTCTGGTTCCAATATGGCACAAGGTACTCTCAGTAATGACTGCTGTAGGCACTGGGTAGCATTTCATATCCAAGTCAAACGATTAGTTAGGAGAATATGTTTCATCAGAAAGCCTCAAAAAATCACTAGACAAAAGTGGTACTTTGAGTTTAATTTCCAGGAGATAGTGGGCAATGGTTCACCAACTACTGGGAGTCAGCAGGCCAAGAGACTGGGAAGTGAGAGCGTTTCAATTAACGTTGGACGGCTTCTAGAAGTGGATAGGACTTCCATTAATGAGGGGAGTTTAGTAAAAGTTGGTGGGGGCGGAGGGGGGCAAGGAGAGTCAATCAGAGACGGGGTTCAGACAGTGTCTCCCATTCCATCCCAAGAGTGCAGTTATGTCACTGGTTAGGTGTCCTGGGGGGTGGGGGGGGGGGGGCGTTGGTTCAGTTTCAGTCTCAAGATCAGTTCTCAACCTCAACCGGAGCTGGTGGAGCAGCAATGGAACGTCAGTGCAGAATTTGGAAGAAATGCTTTGAGGGGGGGTGTAAATATTCCTGTCACTGTGCCTTTTTCAAAATGTGCTTCTGGACGTTGGAAAAAGAAGGGATAGGGCATCAGAAAAATACATTTACTGGCCAGTGACCTCTTGATGTCTCATTTCCAAACTCCCACTTGAGGAAGTGGCTTTATGAGCAAAGGCACAGGCTACTAGAACCCAGGTGTGTAGCTCAATGCCAGAAGCAGGGAGCAAAAAGCCTCCAGTCAAGAGAGTCCGGACTGGTCTCTGCTGGAGTGTGGTAATGAAGAGATGTGTACCTTGTATTCTTTACTGCAAGGAGACAGGATGGATAAAATGTTCAGTAAACTGAACTGGGGGACTCGGCCTAAAGTGAGGGCGACATTCTGAGCTCTGCATCACCTCAGGTACATTACTGCCAGCGTCAGTATATGGGTGGAGAGAGCATGTGAGAGTGTTGGTTGGGTGATGGTTTCCACTTCGTAATTCAAACTTTTGTTCATTTAAAATAAAGATGCTTGGTTTATTCTGCAGAGGATTTGCCGCGTGCCGCTCTTCGGCCCAGTCCTGCTGCGCTCTGGGTCTTCGGGGTTTGTGTGTAACTCTTGAGTTGGTCTCTCACGGCACTGCCCTTTCTGGGTGTGCTCTAGAATGTGCTGGCACAGTGGTTTCGTTTGCTCTAACTGATTCTTTCCCCTCTTTAATCAGGATCAGCTAGAGAAAGACCTGTCTCTCTACCAGGCTGAGCTAGACACAGATTTAGAAAACATGGAGAAGCTTTTTAGAAGCCAGGACTCCCGTCCGTGGAAGGTACTCTTCACTTTCTCCAGTATTAATCATTCATTGCATGCACTACCCTTGTCACGACTGGAAATAAGCAGTCTCAGCAATCAAACAGCGCAGGACTGTACACGCACTGCCCATACCGAAGGCTAATAAGCTTGCAATCAATTGATAATTAACTCTGATGACAAGTTGGACCTTCTGCACTCTGGAATGAAGGACCCTTGTATCTTCGGGCATGTTCTTTTTTTAAAAAAATTACTCTCTCATTAGACTTCTGTTATTCTGGTGACATCAAAATCAGATTTAATATCACCGGCATATGTCTTGAAATTTGTTAAATTTGGAGCAGCAGTCCAGGCTACATACCTCTTCTACTTAAAATAAAGCTGCTCTTTCTGCGTAAGCTGACCTCTGAGGTCTGCGCCAAGGCTAGGCCTGCAGCAAGTCTAGCTGTCAGCTTCAGACTTCGCTTCCAAACTCTGCCCACTGCAGTTGTGTCCGTATGTGCTTGCTCGCTTTTATTTCAAACTGCTTCCTGTTGTTATACGTTCTGTAGCCAGTCCCAGTAATATCACTGTCCCTATCAGAACTGAGAGTCTCCTGTGGCCCACAGTCCTGGCAATGAGGCTGGGAGATTGAGAGGCAGTCAGAATGGAACTGTGGACGGTAATACTCTCTGGTTGTTTTGCCTGCTCTTTGCTGGTTAGCTGCCTGCTCTCCCGGTTGCCTTTTATTACCACTGTTTATTGAGTCTGTTGCTTCCCAAATCAGCTTTGCTCAATAGAATCCAGGGCAGCTGTGGAGGGGGGTATTTGCACATTACTTACGACAGCTTTGAATGTCAGATTGAAATGCTTTTGAACAAAGGGCCAAATCTGGTGAGTTGTGTACAATGCATGAGATAGTGAGCGCTGCAAAAGCTGATAGCACAGTGCGATAAAACTGAAGTCGAGTTTCTCCTAAATTAGTAGCGTTAATGGCCACTTTTGTTTATAAAGGAAGCAATGCGTGAATGCAATTTTAGGGGATAAATTTGTCAAAATTACAGATTAAGTTAGAAATGTTTGAAGTTCGCATGTATGAAATCTCTAAAACTGGTTGTAAATTTTCCACTTTTTGGCTTGATGCACAATGACTCATTCACAAACAAAAGAATAGAGGCCAAGGCAGGACCAGCATGTTGGCTGTTTTTCAATCTGTCACACACACACACACACACAGACACACACACGCACACACTCTATCTGTCCCTCTCTCTTTCACTCTCACTCTCTCTCTCTCTCTCTCTCTCTCTCTCTCTCTCTCTCTCTCTCTCCTCCCTCCCTCCCTCCCTCCCTCTCTCTCTCTCTCTCTCTCTCTCTCTCCTCAACTCTCCGCCCCCTGAATTGAATTTCTCAAATCACTGGCTTTTTTTCAACTGGTCGAGAACTCTTGGAGCACAAGCGCAGAGTGTAAGTTGAAGCTAGGTATCAGATCTGAAAACCGTGCGAATCTGTGCCCTGCCTTGGAAGTTCTGTCTGTAAGGGCGGCTAGTGTCATCTTTTGCCCTTCTGTTCTTGTGTGGGTTACTTAAGTTTATCAATGACCCTTTTTACTTCTGTCTTTTTAGAGCACATCACTGAATTCAGCCTTAGAAATTCCATCCGAGCGTTCGACATAGTAAGTACTATCTGTATTCTGAGCTGAGTTTGTATCTGAAACATTGGTTTGCCTGCAGTACAGTAACCTGTCTCAGCACCTGCAGTTTGTGAGATTCTGTTGAATATACTGCTTCAATTGCATCAAAACTTCTCTCCCTTAAGCGTTCTGTGTCTGTGTGTGTGTGTGTTCTGTGTGTGTACGTACATATACGTTTGGGAGAAGTGTGAGGCAGTTTTTAATTATTGCTCTGAATGCAATTAAGAGAGCTTTGTCGGCATTCCAATGTGATTGTTTTTCTACTGGTTCATATTGTAAAGAATTCAAGGATGTATTGCGAGGACCTTGAAGGATTTCTGAGTATTTGACTAAAATATAGTCAGCAAATTCTTCAGCTTGTCAAAAATGTCTGGCAAAGTTTGCGACAACTGTCCAGTGTAAGTATTATAGGATGCATTTGGTGTGTTAGTAACCTAATGAAAGCAGTGATTAAAGTTCACCCTCCTCATTAAGATACTAACTGCCATCATTTCCTCAGCAAAATCATTTCCTCAGTTGTCAGATTTTGGAATTGAACTGTGGTATCTCAGAGCCCTTCCTGTGGTGCTAAGGCTTTGTTTATTTGTTTCGTGACCTTGAGGGACTGTAATTAGACAGGGTGGATATCTTCAGCTCCTATTGAGAAGTTTTTCCTTCTGAGATGATTCCGATTTACTATTAATTATTTTATTTTAAGGAATTGCACATTAAAAACAGCCACTGCTAAGGGGTCCATATAGAGTATATGGAGACTAGGGCTGATCTACTGTGAGCTCAGTCAATCCCTTTGTGAGTTGTGTTGATTGGTGTAGGGTGCATAGAGCAGTATAGGATCATTCTGTTTTGTCCACTTTGTCAGTACCAAATACGATGCCAAAATAAACTCACCCCATCTGCCTACATGAGGTCCATTTCCTTTTTGCCCTTTCCTGTTCATGCTGTTTAAACATTGCTGTGATGTCTACTTCCACCACCTTCTTGACAGCATGATTCAGGCATCTAGCATCCTCTTTGGGGAAAAAAAAACTTGCTTCTTTAATCTCGTTTTAAACTTTTCCCATTTCACCCTAATCTGTGTCCTCCAGAGTTTGATATTTCCACTCAGGGAAAAAGGCTCTGACTCTCCAACCTGTGTCTGCCTCTCAGTTTATAAACTTTTGTCACATCTTCCCTCTGTCTACAGTGCTCGAGAGTGACCAGTCCAAGTTTGTCCATCCTCTCCTTGTAGCTAATACACTACAAGTCTGAACAGACACCCACACACACGCACACGCACACACAGATCAGATGCTGTTTGACCAAAGATAGCTTTATCTGCATGAGTGTTATGCTAACTGACTTTGAAGTGACGGATGAAGAATTGGGAAGACTGCCTTGGTACTGGGCTGTACCTCAGGGAACATCTTTTGCACCTTCTCCTACATCCTTCTTGTAATGCGGTGACCAAAACTGCACTCAATCCTTCAAATGTGGCTGAACCAAACCTTTTATGCTCATTGCCCAACCAGTGAATGCGCGCATCATGTATGCCCACTTTATCACCGTGTATTCTTGTGTTGGTAATTTCAGGGAGATGCAAACTTGTAACCCAAGATCTTTCCCGACATCAATGCTTCCAATATTATTTATTTGTTTATTTTGGGATTATGGCGTGGTAACAGGGCTCTCCAGCTCAACGAGCCTGTGCCAGCCAATTTCACCCATGTGAACAATTAACCCTCTAGCTAGTCTTTGGAATGTGGGAGGAAACTCACTCCATCACAGGGAGAGTATACAAACTCAGCAGCAGCAGGAACTGAAGTTGGCGATGTAAAGTGTTAAGCTAACCACTGTGCTACCATTCCTGCCATTTGCTGTTTACTTTTCTTCTGCATTTGACTTCCCAAAATGCAATATTTCACACTTGTCTGGATTATACTCCATCTGCTAATATTTTCTTTTTTTTTAAATTTTATTTTTATTTGGATAAGGAATTCACAAATATCATGTACTTTTTTCACACATATAACCTTTTCCATTTTTTTATATGTATAAAACTACAATTATTTATACATTCTTAAGTACACATTGAGATGATATAAAAGGAAAATAAACATTTAAATAGATAATTATGTACTGTGGTAAATCTAACCTATTAGGCTAAGTAATGGAATTAGTTGTTAAGAAAAATGGTAATAATAGTTTCCATATAACCCTTCTGGACCATTTCCACTGGTCCAAGATGTTGTATATAAGTCTATGTATCAACCATTGTAGGTGTTTATATCCTAATTTGTTCATGCTTGCTCCTGCCCGCAGACATAATTTCCAACTGGTCCCTGGATCCCTTTGTCCTCTGGTCTACTCTCCTCTCCTATCAGATTCCTTCTTCTCCGGACCTTTCCCACCCACTTGGCTTCACCTATCACCTTCCAGCTAGCCTCCTTCCCCTCCCCCACCGTTTTGTTCTGGCGTCTTCCTCCTCCTTCCTTCTCAGTCCTGAAGAAGTGTCTAGGCCTAAAACATCAACTGTTTATTCATTTTCACAGACACTGCCTGACCTGCTGAGTTCCTCCAGCATTTTGTGTGTGTTACTTTGGGTTTCCAGCAACTGTGCACTTCCTTATGTTTATGATCTATATCCTGCTGCGTCCTTTGATAATCTTCCTCAGTATCTGCAACACCACCAAATTCTGTGTTGTTTATAAACGTACTCTTCAGGCCACCAACATTGGCATCCAAATCATTTATATATGCATTATAAACAGTAGAGGTCCCAGGACTGATCCTTGTGGAACTCCAGAGGTCATAGACTTCCAGTCAGAATAATGCCTCTGCATCATTATCCTCTGTCTTATATGGACAAGCCGATTAGAATCCAAACTACCAAATCACCGTGGATCCTGTGTATGCTAATCTTCTGGATAGACCCTGTCCAGGGTGACGATGTCCACTGTCCAACTTTCATCAATCATATAATGTTTTTCAAGACATCTAACATGCGGTATAATGCTAAACATGAAAGATGCTATATAAAAACATTATATGAGGTGTCAGGGAGGGGTAGCACCTCTGGTGGGGGAACACGTCGCATCCTTTTCAGGGCGGTTAGTCCACCATTGGTCCCCACCTGGCACTCAGCTCTCACCTGTGGCTCCCCATAGCTGTTTGCATGCAACAGCAGCCACACCCCGGGCAACGGCTTCGACAAGCCAGCTAAACCAAGTGAGGGTTGCCGACGGGTCTCAAACCCTCGGAGAGATAGGGAGTTGTCTATCCCAGCATATGAAGACAGACTCCGGCCGATTGAGCGGACGAGACCAATGGAAGGTCCAACGGTCAAGAAGGCGGTCTCTGCAAGCGTCGTGGAACGTGTAGAGCAGGACAAGCCACAGAAGATGTCCTTGTCATCCACTGCGCCTAGTCCCATCTCCAGCCGTCTAGACTGTGTCTTGCCACTGGACCCAGATGGGAACTGGGAAGAGAGAGTGAGGCTGACGCTGCGCAACTCTCCCTCACTTAAATCCAAATCACGCGCTAGTCTCGACACCATCGTTATGGTGTTGAGGTCCTCATCGATGTCAACGATGGCCGAACAACAACAACATAAAAACAAATATTTTTCTGAGGAGAGAAAGCTTGCTATAGGTAGCGTTCTTGGTGAATGGGGGAAGGGGGGAGTGATAGGGATTCCTCTCTATCCTACTGCTTGGTTTATACTTGCGGGTCAAAGTGCTGCTACAATAAGTCGTAAAATTAACCAAGGTTTGCATTCCACATGAACTCAAGATAGTAAAGAGCAGATTTGGACCTGTTCTTTTGTACAGCATGCAGTACTGCCTAACAGTGGAGAGAATTCACAGCACAGAAGCAGGCCATAAATCCCGACATGGTTTATGGTTCATTCAAGGCTGCTTCCGTCACACAGCCCAGTGGCTGTTGGTGCTAAATGGTTTCCTTCCACATGGGTGAGGTACAAGAGGAAATGGTAGCCAGTATCAGTTAAGATTTGAGATCTGAGACCCATCTAACAAAATGAGTATTGCTGTGTCTTATCCCACTGTAATGGAGAAGAGGTAGGAACTGCTCTAACTGTTTTACTAAACCACTTTTGTTTGGAACCTCAGCAAATTTAGCAATGGTACATTCAGATTATAAATGGTTGAAGCCACAACACCCAACTCAAGTTAGAACTCACTAGTTACTGCTTGTAATCTGGAAATTAATCATTTATCCTTACTTTCGGTTATTTAGCCTGTTAGCCTGTCAGTGACTGCTCAAGTGAGTTCTCATCTCATGTAGTAATCCTCAATATTACACTTTATCGAAAGCCTTCTGAAAGTCAGTATACTGCATCTACTGCTTTCCCTTCACCTACCTTGTTTGTTACATCTCAAAGGAACTGAAGCAGGTTGGTCAGGTACTGTATCCCCTTCATAAAATCTCGTTGACTCTGTTCATTGTGGTCTGAGAAAGGAGAGGAGATGGACCTGTACAAAGAGAGCCAGGAGGATGAAAGAAAGAGCTGAAAGGGCAGGGAGGAGACCAAATGGTAGAGAAAAGAGAGTTTTATTTATTTATTTTGGCCACTTTTATCACTTCAGCATGTCTCAAAGCTCTGTACCGCCAGTGACGTGGTTAGAAGTAGGAGAGGCTAGAACCAACAGTAAGAGGAGAGAGAGAATGGAATTAGAAGTGCTTGGATAAGTAGTGTTATTTGGGGAGAGAGGGATGTTCTTCCCATGGAGACTGGAAATATTGAGAAGTGGCAGGGGATGGCAGAGAGTGCAAGTTGGAATCTCAGCCAACTTACATAATGAATGCTTTACTTCAGTATTCACTGTGGAAAAGGATCTTGGTGATTGTAGGGATAACTTGCAGCGGACTGAAAAGCTTGAGCATGTAGATACTAAGAATGAGGATGTGCTGGAGCTTTTGGAAAAAATCAATTTGGATAAATCACCGTGACCGGATGAGATGTACTCCACGCTACTGTGGGAGGCGAGGGAAGAGATTGCTGAGCCTCTGGGGATGGGAGAGGTTTTGGAGGATTGGAGGGTTGCAGATGTTGTTCCCTTATTCAAGAAAGGGAGTAGCGATAGCCCAAGAAATTATACTTCAGTGGTTGGTAAGTTGATGGAGAAGATCCTGACAGACAGGATTTATGAACATTTAGAGAAGAACATATGATTAGGAATAGTCAGCATGGCTTTGTCAAAGGCAGGTCATGCCTTACGAGCCTGGTTGAATTTTTTGAGGATGTAACTAAACATATTGATGAAGGAAGAGCAGTAGATGTAGTGTATATGGTTTTCAGCGAGGCATTTGATAAGGTACCCCATGTCAGGCTTATTGAGAAAGTAAGGAGGCATGGGATCCAAGGGGACATTGCTTTGTGGATCCAGAACTAGCTTGCCACAGAAGGCAAAGAGTGGTTGTAGATGGGTCATATTCTGCATAGAGGTCGGTGACCAGTGGTGTGTCTCAAGGATCTGTTCTGGGACACTTACTCTTCGTGATTTTTATAAGTGACCTGGATGAGGAAGTGGAGGGATGGTTTAGTAAGTTTGACGATGTCACAAAGGTTGGGGGTGTTGTGGATTAGAGGGCTGTCAGAGGTTACAGTGGGACATTGATAGGATGCAAAACTGGGCTGAGAAGTGGCAGATGGAGTTCAACCCAGATAAGTGTAAAGTGGTTCATTCTGGCAGGTCAAATATGATGGCAGAATGCAGTATTAATGGTAAGACTCTTGGCAGTGTGGAGGATCAGAGGGATCTTGGGGTCCAAGTCCATAGGATGCTCAAAGCATCTGAGCAGGTTGACTCTGTGGTTAAGAAGACATACGGTGTATTGGCCGTCATCAATCGTGGAATTGAATTTAGGAGCTGAGAGGTAATGTTGCAGCTATATAGGACCCTGGTCAGACCCCACTTGGAGTACTGTGCTCGGTTCTGGTCGCCTCACTACAGGAAGGATGTAGAAGCCATAGAAAGGGTGCAGAAGAGATTTAAAAGGATGTTGCCTGGATTGGGGAGCATGCCTTATGAAAACAGGTTGAGTGGACTCGGCTTTTTCCCCTTGGAGTGACGGAGGATCAGAGGTGTATAAGATGATGAGAGGCATTGATTGTGAGAATATTCAGAGGCTTTTTCCCAGGGCTGAAATGGCTGCCACAAGAGGGCACAGGTTTAAGTAGGTACAGAGGAGATGTCAGGGGTAAGTTTTTTTACTCAGAGAGTGGTGAGTGCGTGGAATGGGCTGCCGGCAACGGTGATGGAGGTGGATACGACAGGGTCTTTTAAGGGACTTTTGGATAGGTACATGGAGCTTTGAAAAATAGAGGGCTATGGGTAACCCTAATAATTTCTAAGGTAAGGACATGTTGGGCACAACTTTGTGGGCCGAAGGGCCTGTATTATGCTGTAGGTTATCTATGTTTCTATGTTTCTACTGTCATTCTTATCCTCTTATTTTCAGCCTTATTGTTTCAGTGATTTCCCCAGCCTTTCCAACCCTCTGCATTGATTACTATTGTAACACTCTGGCAGGATGGCATCCTCTACAACAGAATAACTGTCAATTAACAATTCAGTAACTCCATAGAGCTGAGATGAAAAGAAGTATTAGTAATGTGATGGTGAATAGACTTCCGCAGCCTCTTCCTATTGAAATTTTGTTGAAATTCTCAAATTCTCAGAGAAAGCTTTCAAAGAGTGAGAATAATTTGCTTTTTTGATATAACCATATTTGCAAGGCTTTCTAATGTTTGATTTGTGATGTTATTGTACTGAAACAAAGCCTTCAACTCTTTTTTTTTGAAGAATTTAAGTCAATGGCTTTTATCAGTGGGTAGAGGCTTCATTTATTGAGTGAGGTGGGCAGGTACTGTATTATGTTTTAGCATCTTTCTGGCCAGCTTGTTTGAGATGTACACTTGACATAATCAAATCTACAACTTTACTGAATCTCAAAGCACAGAGGACAACATCATGCCTATTTCATCTGATCCAATTCATCCAAAGAATTGACAAATCATTTTCCACTGTCCTGTTTTCTTCCCCCCATTTTCAAGTGTAAGTACAGGGAAATGACTTTCTCTAACAGCTCAAGTTGAAGTTTATTGTCTTTTAGCCATACAGGTGTGTGCAGCTACATGAAATGGTTTCTCTGGGGCCAAGGTGCGAGGCAGAATTCATAAAATCTCGCACAGCACATATGGTTATGATCCAGCACATACGGTCACAAAATAATATTAGCAAGTCCCTGAGCAGCATGACCTGAAGGAAGATTGGCAGGTTGACATAAAGTGCAAGGTGCATGATTATGTAGGGCAGTATAATGTTACTGGTACTATTGTAATAAAACAAGCAGTGGTATAAATATGTGAAACAGCAGCAATAGAAGCTGAGAAGTGACTGGTGCAGGATGAGAGTGTGTCTGTGTTTTGCAGAGCACTGAGGTGAGAGAGGCAGGGCGCAGTGTGTGCTGGGTGGCAGCAGGCTGTTAAGAAATCTAACAGCCTGGTGGAAGAAGCTGTTACCCAGCCTGACAATTCTGCTTCTTAAGCTGTGTTACCTTCTGCCAGACGGCAGGCGGTCAAAGAGATTGAGGGGAGGATGGGAAGGGGCCTTTGACAATGCTGGCGGCCCTGCTTCTGAACTGTGTGCTGAATGGAGGGAGGGAGACTTGCTGTAACACTATACCTGCCTCTGAACTCAGTGGGATTGATCAAGAGAAGGATGAGCTCTGCAACCGAGAACACTGCAGGGAAGTTGTCAGAATCAGCAATATCAGAGACTAATTGTACAGCAGGCTTCTTTTCCGCTGTTTGATAACTTAAATGAGTAGTTAGATATTTGTCATGTTCCATCTAGGATGGCATGGCATTGTTAGGCTAGCACTGGTGGAATAGGGCAAAATGATCTTCACTGGTGATTTGTGCGCTCTGAAGATTCTATATTGACCCCTAAATGTAGGGAATAAAAGATCTCCCAATAGGAGATGAAGTGTCGGTAATGTGCACATTAAAGTCAGGATGATTTATTTATGAGGATGCACAGCTGAGAGGAATCTGGTGAAATTTGATGTTCCCATTTTAACAAACATGAAACACAATATGCCATCAGATGGTTGGGGTGTGATGCAAGATTTGATTATTCGTCATCTGGGGTTTGAATGTGACACTAGCTTCTGTCACAGGGGAGTTGTAAGTGTAAACGACCTGCGATGTGGGAGTGAGTAAATTGGGACACCAGCATTCCCACTAGGATAGTGTTTGTATATTGTTCACGATCAATTCTTTCATTTAAAATCAAACCTAATTGGATTGCTTGGTGAGAGGATTGTCAGCCAATTTGATGGTCGTAGACAGCAGGGCAAGCACACCATAAAGCCTAGGAGATCACCTGAGTTTATTTCTTCTCCTTTATTACTTAGCAGATATTTCACATTAGAGAGGTTGTTAAACTTTGATTTAAGATTTATCTACCAAGGAGGCAAGAACATAAATCGCTGACCTTTCCATGTCTCTAGGCACACTCAGACAACACAGCCCAGGACTGGGAATTGAAAGAAAGAAAAATATTTATATTGTTTGTTGTAGGGTTGTTCACCGAGATTGGAGATTAGGTCGCAAACGTTTCCTCACCAGTCGAGGTGATATCATCAGTGCGCAATTGAGTGTTGTTTCTGCCGAGTGCTCGCAGGTCCAACATGTTGTTCTGATCGGTCTTCTGTTGAGAACCAAGCTTCTAAGAGTTCTCTTGATTTCTTGTTTTGTGCTTCTGCCTGGATTATTGTAGTTTCCCAGACAAAATTCTGTCCTTCTTGGTCTTCGTGTACTGAGATGTGTGACAGAGGATTGTGTTTTCTTATGGCTAGCTGATGTTCACGTAGTCTCATAGATAGTTTTCTCCCTGTCTATCCTACATAGTGTTTGAGGCAGTCTCCATATTGGATTTTGTATATTACGTTTGTTGTCCCCTTGTGGACTGTTGGATCCTTGGGTCTCGAGACATGTATTTGGATGGTTCTGCTGTGTTTTTGTGCTACCATTAGTCAGTATGCTTGGAACAGTTCTGCCAACGTTTCAGAAATTACCCTGATGTATGGTAGGGTTAGCTTCTTGTCTTTTAACTCCTAATGAACGCTATTAACAAGCATTTTGATCTGGATGCAATTTACAAACCTGCGTGTCTGTGGGATGGGGGCTGAGAGGTGCGCCACAGGCCCTCAAGGAACCAACGCTCACAACGACTGATAAACAGGGATACAGGCCAGTGAAGTCCAATTGGTCGGGACCCAGTGGAAACTAGTGGCCAGATTGACAGCCAACGAATCAGAACAAACAAGTCAGACCAATATAACTGCAAACACTCAGCAGAAATGACTCTCAGTCGCACACTGATGATGGCACCTCAACTGGTGACGAAACGTTTGCAGCCTGACTTCCAGGCTTGGTGAACAACTCTAAAAGAAAGAGCCAACTTGAGTTACCAATTCTTCTTTCATTTCAAATGTTTATATTGCTTTTTTCATTTAGTTGACATCTACCTGTCTTGAAGGACAATGGGTGATGATGATCATCACAAGCAGAAGGTATGCAGATCCTGAGTTGCCTAGTCATCAAGATCTCCCTCTTGACCTCAACAGTGTAGCCCAAAGGAAAGGTTATGAAGCAATACATGTGGCACCAGCTTGGCTGCAGGAGCTGCCGGAAGGATGTTCAATGATGTCCAGCCGCCTTAGAGGCTCCACTCCGGATTTGCTGTCTGGGTTTACTCCCATAGCCTTCGTCTCTCCCGAAACTGCCCACAAGGCAGTAGGGCTATTTACCCATAGCTGTGGATTTGGTTCATGAGCACCAGGGCATGTCCACACACCGGTGGGCCTGTGTTCTACGTGGGTAGAGGCCAGACCTCCTTCCTGCCTTCTGTAGTTTAGCCTGAGTCCGAAAGGAGTTCAGTTTCCACGTGTCACCAACAAAGAGGCACTATATGAGGCTTCCTGTTGGAGAGGCTATGTATGTACAGGCAGGGAGAGACTTACACATTCAGCTCTCCTTTTTGCAAGACTGCTAGCCAACAGTGGAAGCTGAAAGTGAGAGTGACTAACACCACCCACTCCACAACCACACTAGACACATCACAACAACCATTTTGACACCACATATTCTTGCATATACAGTAATAAAGTAGACACCAGCATATTTGAAACCCATAGCACATTGACGACAAGGGAATATTATAATTGGCTGAAAGATCAGAAAGTCAAGATGAATATTTGTTTTTCACAGTGAAATAAAGTGTGCAAGTGTCTGCGCTTCATTTTTTGAGCGAGACATGTTTGCAATGTTGTTTTTCAAAGTCTGAAAGAAATGTAACCATTGAAGAGGATTGTTGCAGATTTAGGATTGATACTGATATAATGGGCATATATGTTGAATCAATCAAGTTTATTAGCACTGACATATGTGAAATTTGTTGTTTTGCGGCAACAGTAGAGTGCAAGACACAGAAGTTGACTATAAGTTACAACACAAATTATGTAAAAAGTTAAGTAAGTAGTGCAGAAACAGAGCAAAATGGTGAGGTAGTGTTCATGGGTTCATGGACCATTCAGATAGCTGTTAGAAGGGAAGGAGCAGTTCCTAAAACATTAAATGTGCACCTTCAGGGTCCTGTACCTCCTCCCCAATGGTAGCAATGAGAAGTGTACATTTCCTTGGTAGTGGTGGGATCCTTAATGATGGATGCTGCCTTTTAGAGGCATTGCCTTATGATGATCTCCTTGATCGTGAGGGAGTCTAGTGCCAATGATGGAGCTGGCTGAGTTTACAATTCTCTGAAGATCCTGTACATTGGCACCTCCATACCAGGCGGTGATGCAACCAGTTAGAATGCTCTCCATGGTACATCTGTAGGAGTTTGCTAACGTCTTTGGTGACATACTGTACCAAATCTCCACAAACTCCTCATGAAATGTAGCTGCTGGCATGCCTTATTTGTAATTACATCAATATGTTGGACCCAGCAAAGATCTTCTGAGATGTTGACTCCCAGGAACTTAAAACTGTTCGTCTTCTCTGCTGCTGATCCCTGCTGAAGGAAAAACAACAACAAAAACATGACAATTATTTTATTCTGGTTGGAAGAGTCAGTGAGTTTTCATAATTTTAATGGCGTGCAGGAGCAGAGTGTATACTCAAATCCTGAAAGATTGAAAGGTTATTATCGGATGGTTGATATCAGTAAAAACACATTATATGATTAGTAGAAGAATATACTGTAAAAACAAGGAAATTCTGTTTATCCTTCATAAATTACTGTTGCTTTGCATCCATTCCAGACCTCACATAATATAAATGAGTCAAATTTGAAGATGTATATATGGGTTGCTTGCTGCAATGGGAAGCGGGATTTGATTGGATGGGGGGAGACTGTATTTTTTTTATAGAGATTTTTATATAGAGGTTGTGGCAATGCCAGCATTTACTCTATTACCCTGATTGTCTCTAAACAGAAGAGGCAATGAGAGAGAGTGGACTAGCTCAGTGGTTCTGGAGTCACGTGTAGACCAGATGTTGTAATCCAAAGATTTCTTCCCCTCAGCCAGTGGTGATTTTCCAACAATCTGGTGATTTCATGTTACCATTTCTGAGAGTAGCCTTAATTCCAGTTTTGTTTACCCACTTCCAATTCAATTTCCTAACTGCCAATGTGGGATGTGAATTTGTGAGATTCCTTTCTGGGGACCATTGGGCCAGAGCTTTAGCTGCTAATTTGGTGACTCAATATTGCCATAACTGCTAAAGCATCAAAGTTTATGAGAAAGTCCAGTAGAGTATTTAAATTTGGAATAGATGAGAAAGAGTAGCTTGCGGTGACATGGGCAAGAAATCAAAGTCACGGGTATCAGATGTCTGACAGAAATCCTTTACTGAACTGAGGAGGAATCTTCTTACCCAGTGAATCAATGTGATCTGGAATGCAAATTCTGCTAGGCTGGCGGAAGCAGATTAATGTCAGATTGGATCAATAACTGAAGGAGAATATTTCACTTGTATTTATTTTGTAATATTTTGATCACCCCAATACATATAGGATTAATGGAAAGTTTCTGGAGAGGGTGCAGAAGAAATTTATCAGAATGCTGTCTGTAATGGAAAGCAAGTGCTATAAGGAGAGATTGGAAAAAACTGGAGTTGTTTTCTCTGGAGTATCAGATACTGAGGAGAGACCTGTCAGAAGTTTGTAAAATTTTGAGCGGCATAGCTAGAGTAGGCAGTATCTTTACCCCAGTGTCAAAATCTCTCGTACTAGAGAGAATGCATTCGCGATAAGTGTGGGTAAGTTCAAAGAAGACGTGTGGAGGCATGTTTTATTTTACACAGAGTGGTGGGTGCCAGGAAAGCAATGCCAGGGATGGTAGTGGAGGCAGATAAGATAAAGACGTTTAAGAGGCTTGTAGATGGCCAAGCAATGCGCAGAAAATGGAGGGACAAGGACCATGTGTAGGCAGAAGGGATTAATGCCATTAGTTTAATTAGTTCAGCACAACATGTGGGCTGAAGGGCCTGTTCCTGTTCTGTTCTGTTCTAGGTTCAATTTTCAATGACATAGAGGAAGGCCATTTGGCCCATTGTATTGATGCTATCCCTCAGATCAATTCTCAAGTCCCATTGCCCTAAGTAAGTAATGTTAGTCCGTCACAGCTTGAGCAACCAGGATTCAATTTTGACTGTCTGTACGGAGTTTTCATGTTCTCCCTCTGGCCATGGAAGCTTCCTCCATGTGCTCCTGCTTTCTCCCACATCCCAAACACACCAGAGGTGTAAATTTGCTGCTGTAAGTTAATCCTTAATATATACAGGAGGACCAGAGTGGCACAGATGGACATCTGAGAGAGGTTCAAGGGAAATAAAAAGGGTGGTAGACTTGTAACCATACTTCAGAGCTGGGATTCCAAGCGTTAATTTTTAATTTGAAGTGAACTCACGGAGTCACTCAGAAATGGATTAACACAATCTGAAAAAGTTGGCTGCGATTTATATTGGCACGTGGGATCTGCTCCTTATACAGTGTCATGCTAATGTCCCCTGTAATGTGTACCCATCTGCTCATGCCATCAGTGGCCTGTCTTTGAAGGCTGAGCCCGTGACTGGGCTGCAGAGGGTGGTCTAGATAATCAGCAGCATGTTCCTCACCCATTTGCCAATAAATTGTTGTACTAATCTTTCTGCAGATTACACATCCTTTCCATAATAAACCTGGGTCTCCTTGGACTCTGAAACAGAAGCTCTCTTCAATTGTTATTGTCATTTCAGCCCACAAACCCATTGTGGTTGTAAAATGCCGAAAAGTAGATCAAGGAGCAAATAATGTTGCTGAAGAAAAACATTTGCTTCTAATGTTAAGCATTGAGATGCACAGGATTGATGGTAAATTGGCTGTTTGGATTCAGAGTAGAAGATAAAGTGTAACAGTGCTGAGAGGAGTTATTCTGATGGGGGAGGAGGTGTGGGGTAGGTGGTCTGTGACTCGTATTCCATAGTGATCACCACTGGAATCTCTGCTGCTTGTTATATGAATAAATCACTTGAATGAAAACATGGAAAGGTGGGTTAGTAAGTTCAAAGATGTTGCAAAGTCTGGTGGTGTTGTGGATTGTGTAGAAAATTGCCAAAAGGATACAGCACGATATGGATAAATTGGGTGGAGAAATGGCAGCTGCTGTTTAGTCCAGCCACATATGAGTTGTTGCACACTGGGACATCAAATATAAAGTGACAGGATTTTTAAGAGTATTGATGAGTGATCTGAGGGTTGAAGTCCGTAGCTCCCTGAACGTGTCTGCACAGGTTGGGCTGGTAAAGGTGGCGTATGGCGTACCTGCCTTCATTAGTCAAGGCAATAAGTTCAAGAGTCAGGAACTTGTGTTATGGCTTCATAAACCTCTGATTTGGTGGCATCTGGAGTATTGCATTCAGTTCTGGTTGCCCCATAACAAGGGAAGGAGCTGGAGGCTTTGGAGAGAGTGCAGAGGGGTTTACCAGGATGCTGCCTGGATTAGAGGACATCTGCTATAAGGAGAGGTTGGATAAACTTATGTTGCTTTCTCTGAGATGGTGGAGGTTGGGGAAAAATGTGATAGAAGTCTATATGATTATGAAAGGCATACATAGAGTTGACAACTAGTATCTTTTTCCCCAGGGTTGAAATGCCTAATACTAAAGGGCATGCATTTAAAGTGTGATGGGGCCAGTTCAAAGGAGATGTGTGGGACAGGTTATTTATAGAGCGAGTGGTGGGTGCCGGGAATGTGCGGCCAGGGGTGGTAATAGAGGCAAATACAGTAAGTGGTGTTTGGGAGACTGTTAGATAGGCAGAGAATGGAGGGGTATAGACATTGTGTTGGCAGAAGTGGTTGTTGGCCATTTAATTACGGTTAATGAATTTGGCACAACATTGTGGCTATAGGGCCTGTTCCTGTGCTATGTTAACACCATTTGTATCCTTTAGCTGTTCCAAAATTGCCCACTTTCCAATTTGCAACTGTGTCAATTGGGCACAACAAGCTCCCAGAGAAATGCAGCAATCACTGGGTGATTCAAGTTTTGGTATTGGCTTTGGCTCCCAGTTGCCCAGGAGCCTAGAGAGGAACCCACTTCTCCATTTGGAAAGAGTGCCATGGAAATCACTTGAGAGAGGAAAGGGGACCTTAGTTAAGTCATCTGAAAATGAATATCCCTGGTCAGTGTTGCACCAGACTGCCTCTTGCTCTGGTCTAACGTGGTTGTTGAACCCATGACCTTACTCAATGGTAAGAGAGCCATGAAAAGCCACTATGTTTATTACAGCACATTTGGGTTGCACAGTTAAGTCTTCTTGTATATGTGAGCATGGATTTCTTTAGTTTGTGGTAAGTCCTGGCAGTGCGGGTTTCTGTATCTGTGCTCACTTCCCTAGCTCTACATGCTTGCCTGTGATCCCACTGTCACAGTGAAGGGCCTCAAGTCCATTGGCAGCAAGTCATGTGCACGCAGTGTTTTGGTTCAGGTTTAAAGCTGGAGCTCCAATGATGATTTGTGAAGACCATAAAGCATAGGAGCAGAATTAGGCCATTCAGCCCATTGAGTCTGCTCTGCCATTTCATCATGGCTGATTCCAGACTCCATTCAATCCCATACAGCTGCCTTCTCACCATATCCTTTGATGCCCTGACCGATCAGGAAACTATCAACTTCCACCTTAAATACACTCACAGACTTGACCTCCACCCCAGTCTGTGGCAGAGCATTCCACAGATTCACTACCCTCTGGCCAAAAAAATTCCTCCTTACCTCTGTTTTAAAGAGTCACCCCTCCAACACCCTGGATCCTTTGAATGCAGTGCTTTAACCAGGTGCCTGTAATGGAGAAGATACAATAGATGGTTTTGTATGTTATTCCAAGATTTATAATTACTGGGGTGTGGTTAGAGAAAACCACAGCTATGCCCATTAATTCCATAAGAACACCACTGACGAGTGATTATTCAATATGCATTCTTAGCTGGGAAAATTCCCTGCGAAGTAACAAAAATTGGAAGTGGCAATTTAAATTACTACTCAGGAGGCCAATTTATAACATTGCCAGAGTGTGTTTATAAATTTATAGCACAGGATTTTAACATTCAGTACCAGAAGGTATCTCTAAGGTTACCAACCTGTGGGATAGCTGAAGGGAAAGCTCACAGCTCAGTAGTTTGCACTGTGAGCCCTGGCTCACTGATCTTTAAATCAGATCATAGTCTGAGTCCCAGAACATGAACAGAATTATCTTGGCTGACACTTCAGCACTGGACTGAGGGAGTGTCATTCCTGCAGCCCTCGGTTCAGGCATTACACTAAGGCCTCTCCTGTGTCAACAGTCGGGCTTTCAGGGCACAGTCTGTCTCTCAGCTGAATCCATTGACAGCGCCTAAACTGGTATTGTTTGTGGGGACTGGCTGTGTACCATGTAGGTGTTGTGTTTCCTGCAGCACAGCTTTGAGTGGCAGGCACTATGTAAATGCAGTGAGAGAGTGTCCTGGCAACAGGCTGTCCAACCAGCATAGGAGGTTACGGAGTGACCAGCTGATGTTTCAGGTGACTACCCTACCCAGAGTGCTATTTGAGGAAATTAAGGCCTTTTATCCTGGACCTCAGTTTGACTCATGTTTAATATAGGAACACTTTAGGAAAATGTCAGGGCTTTGGAGATGGCACAGAACAGGTTTGCTGGAGTGTATTTTTTTAAGAGTACAGTAAGGTAACAGATCCTTCGCCCAATGAGCCTGCGCTTCCCAATTACACCCGTGTGACCGATTAACCTATTCACCTGTACATCTTTGGACTGTGGGGAAAAAACTGGAGCACCCGGAGGATACCCACGCAGTCATGGGGAGTACATACAAACTCGTTGCAGGTAGTGGTGGGAATTGAACTCAGTGCTCTTACCATTGCTCTGCCGTACCAAGTGGTACCAGGCTTTGGAGCCTCAGTCCTGTAGAGTGACTGGAGAAGCTGGGACTGACCTCCTTTGGAATACAGAAAGGTGATGGTGATTTCGAAGGGACACTAAATTATGGAGAGTTTTGCCGAGTCAAAAGTTATTTGATTGGGAGAAGGTCAATGACCCAAGGATACAGATTTAAGGCATTCCATAAATGCTTAGAGAGAAGATGAGAGTTTTGTCTGCAGTGAGTTATTACGATCAGGAATGCACTGCATTAAAAGGCACTAGGTGAAATCATTGACGTAAATATTTGAAAAAAAATTATCAGCATGGGATTAAAAAAAGGGGAAAATAACTAATCAGGGCTCTTTCCCAGGACTGGAGCAGGAGTGATGGGGCAGGCAACCTCCACTGATTCTAAAGGAGGACAATTCAAAATCAGAATCAGGACTAATATCATCGGCTTGATGTATGTCAAGAAATTTTTTGTTTTGCAACATCGTTTTATAAACTATAAATTACAATACGGAATATATAAATATAATTTATATAAGTAGTGTTAATTCCTTACTCCCTTGTCTGTAGTGATGCCTGACTTCAAGGCTTTCATAATAAAACTTCAGTTCTGAGTGCTATTTGCTTATTTTTATTGTTTGTATGATTCTTTTCTCCCTGCACACTGAATGCTTGACGGTCTTTTTTTTTTAATGGGCTCGATCGGGGTTTCCTTGTTTTGTGGCTGCCTGTAAGGAGGCTAATCTCAAGGTTGTACAATGTATACATACTTTGATATTAAATGTACTTTCAAAGCAATGTAACTGTACAAGACCTAGTGATGCCACTCGAGAGTTTGGCATTTCTATCTCAGCTAGTGTTTATCACATCAACAGAACACTTAATGTGGTTATTCATCACAGCTGAGCACAAGTTATTTGCTATGAGGAATAACTAGCTTCTTATATTATGACAGTGAATCTATGTCTTAAAAAGCACGAGTTGGCTGTAGAGTACATAGCAGAGTGTGAGAGACCTGGTAGAAAATTACACTGCCCTACACCATCGTACAGGGTTACAGATTTTTATTGATGCACTGTAGAAAGCATCCAATCTGGATGCATAATGACTTGGTGCTGCAACTGCTTTGCAGGTGAATGCAAGAAACTGCAGAGTGTTCAGCACATCGTGGAAACCAATCTCCCCTCCATGGTTGAGGCATTGATTGTGTGGATAGTCAGGCTTTTTCCCAGGGCTGAAATGGCTAGCACGAGAGGGCATAGTTTTAGGGTGTTTGGAGGTAGGTACAGAGGAGATGTCAGGGGTAAGTTTTTTACGCAGAGAGTGGTGAGTGTGTGGAATGGGCTGCTGGTGGCGGTGGTGGAGGCAGAAACGACAGAGTCTTTTAAGAAACTCCTGGATGAATACATGGAGCTTAGAAAAATAGAGGGCTATAAGTAAACCTTACCTTAGGTAGTTCTAAGGTAAGGACATGTTCAACACAGCTTTGAGGGATGAAGGGCCTGTATTGTGCTGTAGGTTTTTTATGTTTCTATGTGTCTCTCCCTCTCCCCCTCCCTCCCTCCCTCCCTCCTGATGATGGTTCTTTTTAGTCAGTTAGTGGAGTTGATCCCACTCCTCAGAAAGGAACAGCGTGTGCGTGAGTGAATTTTAGGTGAGTAGGGGGTTGCACAGGTCCGCACCCACCCTCTCGACATCCCCTCCCGCATCCAGCCGGCATGGTGGGGTTCAAGATGGCTGGGGGAAGCTCTGTTGCAGTGAATGGCCAGACCAAGCTTCGGTGCAAGGGATGCCCTTTCTGTGCTTCACGGCACGTGGTTGCTAGATGGCTGTTGACCCTACGAGAGGGTTCATCCGTCCTTTGACAGGTCTTGTGTTTTGTCCTGCAGGGTGTCTAGCCACCCTCCTCACCAGGCAAACCTGGTGGGGGAGCTGGTTTAGTCGCCAACCACCCGACCATGCGATAGGTAGTTCTGGGTTACATGGTACCAGCAGCACTCAGACGAGTGACCTGACTACACCTCTCACTGCCTCAGTAAAGCAACCAGTACAAAGACGCCACCTGCCCCACACCCTCTCCCCTCTCCCCCTCCCCCTCTCCCCTTGTGCAGAAGATACAAGATCCTGAAAGCACGTGCCAGCAAACTTAATGACGGTTTCTACCCTGCTGTTTTAAGAATGTTGAATGGTTTCCTTATATGATAATAGATATTAATGTTAATACCAATTCCTTTGGAAGGTTTTCTTGAAGATCAGGTCAGCCAAAGCAAACCAAACAAACTAACTGCAACTGCACAATCCCAGTTTCTGGTCAGTCCATATCAAAGGCGAGTTTATTGTTGAGCTTATTGACATATTCTGAGGTACGTGTATGTTCCGGTGCAATGAAAACCATACACTCAGTGGCCACTTTGTTAGGTACACCTGTATACTTGTTAATGCAAATATATAATCAAGCAATCATGTGGTGGCAACCCAATGCATAAAAGCATGCAGACATGGTCAAAAGGTTCAGTTGTTGTTCAGACCAAATATCAGCATGGGGAAGAAATACGATCTAAGTGACTTTGACCGTGGTATGATTGTTGGTGCCAGATGAGGTGGTTTGAGTATCTCAGAAACTGCTGATCGCCTGGGATTTTCATGCTCAACAGTTTCTAGAGTTTACAGAGAATGATGCAAAAAACAAACAAAAAAAAAATAAAAACAGCCAGTGAGTGGTAGTTCTATGTGTGAAAATGCCTTGTTAATGAGAGAGCTCAGGCAAAAGTGGCCAGGCTAGTTCAAGATTATAGGAAGACGTTACAACAATGGTGAGTAGATGAGTTTCTTTGAACGTACACGACATTGAACCATGATGTGAATGGACTACAGCAGCAGAAGACCACAAGCATACACTCAGTGACCACTTTATTAGGTTCGGAATAAAGTGGTCACTAAGTGTACTTGCAGCAACATCCCTGGCACATAGCATCTTGTAAGCAGTATTCACAAGAAAAACAATTAAACACTTTTTTTTTTACAAGGAAGAGCTCAATTAAAAGAAACAAAGTCTCTAGTGATTAGTTGAGCTGGTTGGTTCATAATCTGAATGGTTGAAGAGAAATAACTGTTCTTGAACCAGGTGAAGTGGGACTTCATAAATGGACTGTATTGTTGGTCTTGGAATTATGCTCCATTTAGGAAATGGGAAGTCCTCCCCACGATGGGTGGCGTGTTCTAGGCCTGGAGTGATTTATCCTGGCAAGGCCCGGGTCCTAATGTGAAGTACAGTATGCTGCTTGGACAATCTAAATGCAGGCCAAGATGGACTGGAAGGCAGGGTGTCGGGTGAGGATGGATCACTCTGGGCGCTGAGCCAATTAGGAGAGGTCAAGAATGGCTTCTCCGGCAGCGAAATCTAGGCCCGGAGCAATTTGCCACATCCTACTGCGAGGTTGGGACAATTTAAACACCGGCCCAGATGGTCTGGGGGTTCCTCTCCCTGCGACGCTAAGGCTGTGAGACTGCTCCCGGCAGCTGTACTTCATGTCCATGAACTGTGCAGTGATTTGCCCTGCTAATATGATGAATACCAAGGCTTTGGGCCTAGTCCAGGCTGCTCCCAGGATTTGGATCTAGGGACTCAATTTGGTTCAAAATGTTGTTGTTGCTCACTTCTATTGTTTGCATGACTGTATTGCGTTTTTTCTTCTTTCTCTGTAGGCACTGGGGGTGGTTGGGTTCTTTGGGGTTCCGTGCTTTGTGACTACCTATAAGCAAACAAATCCCAAGTTTGTAAAATTTATGCATTCTTTGATAATAATTGCACTTTGAATCTTTGATACACACCTTGTAATGTTACAACACCAGAACTGTTCATGGGTAAAATCATTCTTCTGCAACAAATCTGGTGCCTTTGAGACTGAATTGCTCCCTACTGTGACAGATGTAATAATGGAGAAGATTCATTAATTCATATGTTTTGGACTTGTCCATGTCTTGAAAAATATTGGAAGGAAGTTTTTCAAACTTTTTCTTTACTTTTCACAGTCAATTTTAAGCCTAAACCTCTGACGGCCCTATTTGGTATTGTTGCAGGACAAGATATTAAGTTGAAGACATCTGATTTACATATTTTGGCCTTTAGCTCTCATATAGCTAGGAGGGCACTTTTCTTTAAATGGAAAGATGTTTCTCCTCCTACTCATGCTCAATGGTTATGCGATGTTATGTCATGCTTAGATTTAGAGAAGATTCATTGTTCAATTTCTGAATCTCGTCAAGACTTTCAAACATTGTGGGGACCCTTTCTGAATTATCTTCAAAACTTTCAAAGCCCTCAATTCGTTGTTTAAATTTAGGTGTTGGCTATTATTAATTTTTATTATACAAGAAGGTATTTTACATTTTTTTCTCCTTCTTCTTACATCTTCTTCGGTCTTGGTAGGGGTTAGACTCTTTTTTTGTAATAAGTTAGTATATTTCAATATAACTTTGACTAACCTGCATGAATACGGGGTAATGAGATTGTTATTATGAATAGATATAATGTAATTAGTAGTTGCTTTTTCGACCTTTATATATACTTTCTTGTACTCTGTATTCTTCTATGTAGAAACTAATAAAACAATATTGAAAGAAAGAGACTGAATTAAGCATCACACTGTGAAATGTGAAGACTGAGGAGAAGGGATTCTGAGTGTCCAGTTCCATTCCAAAGCTGGGGAGGGGAGGAATCCCACAGCGGAAATGTCAGCGTCCTTAATGGGAAGAATACAAGGTTTTGGTCTAATTTACAGTGGCTCCTATGAACTTAGTTTCCCAAATAATTTGCAGTTCATTGTAAGAGTCAGCTTTGTACTTCTCCCCCTCACAGTGAGCCGCACAATTGGGCCTCTGACTGATGAAGGTCGTTGGCATTCCTGGTAAATATTTGAAAGTATGTGTGAGTCATGTAACATTTCAGAGTGGCAGTTTTCTACAAATGTCAGCATCTGATGGAACTGTTTTTAGTCAGTTGGACAAGTCACCCAGAAACGGGCAGTGACACTTGTACCGTTGTTTTATTTTCCAGCTCGGCTTTTTCACCCAGTTACCACGCAGTGAGTCAGCCATCAGAGGTGGGAACAGGGGAATCTGTCACCCAGGACAACGAAAGGCAGATCTACAAGACGGTTCTGGAAGGCGGAGATATTCCCCTCCAGGGACTTAGTGGATTGAACAAGAGAACATCCAGCTCCTCTTCAACCAAAGGTGAACATGGTCAAAGTGGCCAAACATCCAGCAGAGCTTCATCCTGACTCTCACATGAGTTGATGCCTGCCTGCCAGTTAATCAGCACTCACCCTGAGCCCAGTGTGGAGATGTTACACAGGATGGGGTCTCCATCCTCTACCCGAGTTGTTTACAATCCTTTGCAAGTACATTTATGCAGATGCTCACAGGTGACATTCTGAGTGAAAGGGCCTCTCTTCTGGTTTTGCTTGACACCCAGTAGACCTTCGTAGAGCTAGCAGACCCTCAACGTTAAGGTTCAGAGTGCAGACCCAATGGTATGAAAGCATGGGATCACACAGTCTGGGTTGGTGCTGGAACTCCATGAACAATTCCAGAATTAGGAGAGTCTTTATTTCTCTGTTGTGAGCAGTTTAGCAAAATGTGAGCACTGATCCAGGGTTGGAGTTTGACGTCATCACTGAACCAGCTTTCTTCGCGAACCAGTAGTTTGCCATCTGCTTTTAGCCCACAATTCCCTAAGTGGGCTTGGGTAAATGAGTTGTGGACAGGGCAAGGTTTGTGCGTGGCTATGTTCTGCCACCGGGTTGGTGCATTGACCCATTTGTGCCTGCAGCAGAATGCAGACTCTACCACATGTTGATAATGACTACCTGCTGAATGAATACTGCTGTGGACCACACTAACTTCACCTGGCCACCGAGGTGCGGCATGTAACTTGTGCATGAACTAACCAGCTGTAGTTTCAAACACCGTCTTCGTACTCTAGGATGGATAATAGTGTTCCTTTATTTAAGAGGGCAGCATGGGTAAGCCTGGAAACTACAGACCAGTGAGCCTTGGGCTTGTGGTAGGGAAATTATTAGTGAAAATAATAAGGAAGAGGATTTATCTGCATTTGAAAAGGCAGATGTTCAGCCGGGATATTCAGCTGGCCTTGTGTGAGCGACCCCTGTCTCACTAATTTAAATGAGTTTCTTGAAGAGGTAACTGAGAAGACCTGATAAAGACGGTGGCGTAGAATTTGTCTTTGTGGACTTTAGTAAGGCTGGTCCAGGTGGTTAAGGGACATGAGATCCAGGGCAAGCTGCCTGACTGGATCCAAAGCTGGCTTGGTGATGGGAGGCAGATGGAGGTGGTGGATGAATGCTGTTCTGTTTAGTCCAAGGGTTCCCAACCTGGGGTCCACAAACCCCTTGGTTAATGGTGGGGGTCCATGGCATATAAAAAAAGGTTGGGAGCCCCTGGTTTGGAGGGGTGCACCACAGGGATCGACACTGGGACCCTTGTTGTTTGTGATGTCTATCTATGACTTGGATGTGAATGTATGAGGACTGGTTAGTAACTTTGTGGATGACACAATAGTATGTGACGTGGATAACGAGAAAGGTCGTTGGAGGCTACTATAGGATATAGACTGGATGGAAAGTTGGGCAGAATGTTGGCAGATGGAATTTAATCCCTGTAAGTCCATTCTGGAAAGTCATGTAGAGTACAGTACAGTAAATAATAAAACAAACAGAATGAAAAACCTAGAGGTATGTACACAGAGGCCCTGAAACTATGGATGATGAAGAAGGAATATGTCATGTTTGCCTTCAGAAGTCGGGGTGCAGAGTTTCAGAGGCAGGACATTTTACTGTGACTATACTGAGGGGTAACCTGATAGAGGTTTATAAAGTTATTAAAATACATCAAAAAGGTAGATAATCTTTTTCCCATGGTAGAAAAGGATCAGAAACAAGAGAGCACAGGTTTAAGGTGAGAGGAAGGAGCTTAAAAGGAATCTGAGAGGAAAGATTTTTTGTATGCTGAGTGGTAAAATTCACTGTAACAGACAAAAAATGGTGGAGGAACTCAGCAGGTCAGGCAGCATTTTTGGAAATGAATAAACAGTCAATGTTTAGGGCCAAGACCCTTCTTTGGGACTGAAAAGGAAAGGGAAGGATGCTGAAATAGAAAGATGGGGTGAGGGGAAAGAGGATAGCTAAAAGGTGATAGGTGAAGCCAGCTGGGTTGGAAAGGTTAAGGGCTGAGAGGAAGGAATATGACAGGAGAAGTGAATGGGAAAGGGGAAGGGACCCAGGAGGAGGTGATGGGAAAAATTCTAAATTTACTGCTAGAAGAGGAGATGGAGTCAGTTACAATTACAACCTTTCAGAGGTGTTTAGAAAAAAAAACAGTTAAGTAGGCAAAGCTTAGAAGGATACAGACCTATTGCAGTAAGTGTAGAGTAGACGAGCACAGAAGTTGGCATGGACGTGGTGGGCCGTAGGGCCTGTTCCTGTGCTGTATGATTCTACTTCACTCCTGGATCAGTGGGAACACTTGTTGTCTGTGGGAAAACCAAGAGTCAGTCGCTCCGATTGTTACCAGCCTGGCATTTTTCATTTCCTGTCATGCCCTCCCTAAGTGGCACTGCCAGTTGGTGCTGAAGTGTTGATCCATGTTTAGTGGGGTTGGCATAGAGCTTGTGTGATCATGCAGGTGAACTGATTGTTGTTGGATCAATTTAACCAGCACTGTAAATGGAACTCTGGAGAATGGAACCAGATTTAGGTAGGGTAAGTAGGTCTATATTCAGTTATACCTTTTGTTCTTAAAACAATCATGTGTATTAGTTTGCTATTGGAATTGGTTTATTATTGTCACATATACTGAGGTACAGTGAACAACTTGTCTTGCATACTGTTCCTACAGATCAAGTTATTCCACAGTGCGTTGAGGTAGTACACGTTAAAGCTAAGAGAGTGAAGAGTACAGTGAATGTCCAGTTCAGGTGGACAAGAAGGTGCAAGGTCATAACTGAGTAGTTAGTGATGTCAAGAGTCCATCTTCTTGTTTAAGGGAACCATTCAATAGTCTGAAAAAGGTGTGGGGGCAGTAAGAACTGTCCTTAAGCCTGGTAGTACATACAGGCTTTTGTATCTTGGCAGAGGGCAGATGAGACAATGGCTGGAGTGGTTGGGATCACTGGTTATGCTGGCAGATTTACTGAGGCAGTGAGGAGTGTAGACAGAGTCCGTGGAGGGTAGGCTGGTCTCCATGATGTGCTGAGCTGTGGTTTCTTGCAGTCACGGGCAGGACAGTTGCCAAACCAACCTGTTGTGCATCCAGATGGAACGCTGTCTGTGGAGCTATGATTAAAATTGATAAGGGTCAATGGGGACATGTCTAATTTCTTTAGCCTCCTGAGGAAGTAGATTTTGTTGGTGAGCTTGCTTGGCTGTGGTGTCTAGGTGGTTGGCCTCGCCTGCAGCCAACAGCTGCTGACTCCTTTGAGTGAGTTGATAACTGTGTGACCGGTTGCATTCAGGATATGAATCCTGAGAGATGATGCTGAATGTTGCACCAAGCACAGTCACTTTGTTGGCTGACCAGTGTGTTAATCAGAAACCATGCAGCAATTGGAAGCAGGCCACCTGGGCTTCTGCTGTCCAGCTGACGGACTGAGAACTCCCTCTGGTGACCCTCGTCTGTTGATGATCATGAAATGGTATGTGTGATTTTACTAACTTATTATGTTCTAACATTTGTGTTTGTTCTGTTGTTCTGCATGCTTGCCAGTGGATTTTAAAGGTGCGATTGGCCGCAACATTTCAACTACTTCAATTAATAATACAACAATTAATTGTAGTAATGTACTAGGCTATGAATATAAACCTAAGAAGTCCCTATCAGCAGCAAAAGCCTGCCTTTCTGAAATTCTTCCCTCAAAATTCAAGCCCAAGCTACCTGTAAACAGCGTTCCGGCCCAGGATAGAGAGGGAGCCCCTCCACAGAAAGCCCAGAGCTGTGAAAATCTCCTCAGTGACCGCCTGCTCAACAACAGGAGAGTTGTGATGAAGGAGACTGGGCGAAGCTTTGAGTCTGTCTTGCTCAAGGAGACACAGGAGCCTGCTCTTTGTCTGAGTGGTGATGGAGGACTGCAGAAATCAGCCACCCTTGCAAGGGGATACCCGATTCCAAATGGCTTTGTGAATGATGTAGCCCGTTTTATCAAACTGCAACAAAATATGCACCAGTTTAGTCAATCGAAGCATTGGGGAGCAGGTCCAGGCTCTTCTGTGAGAGATGCAGTGCTTCAGTCTAAATGCAGTTCTACCTTCCAGGATGAGCAGAACACAGATGAGGATGAGTTGGAAAGTTTCTCAAGACGTTCAGTATCCTCCAGAGTCAGTCAGTTTGAACAGATAATCCAGAGGTCCCGATCAATGCCTTCATTGGATCTGGGCAATGTCTCAACGTCGGCTAAGAGCCCAGTGGCATCTCCCTCTGCATCGTTCCTGCAGTCAGCACAATCAGCCCAATCTCTCTTGGATCCCCCACCCCGGCTGTATGACAACCCAAAGCCCGATGTTCAAATTTCCATCCAAGGAACTTCGGCATCTGGCAGTGAGGTGGAGGAGGAGGCGTCCAAGCTCAGTGAAGTTGTGGTCACCGAGTCAGTGACTCCTCACCCTCGTGTCGAGCTTGACTGCCTTTCCCTGCTCTCAGCCAAGAGCTGTACAAGTGGCTATCACTCTGTCAACACGCACACAGCGAGCCAGTACGAACGAGTCTGTCTCAGCTCTGGCACTAGATTCACTGCTCTATACAGGCACAGCGGACAGACCACTGACTCCCCATCGACTGCACAACATCCCTTGTCCCCTCTCTCCAGAAACCTCTTCCTCCTGAGCCCAAGGCCATTCAGACTTAAACAGCCCTTCCTCCACAGACTTCGAAGCCCTTTAGCGTATGTGGACTCAGCCAGCCAGACCGAGGCAGACCACAGGGTAGGACGTCTGCTTGATAACCCAGTCGCGCAGGGGCCACTGTCCAATACCAAGCCATCGCATCCCATGCGCACAACCTCCCTTCGCATCGTGGAAACACTAAGACACTTGGCTGCAAGCGGGCCGTGCCGAGGGGTCGGCGTTTGGCAGCGTGATCTCTCAAAGGGATCTGCTGGTAGGAGCCGTGCGTATCTGTGTGTGCTCCATGGGGTCGACCCAAGCAACAGTCAGCACAGTGAACTTGGATCTACCAGTAATTCACCAATACTCTGTCTGTTGCACTCTCCCACTGTGTTTCTGCTCCAGCACCCTCCCCTCTAACCCACAAGTCCCAGCCTGTGATCTTTATTTCTGTCGTCGGTGACATTAATTCTCCTTAGAGTCTGTTCTTTCCCTCCCTGTCTGACGTTTCACCATAAGCTCTGGAACATTGGTAACTGGCTGACTTGTATGTTGCTTGCCCAGTGATTCCAGACAAATCTTGTCTCATGGTTGCAAAGCACCAGTTAAGAATGATGCTGGCGTGGAAGCATTCATAAATCTGTCTGGAATTGATCATTTAAGAATCCCTTACTTCAGGTTAGACATACTGGCAATGGAGATGGCGCAGAGGAGGTTCATAGGGTTGATGCTGGAGATGAGGGGGTTAACATATGAGGAGAGATTGTGTCACCTGGGACTACACACACTGGAATTCTGAAAAGTGAGAGGGCATCATATAGAAACATTTAAAATCATGAAAGGTTCCATAAGATAGAGGCAGAAAAACATCCAACACATGTTCACTGGTAAACAAGACTAGAATTAGGGGACATAACCTCAAGATTCAGGGGAATAGATTTAGATGAAGATTAAGAGAAACTGCTTTTCCCAGAGAGTGGTGAATCTGTGGACTTCTCTGCTCTGGAGAGAGGTTACCTCAACAAATGTATTTAAGATACAGTTAGATTTTTGGATAACAGAGTAAATGAGGATTATGGGAAAAAACAGGTAGGTGGAGCTGAATCCATGGCAGTTTAGTCATGATCTTATTGATGGGCCAGATGACATACTCCTGCATATATATATACATATATACATATATATAAGTGATACAACAAGTTAACATGCCCTTCCAGCCCAGAGAGACCATGCCCCCCAGTGACACCCATATGACCAATTAACCTCCTAGCCTGTACATATTTTGGATGTGTTTTTATGTTGTGCTCTTACCAGACACTTTGTTGTCATGAAAGATGATCCTCAGCTGAAATCCTCACTTGCACGCAGCTGTATTGTACAGTCCCACGCAAGTATATCGAGAGAATCATATCCTCACTCAGAGTGAGTATATCAGAGTGAGATATAGGTGTCACTTCTCACTGGTCATACTGTCCATGCTGTTACATGCAAAGTTACTGCACATACTACAATGATGCACCCACTAGAACTATCTGGGTTTACCACTATTTGCCCAAATTCAGATATTGCTTAATATTTGTTTTATGGTTAAAAACAGCCACATTGCAAAAGGGTTAGCAGTTGAAGCCTGCCACTGAGCTACAGATTAGGATTGGTTTTTAAATACTTGTTCCAAGAGATAGCTTCACTAAATGATCGTCTGAAGAGCAGAAAAGGCGCCAAAAAGTTTAGAGTGAGAATTCCAGGTGGTTGGACGTGGATCACCAAATCCACACCAGTTGAAAGTGGGTGAAGGAAACTGTGGACCTCCAGAGGGTAGAAATAGAGGACTCAGATTGAGTTCCAGGAATGCTAACATCACTTTGTCTTTTCAACCCACTTACCACAAGATGAAGTTTGCTACTGCACCCTGAATTTTTTCCTGTCTCTTACAATTAAGCTGGAATATCACTGGTGACGTGAAAAGATTAACTTTGCTTTGTGTTGTCTTTGAGTAGAATCAGACTCACTGAGACTGTCCACTCCAATTGAGCGCATGGAGACCCCCGAGGAAATCTGCCGTCGTCGTCATGAGGATAAGGAGGTGGGTCCCCAAATGGTAAACGCTCCGGTACAAGGGCCAAGGAATAATGAGTAATAATTTTTTGTAGAATCAATGTAATGCTTGCTCTTCTTAAAGTGAATTTGGAAAATGTTTGAATATATTTGTTACTTTTAGGTCAACTCATTTTTGAGTAGGCAATTACTGTTCAACCTGATAGCCACTTTATACTTACTGATTGCAATGCTTCTCATCATATTTTGACTTATTTAACAGTTTGCAATGGGCAGTGAGTTAGTTAGTTGGTCTTGCAAAGGTTCACTGTGTCATGTGACACTGATCTGGTCCTGTGCCTCTGTTCCGGAGCGTGAGATATCCTGTTGCTGTCTGGCTGCTGACCACGAAGGCGTACTGGTTTGTGACATCGCAAAGTGTCACTAGGTATAGGGCTAATCACACAGTCCATTTAATGCTGGTACCCCCTCACTCAACAGATTCAAGATCTTAGCTCAGAGGTGATTACCTACTTGATTGCACTGCATCCTTTAGAATTGTGTTAATTAAACATAGTTAGTCTATAAATGACAGTGATCAATAAACACAGAACACATATTGATACAAGCTCTAACTGGGGTAGTAATTGCAATAAAATCTATTGACAGTACCACAGACAATATTGTTCAATCTCTATACTGTGGTAGCACTGCGAAAGAGTGTGTCCACTCTGCATCTTTCCCTTTGGACCAGCCCCATTGCGTTCCAGGTTACCTTTGAAAGCAGCATATGTGGATGGGACAAGAGAGTTGCTGTTTCAGGACAATGGGCTTTTTCCAGCTCTGGTGAAAGGACTTTGACTTGAAAGGTTCATTCTTTTTTTCTTTCTCCACAGATGCTGCCTGACCTGCTGACTTCTTCTAGCATTTTCTGTTTATTTTTTACTTTATATTTCCAACATCTGTAGTGCTTTCCATTTGTTGTTTCTGGAAGCTTCTATCAAATCTGCTTCCGCCACAGTTTAGGACGATGTACTCCATACCATCACAATTCATGGTGCAAAGGGTTCTTTCCTTTTTATCTCCATTTCCTTTTCCATTTGGTTTATGTTTGCTTCTCTTTCCTGGAAGTGTTGGTTCTTGCTCCAAAACCCTACAAAGCCCTGTCAGGACCTCCAGTAGCATCTTCCTCCTGTCACCTGAGTTCCAACCTGGATCATTACAACAACATAAAAATGTCTCTTTATTCCTTCATAAGTTTGGTCCTCTGATCACTGCCCATCCAGCTTATGGAAGCTTCTCTTTATTGATGCTTATTTCAGCTATTAAATCTTAACTATTCCCATCTCATTTCATTGAAGAAACCTAACATCTCCATCTTCAGTATCACCAACTTTAATATTTGATCTTTAACAGGGGACATTTTTAGTTAAATTGAATGTTATCCTTCTCAGTTGGATCTCTCTACAAAATTCACTTGATGTACTCGACATTCAGTTAGACAAGAACTGACAGCTACAGTACAGTGTAGCATGTTCCTTGTCCCGTTTCTTTACGTACAGAATCAAAGTGTGCCTTTCTTATATCATCGCTGTCTACTTAAACCGGGAGCTCACACTCTTCATCAGAAACAAGACAAGAGAAAACAAATTAGTCTTAGTAGCTTCCCTAGGCAGGGGAGGACAACAGGTAGAATGTTTTACTTAAAGAATTGTGTGGAATTCTGGTTACCCCATTAAAGGAAGGATGTGGAGGTTTTGCAATGGGTACAGTAGAGGTTTACCAGGATGCTACCTGGATTAGAGTGTATGAGCTATAAGGAGAAGTTAGATAAACATGTGTTGTTTTTCTTGGAACATGGATGGCTGACCTGACAGAAGTTTATAAAATTGTGAGAGGCAGTCAATCAGAATCTTTTCCCCAGGGTATAAATTTCAAGTACTGGAGAACATGGATTTATGTTGAGAGGAGGAAAGCTTAAAGGAGATGTTCAGAGCAAGCTAGTTGGCAGAGAGATTGGTAGTTGTCTGGAATGAGCTGCCGGGGCTGGTGACAGCAATGGTAGTGGTGTTTAAAATCTGTTAGGTACATAAGTATGCCGGGAATAGAGGGATATGGATCATGTACAGGCAGAAGTGGTTTAATTCAGTATCGTGTTCAACTCAGACATTGTGTGCCAAAGGGACAATTCCTGTGGTATGCCATTCCATGTTCTGTGGCAAATTACTCAGCTTCTGAGTTTTGTTTGACCACACTCTGCAGTTCCATGCTCTACAGTATTGTTAAAAATGCATAGATACCTGAAAAGTATACAAAGCAAGGAGAAAGCCAAAACTGAGTGGTTATGAGAGCTGAATGGGCTCCTTGATCTTTAAGAATAACCCGGATGGAGAACTTTAAAATTCTGCAAGTTTTCCCTAGAGTACATAGAGGGTATTCAGAATCAGAATCAGGTTTATTATCACCGGCATGTGTCGTGAAATTTGTTAACTTAGCAGCAGAAGTTCAATGCAATACATAGTCTAGCAGAGAGAAAAATAATACTAAATAAAATAAAACATAATAATAAGCAAGTAAATCAATTACATATACTGAATAGATTTTTAAAAATGTGCAAAAACAGAAATACTGTATATTTTAAAAAAAGTGAGGTAGTGTCCAAAGCTTCAATGTCCACTTAGGAAATGGATGGCAGAGGGGAAGAAGCTGTTCCTGAATCGCTGAGTGTGTACCTTCAGGCTTCTGTACCTCCTACCTGATGGTAACAGTGAGAAAAGGGCATGCCTTGGGTGCTGGAGGTCTTTAATAATGGACGCTGCCCATCTGAGACACCGCTCCCTAAAGATGTCCTGGGTACTTTGTAGGCTAGTGCCCAAGATGGATCTGTGCTGATGTTTGACTAGATTTACAACCTTCTACAGCTCCTTTCGGTCCTGTGCAGTAGCCCCTCCGTACCAGCTAGTGATGCAGCCTGTCAGAATGCTCTCTACAGTACACCTGTAGAAGTTTTCCTCTTGTGGGAAAGAATAAATCTTCATATCACTGAGAAATCAAGGCATTCAGAAAACCTCTTGTTTCTGAGGTTGTGATGGTTTGATAGGGTGAGGCAGTGGATTTCAGCAAGACCTTTTAATCACTTCTGGAAGGACAGCTGAATAAAAAGTGGAAATAGTTGCAAAAGACATGTGATTGTTTAATTCACTAATAGGTGAGTCTTTGCAAGGGAAGTTTTTTTACACAAGGTGGTTGATATGTGGAATGTGTTGCCAAGGGAGACGGTGTAACCACTACATTTAAGAGATGCAATTGAAGAGGCAAATCAAAGAAGGACATGGTTGTAATGCAGGCAAGTGGGATCAGTATAGATGTGCAAGAAGATTGGCATGGTGTGTTGGGCCAAAAGACCTGCTTCTATGCTGTAAAGGTCCCTGCCTTTATCTCTGTGCTCCTTCAGTCGTGATTTATGGAATACGCTAATTTCAACCATTCTGCCTGTGGGTGCTGAGATTTTCCCACCTCAGCCCCGAGCTCCGGAATTCCCTTCCCAAGACTGTGCTGCTTATTCCTCCTCTGAACCCGGCAGTTGCTGAACATCTGTGCTGATGTTTGACTTGCATCACTTTTTGTCTGGAATACTCCAGTACCTTCAGCTGCTTCACTTTACTGAAAGTCCTATGTGAAATGTAGATTGCTGATGCTGCATTTTAAGTTATAACAAAGGAAACTTAGGAGGAGGTGTATCAAGAAACTAAATTTCAGGATCCAACATCTGAGTAACTTCAGGCAGGATGTATAGCAGGCTAGGGATGAACAGGATACCTTGGGCTGTTCTTTGGTCTGTTGCAGATTGTTATTGGTCAGTCAAACCATTTTCCATGCATCCTGTGACTACCAGGATGGGAGAAGGTGACTTTGGTCTTTCTCAAGCAGATTCTGTGAACTATGTAATTGCCACTTCTCCTGGTAGGAAAATAGAACTACAAACGTTTGTAAAAGGAGTAGGCTTGTGTTATATTAGAATATTGTTCTTCACACTCACCTCACTGTATCAGAACTGCATGCTGTTGCCATTAGCCATGTGTTAAATGTGCTGGAGTTGGCCATCTGGAGAACGTATCAAACCAAATCTCTCAACTTTTCATTTGGAGACTTTGTCACAGATGTTTAACTGGTTTCTTGCCTCTTAGGTCAAAAGCAGTGCCATACTTAAAGCTGGGGTGGCCTGTAAAGCCCCACCAGGCTCTATCAGAGTGCTGTCTAATCTCTGCTCTGTTTTAATGTAACTGTTTATTTTTGCACCAGATCATGCTCTTGTGAAAGAAGTCCATTAATTCTGTTTTTTCATTAACCTTCATACAAAGCAATTCTGACCATGCTACATATTTCAGTCAAAAAAACTCAAGTGAACATTTTAACAGATTTATGGGTCTCATCTGAAAACCTCATGTTGCACATAATCTATATTAAAGCCAGATTCACAATGCTCGTACAATCACAACATTTTAAATGTGTTTGAAGTTTTTTGACAAAAGAATTTGGCCTTTTTTTTTGTCTTTCGAAGCAGCAGGAACAGATCTTTTTATGATCCCATTTTGTGCAATTTTCTAACAGAGACTGTTAGAAGAGCAGAGGCGGCTTAAACGAGAACAAGAGGAAGCTGATATTGCAGCCAGGAGGCACACAGGGATCGCTCCTACACACCACCAGTTTATCACTAATGAGAGATTTGGGGATCTCCTTGACATAGACGAGGCAGCAAGAAGGAGATCAGGGTCAGAGGTCGGTTTTACTTACCTCAGTGCTCAACTTGACCCAAAGCAGTGCCTGCTACCTTCTCTATGCTGTGCTGTTTGCTGTCTGGCTTTCCGTGGCGTTTCAGAACTAACACTGCAGTAATAGCCTAATCATGATGGAGTGTGGGATAATGCTTCATAGTTTGGGCACCCAGCATGATTAAACCTGCCTCATAGTTCACCCTTATGGCTGGATTTTGTTTGTGTGAGTGTGTGTGAACCTCTTCTTCTGATCCATATTTATACAGCCTTGTGTTTTCAACTGGAAGTCTACACCTGTACTTGTGTGCCTTGCCAGTCCCATTACTTTGGGGGGTGTGCTTGGGAGAGTGGGTTGAAGGAGAATGTAACTTCAAGTTTTGCCAAGTCAAAGGATTCTCTATGTTTGGTGTGGGAAACGGTGCATTTAACAGCTGCACTCTCTGTAATATCAGTCTGCTTTCTTGCCCTTTACAATATTTCTCATTTGCTCTTCTGAGCTTAGCCCAACTCCTGTTTTCTGGCTATTGCCATGAATGTCAAAACTTGGCTGGGGATTTGATTGAGTACGGCACCATGGTCAAGCCACAACCCATCCAATCACAATGGTGGTACTGTAGGGATTGAGGGATAGGCACCAGACCACGCTGCTCTTGCCTTCAGTGGTACCGAGGCTGTTGTGAACAGCTAATGTCAGTGGAATCATACTTGACACCGGATGGTAATGGAATCCCAAACTTTGGTCTGTGGGAGGCAGTGTGGTGCTAACTGAGGTGTTTGCTGGTGAGGACAGTTTGGTTATTCCCAGCACATCCAAGGTGGGTCCTTCGGTAAAAGAGCTGGTTCAAAGATTGGTATCAGTGTCTTCCTTTCCTCCAGGCCACTGCCCCTTTCATCTTGCTCCCAGAGTGACAGGTAAATTCCCCGAAGGGCTGGGGATGATGGGTCTGTCACTGCCAGAAGGGTGCGAGTCAGGGTCTGTCACTCTTTGCTGTCATTAATACCACAAGATATTGCTGCTACAACACTCCAGTGCAGATTCCTTGCCTCCGTTCTGTGACCTAAACACAAGCTTGTGCTTTGATCTCCACTTCTGAAATTGGATGTTGATTATTTTATTGCACACAACAGAGGAGGAATCTCTGCTCGGAATTGTTTACAACTGAACAAACATTAACATAAAATCCATTCACTTGTCACAATTATTTTTAAATATTTGCTTTTATTGTCTTTGAAGCTGCTGCTTTGTGTCAATTTATATTATCTCCTGATGTTTTCCACTTGTTATTGCAAAATTAATACCAAGGATCTGAAAAACGACACATGCCTGCTGCTTGCCCTATAAATATGGTGCACAATTGTGTGATCAGGACAATGACACAAAGTACTTGAGGGTTTTCACTTTTGATATTACTGACATTTCACTATGGAATTGGTTGATTCAGATGTTCCCCTGTACTTCAGAATTTTACAATCATAGCGTTTGGTTCTCCTTTTCCTTCATCAACTCCTGCATTCTGCAGCGTGTTACCTTCGAACCAAAGGTCTAGGAGGGGTACTGCTACGATTTACTCCCACCTTATAACTGTTCTGCACTGAGTCGTGCTGGCAGGACAGATCCCAGCTGACCTTTATGGTGCCCTGCCAGACTAACATCTCGTTTCCAGTAAAGGGACCAGTGGTTACTCGGCAGTCAGGTGACAGACTTCAGTATTGTGGAGGGTTCTTGCACAAGACCATCCTCTGGTTATGCCCTTGAGTGAATGAGAGTGTTTGCACATGAATGCAAATGACTCCTTACTGGTGTGACTCAGATTCGTAGTCATACAATACTGTGCAGAAGTCTCAGGCACATATATTTAGCTAGGGTGGTTAAGCCTTTTGCACAATACTGAACAGCAGTACAACCCACCCATCAGCTCACCAAATCTACACCAACCATCAAGCACCCATCTACACTAATCCCAATCTATTCTCCCCAGATTCAAATCAACTCCCCACAGATTGTTCCATTTAACTACACACTACGGGGGATTTAGAGCACCCAATTAACCCGTCTTTGAGATGTGGGAAGAAACCAGAACACCTGCAGGAAACCCAGCAGCTGCAGAGAGAACGTGCTAACTCCGTGATCTGGATCAACACTTTGACGTCATGTGGAGGCTTGCGTGCTTCAAGGACTCCATCAGGTGATGCCAGCTCGGGGTCACCCATGTGGAACAGCTGTGGATGAGATGCCAGACGAAGATCGAGCCAACCCTGGCTCCCGAATGGACAGACTCGCGTCTGCCCGTCCCGGGCCATACTTCAGTACGAAGTGTGAATGCCAGACAAAACAACAACGTACCCAGGGTCACTGCAGCGGTGGGGCAGCAGATCTGTGAGCTGCATTACTGTGGCACTCAAGCATGCAAGTAAAGTGGCATTTACACACATGGACCGTGTGTATGTGTGTTACAGAAACTAAGTTCTGGAAGTCCTCAGGAGGTCAGCCAACAATCGTAGAGAGAGAACCTGAGATGTTAATTTCAGTGTGTTGTGTAGTGTGCTCCACTGAGCACATTCACATGTGGCATGATATTCCACATGAGCTGTATGCATATATGTGTACTTACATGGACCAGAGGTCAGGATGAATTTGAACTTGCCCCCAAAGAGCTCTTGGAGGAATATGCTGATACCAGTTCTATCTATAACTACACTGGGCCAGGACATTCCAACAGGAACACAGTGATGATCTGTTCATTAGACAGTGGTAGTCCATACAATCTACTAGAATCAATGTAATATTTTTGCTCTGATTCTTATAACAGCTTCCCTTGCACATCTGGGTGTAAAGCAACTTTCCTCTTTGGAGTAAGCTTTTGATCCTAGCCGCCTTCTTCCCCAATCCCATCTTGACTAAGCTGAATACCCATCTTCCATTTGTCCACCTGTAACAAGCTTCAGAATATTTTTGATCTGTGGAATAGCTTGGAGGGTTTGGCATGGGTAACTGGCTACTGAGTAGTTGTTTGTCAAAGCTAGAGAGCCCCAGACCAAGAGGCCTACTCCCAGCTAAGAGATCAGCTCTTTAGGTGCGGGAGAGAGAGGAATGTTCATAAATATGTGAACCTTTAGGCTTGTCTACCCAGAAAATGGCAAAGTCCTGATTGTGCTGAACCGTCAAGGAGATCAAAGCCCAAGAGGTATGTGAACACACCAGGGAAGTGTGAGATGATGGACGAGGCAGTACGATGGAGCTGGGGAAGATTATGAATCTCAATCTTATAAACTAATGGGCCAGCCTCGATCTACTTTGTGTTTGTGGGATCTATCAACCCAATTTAGATGTGAAGCAGAAGGTCCATATCTCAAGGATACAGTTACTGAGCACCTGCAGAAATGAATGGGTAAAGCTTTGGATTAAATATTTCATTGTTGGCTTGCACTTGTCAAAATTATGATTAGCCTGCTTGCCTTGGCTGGGGGGCGAGGGTGAGGGGATCTGCTTGAGAATGCAGCGAGTGTGTGGTTTTATCCTGTGAAATGATGCCAACTTTCCTATTCTTCCAACTATTTGGAAATCCATTGCACTAATCATTTCATTAACCATGTTGCTCAAAGGGTGAACAAGATTTAAAGGTTTTGCAGTGCAGTGGCAGTGTGGTTAATCTATGCCATGTTCTCCGCTTTCCAGATGCTGCCGGCCAGAGCCAAGTTTGACTTCAAGGCCCAGACTCTGAAGTGAGTTAAAAGATTTTACCTTTGATTAGAAATGCAACGGTATCACACAGATGCTGGAGGAATGTACACCTTTCCATTGTTAGACACACCAAGCGAGGGTATTTTACATATCATGTCTGTGTGCTTAACACCTTAGTTTAGAGTTTAAAGTAGACTTAAAGATAGCAAATCAAACCTCCTGAGCCCTACAGCCAGAGGCATCTCATGGATAAGACCATCAACCTAAGCCTGGTTTAGATTACCTTCAATAATGTCCCATACAGTTAACAGGGCTTTGAGAGGGCAGAATAGAAAACCATATTTGTTACCATATTACTAATCACTTGATGGGCTGAGACCTTATAAAAAAAAAGTTAAGAGTGTGTTAATGTATTCATTCTCCGCTCTATGTTCGTGGGGGAGCGTGCGACCATCCTGCATATTGCACAGTGTAGATTTGGCTATGAGCCGAAGAGTGCTAAGCCCATTGCTGATCTGTCTTCCGCCAGAGTGGATGAGACTCAGAGCCCAGGGTTGTTCCTCATCTCAGTCTCCTACTCTAAGGACACACGCTCCCCTCTCCCTCTCCCTCTCCCTCTCCCGCTCCCACCCCCTCCCCCTCCCCCTCTCCCTCCCCCTACCCCACTTTTTTTTGAATTTGCAGTTTGTTGACTTTTGTACATTGGTTGTTCGTCCTTCCGACTGGGTGTCGTCTTTCATTGATTCTATAATGTTTCCTGGACTTCCTTAGATTTGCTGTCCACAAGAAAATTAATTTAAGGATTGTATATGGTGACATTATGTACTTTGATAATGAATTTAGTTTGAACTTTGAACTTCTGTCTATCTCTATCTATTCATGATTTTCTCTATCTTTCTCATTACAATTACCATTCTATCATCTGCAGCTTGGTCAATTGACTTATAGCCTCCATCTTTAATCAGACCTCTCCCACATGCCATCCATTGCAACCAGGTATACAGTGCACAAGATTCTGACCGTTTTAAGATCAGATCCAGTAATGTTAGTTGTGGAAAAATCTTTTTAGTTTGCATTGCCTGGAGTTGACACCGCCTTTTACTGTAACCTGCCCCCTGAGGCTTGGCACATTCTCCTTTCAGATGGTTTGAGGCAGTGTCCACACATTCCTCGCTCCTCTTTGGTTCTAGCTCAAAAATGTGAAGTTGATTAACAACCTTACTCAAAAACACTTGGCTGATTCAAGCTGTTTATTTATTTCAGTCAATGTGAGTCTCCTCTGTCATTCCAGCCCCATATTTCCCACTGATGTCCTCCCTTTGTTGCAGGCCAATTATTAGTGCAGGATCCCGTGTCTCATTACTCCTCATAAACTGGAATGGTAGCGAAGGTTTCCTGCAAACTTATGTCCGAGTCAGCTGAGTCTTCCCACTCACTGCGGGACTGGTTTTCTGTTCCCAATTGCTTCACTCCTGAAGCGGAGACTGGAGCTCAAGGATCATGACGGGGCAAAGTTGGGATGTCCTCTTTCCCATTTTCCATATAAGCCCCTTTGCTTCTGGGCTTATGAGGCTTACTGTTCTGCTGGGTGGTGTATCACCTGGTGGGCCACAGGGCACCGCAGTCACAACACAGCTCAGTGCACCTCAAAAACCAGCCTCTCTTCGACTGACTCTGTCTGCAATTCCCGCTGCCATGGGAAGACAGCCGGCATAATTGACCTCTTCCAGTCCAGTGATTCTCACTTCTCCCCCCTCCCCTTTCCATTGGGTAGAAGGCAGAAAAGCTTGAGAAACAGCACTAGCCTCAAGGACAGCTTCTATCCCAGGTCATAAGACCTTTTATAAGATAAAGATGACTTTTGATCTATCTATTTGCCTTGTCATGGCCCTTACACTGCACTTCCTGAAATTGGAACACTATATTCTGAATCGTGTTTTTTTCCCCTCTTTTTGCACCACCTCAGTGTACTTGTAAATGGAATGATCTGTCTGGATGGCACGTGAACAAAAGCATTTCATTCTACTTCTGTACGTGTACCAATAATAAGCCAATAACCAACTCCCAATTACCACTTCATTCTGCAGATACAGTATTTTCAAGCTGCTGCAGTTTGTTGCTTTCAGATCACTGTCAGGATGACTCCTTGGGCCTCTCTACACTAACCGCGTGCTTGTTTGTCTACAGGGAGCTGCCTTTCCAGAAGGGAGACATTGTCTACATCTACAGGCAAATCGATCAGAACTGGTATGAGGGGGAGCACCACGGCCGTGTGGGAATCTTCCCCAGGTCATACATTGAGGTAAGGAGGCTTGAGCTGGCATTTCTGACTGAAGCTGTCTGATTTTCAGTTGACTGACATTAATCTCCAATCTCCCCCTCACAGCTGCTTCCTCCTACGGAACGAGCTCAACCGAAGAAGGCCCCACCTCTTCAGGTGCTGGAATATGGGGAAGCTGTGGCCCGTTTCAATTTCACAGGCGACACACATGTGGAAATGTCTTTTAGGAAGGTAGGAGACACTTCAATCCCTTCCTGTTAGAGGTTTGTTCTGAGAGCTAGGAAGACTTGTCGGGCTGAATGGATTTCTACTACATTATAAGCTCCCTAGTAGAGCAACGGTGAATATTTCCAAGTAATATAAACATAAACAGTCACAAGAAGTCCTCTCAGAATGTTATTGTCTTGCAATTGAGGAGGAATGTAAGGGTTTTGATTACGTGGGCATTGCTGTAATGGAAATAAGGAAAGAGGTAATCTGCTCACAGCCAGCAACTGTTCTAAGGACCAGATAATCCTTTAGTACAGCTATTAGGTTGCAGATGCTACAAGTCTGAAATAGAACAGAAAATGCTGGCAATCTTTTTGTGCAAGTCAGTGACCATGGATTAACCTGAAACATTAAGTGCTTCTCTCTTCACAGATACTGCCTCACCTGCTGAGTGTTCAGCAGTTTCCGTTTTTAAGCTCTGCTTTTAGACTTTGGTAGTAGATAGTATAAGTATAAAGATAGACATTAGCTGTTAGTAGGAGATTAACGCCTGTTTAATGTCTCACCTGAAGGAAGTTGCTCCAGGACTCTGTCTGAACTGTCATTTCCTAGTTCAGTGTTCACCTTCTGAGCCTCGCAGAAAACTGCGCTGTATCTGCTCACTGTACATCTGTCCCATAGAGCTGTTCAGTGTCCTTTCCTCAGCCAGTGTCTCAGCAATAAGATGCCAGTTATGCACCATCAGCTACGCGGGGCAGGCCACGTGATATGGATGTCTTTCTGCGAAGGATCCTCAGGTGAACAAAGAATCGGATTTAAGGAGATTCTGCAGATACTGGAAAGGTTGAGCAACACACCCAAAATGCTGGAAGAACTCTGCAAGTCAGGCAGCATCCATGGAAGGCCTGATGAAAGGTCTCAGTCCAAAATGTTTATTCCCCTCCATAGATTCTGCCTGACTTGCTGAATTTTCCAGCATTTTATGTGTGAGATTCAAGGAGGTTCTCAAAATTTTTTTGAGTTGACAAGGTGTAACACCTATGCTGACTCCTGGATGATCACCACTCAAAGTGGAGAAGGAACATTCAGGATGTTATTGGGAACCTTTATCTATTCCATGTATCCTGATCTCACAAAAGCCCAATGTACTTGGTGAAAGGAGCACACCATCTCAGAAACCCACCTGACAACTCCTGCTCTATCCATCCCACATCAGCCATCTTGGGTCCTACAGAACTGAAGTGGCCACACATCGACTCCTATCTATGGACTAACTGATTCACTCCTAAATGCTTTCTGTTGTGTCCAGAAGACTGTGTCAAACTTGGTCAGGTTGGCTTCAGGAAGAAATCAATGCATGTCCTAATCCTGCTGAAGGGTCTTGGCTCAAAACATTGACTATTTCTTCCCCTCCATAGATGCTGCCTGACTTGCTGAGTTTCTCCAGCATTTTGTGTGTGTGTTGCTCATGATTTTGAGCATCTGCAGAATGCAATCTCTTGTGTTTGTGTCCTTCTAGTGCAACATTGAGAGTCCAATGTTCAGACCTTCAGTACCTGTTGCGGCTCCTGAGCCTGTCCTTGTATAGAGAATGCACAATGTTCATGGCATGTTTAAAGAGATTCCATCAGGTGTCTGCTGCCAGACTGCTAATGTTTTCAGAAAGTGAAGGAAGAATGTTCCCACTCTGATGCAGAGAGAGATGCTGCAGGCAGTGGTGAGAATGACACTGATCAGTTCAGGAGAAGGTGGAGTGTGTTGAGGTTGAAATAAGGCTGGCTTTGAGCAACCTGGACTATCTGTGTCTCCAAATATTCCATGTGATGGTTATTCCTTCTCCACAGGGGGAGCGGATCACTCTGGTGAGAAGAGTTGATGAAAACTGGTTCGAAGGCAAAATCTCAGGCACAAACCGGCAAGGTATCTTCCCCGTCACGTATGTGGAGGTGATTAAAAGGCCCAGAGTGAAGAATGCAGTCGACTATCCAGACCCACCGGGCTCTTACTGTTCCAGCCGCAGCTCAACCAGTTCCCCACAGGTAGTCCATTGCTCTGTGTAAACTCCCAGTACCACCTAATGGTAAACGTTTGTATTACATCCAGTGCTAAATGTGTGGCCAAGGAACTGGCTCCTGATAATCCCTTCATCTTTGTACGCAGGCTTATTTATAGTTCCATCAAGGACAAAACCAGACTCAACAGGCACTCCCCCACCCTCCTCTTTCCATCCACCATCAGCCCTGCTTTATATTTTTAACCATATCGCTTCCAATTTGAGATTATTCTCTCTGTAATTACAAGGAGTAATTGGGCAGGCTGGGTTTGTTTTCACGGGAGTGTAGGAAACTGAGGAATGTGCTTACAGAGTTTTATATGATTGGGAGGGGTATAGCTAGCATAGATAGAGACTTTTCCACAGACCGGCAGTGATTAGAACTAAAAGGGGGCAGGTTTATGATAAAGGGAAGGGAGAAATTCAAAGAAGGTTTTAACCACACAGAGGGTGGTGATTATCTGGAATGAGCTGCCAGAGGAGGTAGATATACTTACAGTGTTTAAAAGGCATTTGAACAGATACTTAGATAGGCAAGGTGCAGACAGATACAGATCAAATGGGGTTAATAAAGAGAGATATTGTGGTTAGAATGGATGAGCTGGGCCAGGTGAGTCTGTCTCTGTGTTGTATGGTTCTATGATCTACAGTGTGCCATTGCAACTTGAGCCAGGGCAGTTGTAATTGGCCAGTGAGAATGATGGTATGAGGATCACCCGCTGGCTATCTCAAAGAAGCCATGCTGCTTGGTGTCTGGCTTTAATTGATCAGTAAGCAGAGCGGGTGTGTTGAATCTACAGGTCCCTGAATCCTGTTTCCTTCACCTGTAATCCTTCCCTCTGTATGGGTTATTGAAGAGTATGTAAACAAGGAGACGGACTGAGAGCAACTGCTATCTCTGAGCAAGGCAGGCCGAATACTGTACAGGGCTCGTCTTTGTCTAGTGTCCTCAGCTCCCGCTGGGTGATCTGATGGGATACACTGTGATGCTGTTGTGGTCGACCAGTCTGATGACACTTGCCACCTCGCCTGACAGAGAAGAGTGGGAAGTTGCTTCCTGTGCTGAGAACACCAATCGGCACTCACTAGAGTGGGAAGTGTTAACCCTGGAACCTAGGTGACATGTGGATGCTCCTGAAGTAGCAAGGACATCATTCAGTGTGTGATGATCCAAGCATGTAGTATTCCACCCGGGACACTGGGCTACACAGGGGTAGAGTTAACAGAGCTGTTGCTTTTCAGCACCGAAAACTCAGCTTCAGTCCTGAACTTCGCAGAGTTCGTACCTTCCCTCTGCGACTGTGTGGATTTCTCCCCGGAGCTTCCGTTTCCTCCCACTTCCCTGGGATTTTGGTGGGTTACCAGTCTGCTGATAATCGCCTCTGGTGTGTATGTGAACGGTAGAATCTGGGGGTGGGGTGTGGGAAGTTGATGAGATTATGGGGGGGGGGGAAATAAAATGGGTTTTGTGCAAAAGTGTGCTTGATGGTTGGTGGGACCTGATGGGCTGAAGGGTCTGAGTGTTTCTGGGGTGACTCTATGGACCAGCCTGTGAATGCAGAACAGTATATGGGTGGATCAGAGCTCGCCAGCCATCTCTGACTTCTGGTACCTAACTCTAGCAGTGCCCATGACGCCTAGCACACCGATTCGGCATTCACTGAGGAGCGAGCAGAGGGCAGTGTGTTGTTGAGAGCCTGTATGAGGGAGAGGGCTGGAAGTCAGCGACTGAGCAGATAGGGGTCAGACTGATTGAGGCCCAATAGGGGGTGGGGATGGTGCACCTGTCAGTCAGAGAGTCAGGGTTATTGGAAGGTTTTGGATGCTTGGGAGGCTAAGAGTGTTTAGAGAGACCGGAGGATCTAGATGCTGGTGTCTGTGCGGGAGTGGAGGGGGCAGGTGGGCACAGAGCTGAGGGGATGGAATATAGGTTGGAGATCTCTCCAGGCAGGGATGTACTTAGCAACAGGCACTGTGTGCCAGGAAGTAGCTGTTGTCAGCCAGAGAGTTGAACTTGGGGTGCCAGTAGTGTAGCTAAATTTCAGACCTTCGAGTTGGGTTGGTTTAGGACTGGATGTATGGGTGAGAGGGAGGGTGTTGCAGTTTGCATAGTGCCTACAACCTGCCATTAGCCTATAGAGTTTAATTTTCTAGATTAATCCTGGACTGGGAAGTGCCTGTTCAGATTCTTGGAGGGTCTGGAAATGGAGGGTACTCTGTTTTCTTCTGTCTGACTGGAATTTTAAGTCTCTGAGCACAGGCATAGACAGCACCACAGGACTGGGTTTCTAGCCTGGCTGCTTTCAGTTTTCCACTTGCTTTATTTTACCTGTTTGAGCCATTTTAATGACCTTTTGTTATTTCTTCCCCTTTATCTAGTGATTCATGTCTTTGTCTTCTCTTTTTTGTTTGAAGTTCTCTGGTAATTCTGCTCGCCCTACACCATCTCCTCCTCTCCCTCCTCCTCCTCCGTCTCACTACCGTAGAGTGGTGTCTCCAGATTTACAAGCCGTCACCTCTGACTGGATCTCGCTGACTGTAGGTTTGTCCCCGAGCCACACTCCCCTCACGACTCCACCGCTGCCTCCTCTTCCCGAAAGCCTCTCCTCTGACAGGAGCTACCTGCGTGACTCGATGGGGGCGCACTCTTTGCTGCCGAGGAGCCCCGCCAGAGAAACAGCGCCCTACCCTGAACAATCGCCACAGCTCTCAGGCCGATTTCCGCAACCTGCTCAAGGTATTTGGGAGCAGGTTCGGAACACGCCCTCTCCAACCACCGGAGGTTACACATCGTCCTCTCCTTTCGCCTCACTTCTGGCACCCGGCTCAAGTCCAGTGAATGTGGCCAGTCATTTCACTGCTGCAAAGAGCGGGAGGGGCGAGATGGAGGATCTTCCGACTGTCCGAGTACAAAGTCCAGGCGGCCTCAACCTGGGCAGGCACCAGGAGGCAAAAGAGGAGAAGCTCCCCACCATAGCTGCTGGGGAGTGGGCACTCTCCAAGGAGCTCCTAAGGATTGTACAAGGGGAGAGCAGGCAGCCAGCAAAGCCGGTGGAGAAGGTACCCGCAGCATGGTATTGTATGTATCCTGCGTGTGCAACACAGCATGGCAGCACCCAACAAATTAACCCAGCTCTGTGGGAACTCTGTTTAATTAACTGGACAACAATCCTGCAGCTTGGCAATGGGCAGAGGTACAGCTTCACTCCCACTGTGGAACATCAAGTATGATCGTTGAACCCTCTGGTCTAATAATGTCCTGACAGGTTGGATGTCCACCTTAGCCATAATAAGACTGTATATCCAGTGATGTCTTTTACTGCCCTCAGTAGTGAACTTGGGTGGGGGTGGGGGTGGGGGTGGAGAGTGGAGAAGGCTGTGAATGCCAGGCAACCTTTGAACCACAACCAAACAGGAGAATCTGTTGCCGCTGCCCCAGTGCTGTATCAGTGACAGGAGCTGTTGAAGAACCTGTTGGTTTTCAATGGACTTCCATTCCCCCTCTTCCCTCTGTCTCATTCCCTCCCACCACCGAACCCATTCCCATCTCCCGCTCCACTTCCTTCTGCCCTTCCACCTCCACCCCTTCTCCCTGCACCTCTTTCTCCCCCCGCACTACACTCTGCCCCAACCCCTGAACCTTTCCCCTTGTTCATCGATCCCTTCACTGTCATCAGTGGATTGGATTTGTTCCTGGTGGGGGTTGTCATGTGACCTTTCCCTCACTAAACAGCTTTACCCCTCACCTCACACTAACGCGCTGAACTATTCCCAGGGAAATAGCTTTTAAACCTTGAGGATTTATTTTCCTGGTGCCTTCACTGCTGTGTTCATGGATGAATCTTTAATCCCTAGAGTTGTCCAGACAACCTCGGATTCTCCAAGGCAACCCTGGGGCATTTGCAACCTCACAGAGTGCAGTGATGGGGAGGTGCACGTACTGCTTGGGTGGATGAATGAGTGGATCACAACACCTGTGGGACAGAAGGCTTTTAGTTGCACCTTCTCATACCTGCAGTATCTTGGCAACTTCTGCATTCCATATGCTTGACTTTGCCCTCCACTTGACAAGGGGCTTCACGTGGAGATGTGTGCAGGAATGTGCCTGGTCTCTGGGACCTGTTCTAGAGCTTGCCTAGAAAATGATGCTGCATGAAACCTGTAGGAGTGTGTCGTTTTACTGCATAAAGCAATAACTGCCCACAACCTAGCCACATTCTTTTCAGATGCGCCCTCTAATTCCCGTCTTCATGTCATCACTGGTTCTCATGCCAACACTTTCACTCCTGTGTCCCTGCTACCAGGACCTGCCTCTACTGCTTCTGTCCTTTGTGTTCACCAGGTCCCTCTCCTGATTTGACCTTTGTACTTCTCTCCTTCCCTGCTGTTCCCTCTTACTACTGCTTCTTATGCGTTTTTTTCCCCTCTTTTTACACCTATTATCTTGTAAACTCACCACTATTCTTTCAAACTCTTGCTGGCCTGTCAGGAGAAATATTTAGATGAATTTGTGCTTTTCTGTCACCAGCCTAACTCAAGAAGTGACAGTGGAGCTGGAGGAAGGTTTTCCAGGAGTCCAGTGGTGTTTTCTGACTCTCCAGTTAACACCCTGAATTCTTCTCTTGTGGTAAGTGTCCTTCATGTTGTTTGCCAAACTATTAGCAGATTGTGAATTGAAGGAGACTTCAATGTTATCTACTGCATTTCTGTAGTACCTTCCCCAATCTCAGCACATCCCAAAGATCTTTTCAGCTTCAGCAGTACTACTTGATGGTGGTCGTGGTTTAGGGAAGTTCTCATCTAGAGGAAGTGCTGGATTGATCTGAAGGCTAATCAGACCTCTCAACATCTCCATTTAGAGGCATAGGTCGGAAGCTGCTAGAAACTGGAACAACAAACAATCTTCTGGGGAACTCAGGTTAAGCAGTATCTGTGTGGGGTGAGGGCGGAGGAGGAATGTTTTGCATTGAAACCCTGCATCAGGAAATTGAACAGGTGCTTCATGACCTGTTGAGTTCATCCAGCACTTTTGTTTGTTGCTCCATTACTCCCTTGAGGTTTTCTGGATTAGCTGATGCCCCAAACAGACTCCAGCAAGGCCCAGGTTACCACTCCTCCGTGGAGTTCTTTGTAGGACCTTGTCGGGGCACCTCAGGTGACAGTGCCTTGCTCATGGAGGGAGAGCCCAAATAATCCCATAACCTTATGTGAATGCTACTTGCAGTATGCTTGTGACTCATGGTGACAATCTAAATCACCAAGGAAGTAGTCATACCTTTAAACATAACATCAGTGTGTCCCGAAAGGATTCATTGCCGGTGCTGTACGCCTGAATATTGGCGTCATTGTTATGCAGAAGGCAGTGGAAGCCATTTTGTATACAGCCAGATCCCACAAATGGCAGCGAGATATTCAGTTTATCTTTTCATTAGTAAAATCAGTTAAGGGATAAATATGGAAACCAGGCAATAACTCCCCTCCTCTTCATAATCATGGATGGTATTATCGAGACACAAGAGAAGGAAGATGTTGGAAAGTGGAGCAGTAAATAAATTGGTGGAGGAAATCAGCTGGCCGAGGAGCTTCTGTGGAGGCAGAGGGGTAATTGATGCTTCAGGTTGAGACCCTGCATCAGTACGCGGGCGTAATCGATACAACACAGCAGGAGGCCATTCAACCCATCTTATCCATGCCAGCACTCCACCTGAGTAGCTTTCTGGTTCCAACCCACCAGCTCTTCCTTGGAAATTTTTCTCCACAGTACCACTTATCCGGTTTACCCCTGCTGTATCAATGCTCCTGAAGGTCGATTAGAACCTGTCCCCATAGCATCCAACTGCACACCTTGTAGAAAAATAAAAATGTTTTCTCATCTGACTTTTAATTAATTTCTTCCTTAATTTGTACTTGGAACCTCGCATCCTCAACACCTTCAATGGGAGCAACCTCCCTTGATAACTGTGTCTGGGCCCTTCATCATTTTATATACTTCTATCAAATTCCTCTTCAGTTTTTCTAAGGAAACTATCTTAGTATCTCTAATCCATTCTAATAGCTCTAGTTCCTTGTTCCAGTATTTTTCCTGGACCCTCCATAATGTCTTTGCATCCACCCTAGACAAAGGTGACCAACATTGAATATAATGTTGTGGCAGAGTTTTAGAAAGGTTTTCCCTCCTTCCTTCTGCTTCCAATTTAATACAAGGAGAGAGTGAGACATTCTGGGCTTGTGCCCTCTTCAGTGACCAGCTAAAGAGTCTGTGGTAAGGGGTAATGTCTTGGATAAACATTGAGTTTCAAGTACATAATGATTTTTCCATTGTATATAAGCATCTGAATTATTTCCCAAAGGAAACTGACTCTTCCACATACCTCTCATCTCTTTCCTCTAAGCTTTTCATTTTCTTCCCTCGTGTTGCTTGGACTGTCACGTTTATTTTGATCTGCTCTCATTGTCCTAGAGTGCTAATATTTGCTGACAATCTTCCTCTGTGCTGTCTCCTAGTCCATTCCCTGCTATTGAGCTTATCGAGTTTGTCACGTTATTAAAAATGCTGGTAGCCTTTGTATAGTCTGTGTGAAGCCAATAACACATGCTGCAATTTTTCCCCTTATAATTTGCCTGATGACCACAGCCTCCCCATCAGTCATTGCGAGGACCAGATCTGACAGAGTCCGAAAAGAGCTACGTGGTAAGACGCAAATCACGTGACAGGGCTTTGCAAAACTTGAAAGCCGTTGTACTAAACTAATGTTTGTAATTTACCTAGATCGTGTTCCGGGCAGCAGTGACAAGCTTTAAATGTTAGATGTTAGTAGTGAGATGATGATTGAGTTTTCGGTTTGTGATTGACCGAGAGCATGATTTCTGTTTATAAATTTAATTTACTGATAGCAAGCATGACTATTAATAGATGATGTTTTTTATTACTAACTACTGCATCTTTGTGCTGCACTTTTTAATCCTGGAATTAAATCTGTGCTTCTTCTATATCTTGCCTATTTTTTCATGCTTGCCTTTGGATTATTCTACACCACTGCGATTTCCCGGATCTCCGACCTCCTATAACTTGCTGGAATCCCACGATGTGTTTGGAATGCACCCCCCACACCCCACCCCTCTTGTCTCTTTCCTCTTGTTCACTTGGTGCTTGATGCTCTCGGATGGTCCAACTGACAGGAGACAGTTTGCAATGAGATCATGAACATTGCAGAAAAGTCTGTTCATTACTGCAGTAACCTTTCTTACCCACTTCACTCTCGGCACAAGGTGTCTCCCCATGACAGTAAACAGTCTTTCATCATTTCTCACCAACCTCAGGGGCAGCAGCGAGGGAGCAGTCTTGAACGGAGCCAAACTCCAACTACCTTGTAAGTATTCGTGCATGGGGCTTTCAATCCACATTCTTCCTGTAACAAACCTGACCTCCACCAAAAGTCATTAATTGGCATATTGACACCTCTGATCCATAATTTTAAGGTGATTGGATGAAAGTAATTGGGGGATGTCAGAGGTAAGTTTTTTAAACAGAGAGTGGTGGATGTGTGGAGCACACTGCCGTGGGTGGTGTTAGAAGCAGATACATTAGGGACGTTTAAGAAACTGTTAAGATAGGCACATGGATGATATAAAAAATGGAGGCCAATTAGAGAGTAACACACACAAAATGCCGGAGGAACTCAGCAGGCCAGGCAGTGTCTGTGGAAAAAAGTGCTGTCGACATTTCAGGCTGAAACCCTTTGGCTCAGATTTCCAGCATCTGCAGATTTTCTCTAGCCTCTGTAGGAAGGACGGGTTAGATTGACATTAGAGTAGGTTAAAAATTCTTTATGAAATTGTGAGCCGAAAGACATGAAGTGTTCTATATTCTATGTTCAAATGATCTTGGGTTTGCTGCTTTAGGCTGTGGAGCTGTTACAATTGGATTTAGTAGCTCCAAGAGAGCAGGAGAATTGACTATGGATAAATAATGGTCTTAAATTGGATTATAATCGTGATGCAACAACATGTGTGGATTCAGAATTAGGTTATGTTCTCACTCTCACAGCAACAAGCAATGTGTATTGGCACAACATCAGACAGAGTAACTACATACTGTCTTTATCCCAGAGAAAGGGAATTATAAACTTTAAGGTAAGAGGGGAAAGATTTAAAAGAGACCTGACGAGCAACAACTTCATGCAGAGTGCAAGTGGAACAAGTTGCCAGAGGGAGTGTTGAGACCGGTAAAATAACAACGTTTAATACACATTAGGACAGGTGCATGGATAGGAGGGGTTTGGGCCAAATGCAAGAAAATGGAACTAGTTTAGGTGGGCATCTTGTTTGGCCTGAGCGGATAGGGCCTGCTTCTCTTACCTATAATGTAAGAAATACCTAAGAGCTTCACAGCTTAATAGGAGGAGAATTGAGAGTGGGCTAAAAGGGGAAATATTATCAAGGAGTGACTAAAAGCTCAGAAAAATATAGAAGGTTATAAGAGAAAGTGGGGACGAGTGGAGAAACACACTCGAAGCACATACCATTGAAGAAGTTCAGGGTGACAACAGGCTACTCAGCATAAACGATCTTGTGGGTACATTAGAGAAGGAAGCTATCCAAGCAGGAGTCAATACTCAAGGGGGAGAAAAGTGGGAGCTGGAAATTCAGGACAATAGGAAATTAGGCAGGGTAAATAAAGCGCTATTTTGAAAAGAACTGACTTTATTTTACATTTATTCATTTAACCACTTCAAATCTCATTTATTTTAGTGATTGGGGAAGTTGGAACTAGGGGCAGGATATTGGAGTGGTCAGAAATAAAAACCTCTTTATTTGGAGTGTGGTGAGAGCATTGCTTCCCACACAAGGTGTGCTTATGGCAAATTACAGTGACGTTTCTATGAGGAAACTGGAAAAACCCAAGGGAGAAGAAATCAAGGGACACGTCAGTGGGAGAGGACACATGCAGCATATAAACTCTGAAGACACCTTTTGCAATAATTTCTTGATTTTTTTTACACTATTGTTTGGAATGCTTTCTCCTAGATTCCAGGCATTATATACCTACATCCCACAGAACGAAGATGAGCTGGAACTTCGGGAAGGTGATGTTGTTGACGTGATGGAGAAGTGTGATGATGGCTGGTTTGTTGGTAAGCAGGGGACCATGCTGTAGCAATATACATAGAATCGAAGAACAGGCATGTGTACTGGTGATCTCTCTAACACATGGTAGGGGATTAAGGAACTTGCATCTTTAGTAGCCTCTGTAGCTAAAGCATTTCAAACCCATTAAGTATTACTGAAATATAGATACTATTGTACAGTGATGAAACTCGGCAGTCTGTGCACCCCAGGTGATTCCACCAATAGCGATTTCAAGATGTGCTCCACGTTCGTGGTGTTGGGTGAGGATAGCAGGACTCCAAATCATTAAGGCATCTTAAACTACAACTAGTGGGAACAGACAAATAGAACATCTCATCCAAAATTTGGCACTTCCAAAGACTGGGCTCTCTCTCAGTCCTCCAATTCTGGATTTTGGAGAGGTTCCCAAGGAATGGAAACCAAAAATATAACACCAGTGTTCAAGGAAGCGGGGAAGGCAGGAAGTTAGCAATTTGTTGGCAATTAGCCTAACGCCTGTCACAGACTCATCGCATCTTCAATGTAAGGGAAGGAAGCAGGCTCTTTGACCCAATATGAGTGTGTTAACCATTAGGTACTAACGTTGTTCTTAAATATTGTTTGAGCATCTGCAGGTGGGATTAGTTTTGAATGGCATCATGATTAGCACAGACACAGGGAGCTGAAGTATCTGTTGTTGTGCTGCTCCTATGTTCTGTGTTCTGGGTACTGTTATGGGAAACCATTGCTAATGAGATACTAACAGCACATTTAGAAAATTATAGGACAACCAAGTAACGACACTGTCATTTTATGGAAGGGAAATATTATTTGACAAATTTGCTCAGATTGTTTAATAATGTAAAACGTAGGAGGATTAAAGGGGAGCAGGGGATGTGGGGGATTTGGTTTTTAGAAGGCTCTTGGTGAGATGCCATAAAGGTGGATAAAATAAAGGGAAGATGTTTGGAGAAATAGCTGCAGAGCGAGGGGTTAAAGTTTAATTGTCATTCAACCATATGCATGTTTACAGCTAAATGAAATATCACCCTGGGGCCAAGATGCAAAACATAGTATCACACATAGCACACAACAAATATAGTTACGACAGCACATACAGTCACAAAATAAAATCTGCACAAGTCCCTGAGTGACATGGCCTGAAGTGTGATGGCGTATGGGATGTTGGCCTGGAGCTATGTTTCTGCTAGAACAGGCAGGCAGCAGTTCCTCATCTCCCACTGGGTCAGCCGCAAATGAAGGCAATCCAGCTTGTCTTCCAGGGAGCAAACACTGGAGAGCAGTACCAGCAGGAGAGCCATCCCCCAACCCAGCACTCCTGCCATGCATCTTTTCTCTCCCATACCGCCTCCGAAACTTCCTCCCTGGGTGGCTGTAACAGGCGACACAGCGGCATGAGGGCCTGGTCTGCACGACAACCGAGGTTACACAGCTTTCTCACCATCAGTCTCCGCCAAAGAGCCAGACCTGCAGTATTTTGTGTTACCAATGTCCAACAGGGTCTTACAATCACAAGAAAAAGTTTGACAAACATTTGCACCATCTTGTTGGACCTGGAGAGGCCGCTGCAACCAAGCATGCCACTATCTTACTGGAAACAAATGGTTGTCCATTTCAGCAGAAATGAGGAGGACCTTTTTCTCCAGAGTCATCTCCCTGATGTAAAGCCATTGAATGTACACTCAGTGGCCATTTTATTAGGTACACATGTGCACCTCATTAATCTGATTTTTACCTCATCCTACCCTGTCACTTGTAGAAATGATTTTCCCTTTTCTCAGATCCTCTGTCTCTCTTACATCTGTTCTCAGAATGAGGTTTCTATTCCAGAACATCTGAGATGTCCCCCTGCTTCAAAGAACAGGGTTTCCCTTCCTCCAACATTGATGCTTCCCTCGCCTTCATTTCCCGGACATCCATCCTGAACCCATCTTCCCAGGAATAGAACCCACCTTAACAGGAATAGAATTCCCTTGTCCTTACCTACCAAACACGAGCCTCTGCATCCAGCACCTCATTTTCTCTAACTTCTGCCATCTTCAATGGGATCCTGCCACTAAATACACCTTTTTCTTCACCCCACCCCTACTCTTCTTTCTACAGAGATTGCTCTCTACATGACTCCTTTGTCCACTCATCCCTCCCCACTGATCTCACTCCTGGCATTTATCCCTGTAAGCATGACAGGTGTTACATCAACCCCTTCACCAGCTTTCTCACGATGATTCAGGGCCCCACACAGTCCTTCCAGCTGAGGTGACACTTAAACTGCAAGTCTGTCAGGGTCTTCTGCTGTGTATGGTGCTCCCAGTGTGGCCTCCTTTATATCGGTGAGACTTGATGTAGATTGGGAGACCGCTTCATCAAGCACCTTTGCTCCGTCCACAAAAATTAAGAGTTTTCTCATAGCCACCTATTTTAACTTTATTTCCCTTTCCTATTCCAATATGTTGGTTCATGGCCTCCTCTACTGCCATGATGAGCCCACTCCCAGGTTGGAGGAGGTGTTGCTATCTGGCTGGCCTCAAACCTGATGGCATGAACTTAGATTTCTCGAACTTTTTGTAATTTACCCCCTTCCCTCTCTTTTTCCATTCCCCCTCTTTTTCCATTCCCCATTTGGGCTCCCCTCTTACCCCCTTCTCTTCTCCTCACCCCGCTCTGGTGCTCTTCCTCTTCCTCCCATGGTCCACTCTCCTGTCTGATCGGATTTCCTCTTCTTCAGCCTATACCTCATCCTGTGGGTAAGGAATTTGTACATTTGCCCACGACCACGTGGGTTTGCTCTTGGTGCTCCTGTTGCCTCCCACAGTCCAAGGGCGTAACGGTTGGAAGGTTAGTTTGCCATTGTAAAGTGTCTCGTGATTAGGCTGGCATTAAATTGAGGGATTGCTGGGCGGTGTTGCTCAAGGGGCCAGAAGGGCCTGCTTGCGCTGTATCTCAATAAATAAATAAATAAAAATATCGCCTCCCAGCTTCTCACTTTATCCCCTCTCCCCGACTCATCCTCCTTCCCTCTCACCTGTCACCTGCCAGCTTGTACTCCTTCCCCTCCCCCCACCTTCTTATTCTCGCTTCTTCCTTTGCAGTCCTGATGAAGGGTCTCAACCCGAAATGTCGACTGTTTATTCCTCTCCATAGATACTGCCTGACCTGCTGAGTTCCTCCAGCATGTTGCTCTGGTCAGACAGACGGTATGTCACCCTTTGTTGTTTGGTCTAAATCTAGGAACGTCCCACACACAGGATTACCCTAATCAGGATTGCAGTGATTCAATAAGGTGATTCTCACCCACCTTCTCAAGGATAGTTAAGGGTGGCCAGCCAACCCTGGCCTTCTGATCCTGAGTGAAAAAAATAAAAGGACAGCACCCCTGGGTGCAACATTCACGTCTGGGGCTGGGTCACTTCCACTGGTCACGCTCAGCTGATGTCAGGAGTCCAGTATCTCCATCCCAACTGATTGTTTTCTCTCTTCACACAGGTACATCTAGAAGATCTCGGCAGTTTGGTACGTTTCCGGGTAACTACGTAAAGCCATTAAATTTGTAGAGCCAGGCTTCACAGTGAACTTTCGATGAAACGACTCTCCAGTGACACTTGTGGAGGTTCTTTCAGCTGTTGAATGAACTGAGCAACACATCAGTGTCTGCAGCCTGGCATAAACATTCTGCTTACAGTATAAAGTGTCTTTCCTTCACCGAGCAAAATTGGGATGCACTGAGCAAGAGAGAAGGCATGAGTTGTACGTGAGCTTAGGGTGTGAGATTGCTGACTGTGGATGTTCATCGGCCATGTGGGCTCAGCAGCAGGTGGGTTCGGGGGTCCCCTTCGCAAAGGGGAAGTCGATCGCCCGTGCTGAGTGAGAACCTGATCTCCCTTCGTCCCTCCTGCCCACAGACTGAGTGTTACGGCCGCCAAGTTAACGGTTAGAGGTTCAGCGGGAATTTGGAGGGGTGAGCAGCTGACTGTATGATGGGGAACGGTGTGCTTAGAAGAGGGTCTGGTATTTACTGGGCTCTGACTTCACAAATGATGACAATGAAATGGAAATTAGACCGGAACAGTTTACAATCAATAGTCTCCATTTAATGGCCCAATGCAGTGTTTATCCTCTGATCACCAACAGTAACCTCTCCCTTTCCACTCTGTAATTATTTTGAATTGCTTTAGTAAGAAACCTAACACACGTAAGTGACTCAGCCTCATTCCCCAGCTAGGAAGATGTCACCCCTTGCAACAAATTACCACAGCTAAATCTTTGGGCTGATGCTTAGATAGGATGAGTTTCTTTAACATATCTGTTAAGTTGTTAACAGTCACTTTGAGCCGCAACATTTCGTAATACTTTCAGCTTCACAATCTATAAATAAAAAAATATATTTTTTAAAGAAAAAGCACACGTTTCCCCTCACCAAAGGGAATTAACCATTGCTGGCATAAAGCTTTGTGTAAATATGTACATTTGATTTTTGTATAAAAAAATGTGTACTTATCTTGTATAGAAAATAATTTAACAAAAGGAATTTAAATGGTGGACTGAAAGCGGAGAAACACTCCACAGAGCTCTTTAATTTTACTGTTTATCTGAAAGAAATGGAGCTCGGTACAGCAAACCCGAGGGAAAAGCTTGGCAAAACTTAGCCCATGAAAACCATATGTTTAAAACAACACCAGCCACTGGGGAATTTCCTTCTCATTTTATTTTAGGAAATTCAACAGCAAAACCACTTTGCTTTTTCTTTAAAGTCCAGAAATACAGCAGTAGATCACTGGGACTACCGTAGCCCTGCTGTATGTAATCAAACACTATCATGCCTTATATTTACCATAATTTTGTGAGCTACAGGTCTTTATAACCAGACATCTTGTGTTGAGCTATTTTTCTTTTTGCAGTGCTTCATGATCCGATAAAAGATAAGAGCCTTTATTTACTGCTGTGGTTGCAAAATGCAATATTTAATAAACTTTATTCAAGCCAAATGTGCCTTAGTATTTCTTAGAGTCTCTCATGCTCAACTGCATCATGGAGGCAGTCGTTGGGAAGGCTGGGCCTGGGCTGTTGTTTATCACGTTGAACCCCTTTCATTTTCCCAAGTCCTGCTAATGGTTTCCACTGAGTATTTAGCAACTTCTCTTTTGAAATACACCGTTGGATCTGTTTCTGCTGTCTTCCTGAAGCACTGCATTCCACATCATAACGATTGCCACTTGAAGATCACCCTCCTTCTTGCCAGTAGATATAGTATCTTCCTGTTAGCACGATTTAAACTGGTGTTTGCTTTGTGTATGAAACTATCCATTTGGATGGCACACAGTCAAAGTTTTTCCACTGTATCTTAGTACATTTGACAATAGTATACCAATAACCACTTTCACCAGACCAATCCTAACCTTGCCTTTTGCAAGCATGATGGAGGCACAAGAAATCGTTGTTGCTGGAGTCTAGAGCAGCACAAGATGCCGGATTAACACCATCTTGCCTGATCCACTCAGTTCCTTCAGCATCTTGCTCCATTGTATGCTGCTCCTCTAGGGTCCGGAGTTTTCCAAGAACAATCTCATCTTCTCCCGTCTCTATGTGATCAGTCTCTCATTTCTGATACCATTCTAACAAATCTCGCTCCTTCCTGGAGACACAGAGACGAAGTCCAGGTGAATCTGCTCAAATGCCGAGTCTTGACTTGAAACATCAGCTGTCCATCTGCCACCTAACCTGCCAAGTTCCTCCAGCATCTTGTTGCTTCCTTCTATCGTTCACTGGGAAATGGTTGCAAGACTAGCTGGGGCCTGACTAGTGAATTATAAAGACTTCACATAGCCTTATATCTATGTTGCAAAGTATTCCTCAATTAATAAAGGTGAAGATTTTATTCATTCTCAAACTGTCTAGCCACTGTCAAAGACTGATGTACATTCACCACTGGGGTTCTCGTTCCTACAGTCTCTCTAAAATCTATCATTCATAAAGATGTTGTCTGGACTGGAGGACTTGTGCTATATGGATAGGCTGGGGCTTTTGTCCCTGAAGCGTAGGAGGCTGACAGGTGACTTTACAGAGTTAATTAATATCATGAGATGGATGGGCAGTCCAAGGGTGGGGGAGTTTAGAAATAGAGGACACAGGTTATTTTCTTAATAGAGAGTACCCCCGTGTTAGGCACAGTCTAACGAAACCAAGCTCCCAATTATACCCATGTGACCTATTAACCAACATGTCTTTAGCATGTGGGAGGAAACCGGAGCACCTGGAGGAAAATAATGGGATCATGGGGAAAATGCGCGAATTCCTTATGGATAGTGGGAGAAATGAACTCGAGCTGCTGACACAGTAGTTGCGGTACGCTAACCTCTATGCTACTGTGGTGCCCTGAAGGTGAGAGAAGACAACATTAAAGGAGGAACTGAGATGCAGCTTTTTCACATACATTGTAGTGGTTTTATGGAACAAGTTGCCAGAGGCAGGTACAATGATGTTTAAAACACGTTTGAACGGATACAAAGATAGGAAAGGTTTAGTACGATATGGGCCAAATGAAGGGAAGTAGGACTAGCTCAGGTTGGTTAGCATGGAGAGGTTGGGCCAAAGGGCCTGTTTTGTATAACTGCTGTTGACCCTTTGGCCCAAATAGTCAATATCAGTCACAGCAGCCACAATAGCACAGTCTTCAATGGGGTGGTGTGCTGGGGCAATGACATCAACAGCCTCAATAAACTGATTAGAAAGGCTGGGTCTGTTATCGGAGTCAACCTGGACACACTGGAGGCTGCGGACCCTCCGGAAAATCCTGGCAGTGCTGAATAATGTTTCTCACCTTCTGCATGCCACCTTGGCAGAACAGAGGAGCACCTTCGATAATAGACTAAGACAATTGCGCTGCTCCAAGGAGCGCTATATTAGGTCATTCTTACCCTCGGCCATTAGGCTCTATAATGAGTCAACCTATAGCCGGGGAAGTTATGGCTCCCGCCTGTGCGACTGTTGGCGGTAATTTATTTTTTTTATTTTTTTCTACTTGTCTTCTAATATTTGTATCTGTGCACTTGTAATGTACTGTGACACTAAATTTCCTTTCGGATCAATAAAGTATTTATCCTCTCTGCTGAGTATTTGCGTTATTGTTTTCCAAATTATTCCTATAAACTTCAATCAGTTTAAGTTTCTGCTGCCACATGTTTAAATATTGACCGTAGAAAGCATTCTTCTAGGGTGCATCACAACCTGGTATGGAAGTTGTCCTGTCCAAGACCGGAAGAAGCTGCAGAAGATCGCGAACACAGCGCAGCACATCACACAAACCAATCTTCCGTCCGTGGACTGACGTTACACCGCACGCTGTCGGAGCAGTGCTACCAGGACAATCAAGGACACGACCCACCCAGCCAACACACTTTTCGTCCCTCTTCCCTCCGGGAGAAGGCTCAGGAGCTTGAAGACTCGTACGGCCAGATTTGGGAATAGCTTCTTTCTAACTGTGAGGAAACTGCTGAACGGATCCTGACCCGGATCTGGGCCGTACCCTTCAAATATCCGGACCTGCCTCTCGGTTTTTTTGCACTACCTTACCTCCCATTTTTCTATTTATGATTTATAATTTATATATTTAATATTTACTAATTTTTACTATTTTTAATATTTAATTTTGTAATCCAGGGAGTGGGAAGCGTAGAATCAAATATCGCTGGGATGATTGTACGTTCCAGTACCAATTGTTTGACGACAATAAAGTATAAAGTATTTCTGCAGACTACATTCAAATCCTTGCCTCCCTAATTTTTGCTAAATTTCAAGTTCCGCCTAGTCCATAAACCTTGCTGTTTGGCTCTGGCACACGAAGATTGGACTGTTCACTGCATTAAGATTTTGCTGAGTTATAGAGGAGCTCCACCAGGTGGCAGCACATGACATGCGAAAGACGGAATACAGTAAACACGAGATTCCCCAGAGGCTGAAAATCAAGAGCATCACGCAAGAAATGCTAGTAACACACATCCCCGATGTGTGTTGCTTGAATTTCCAGCATCTGCAGAATTCCTCGTGTTTACACACAAAATGCTGACGGAACTCAGGAGATCGAGTAGTGCCCGTGGAAGTGAACAAACAGTGGATATTTCAGGCTGAGACCCTTCGTCAGGACTGGAAAGGACGGGGGAAGAAACCAGAAGGGGGAGGGGGAGGAGGACAAGCTTGAAAGTGACGGGCGAACTCCGGTGAGTGGGAGAGGGAAAAGATCTTTACTGGAAGTTGGAGAAATCGATGTTCATGCCATTAAGTTTCAGGCTACCTAGACGGAATGTGAGGTGTTGCTTCTCCAGCCTGAGACTGACCTCATCTTGACAGAAGAGGAAGCCATGGACAGATATGTTGGAATGTAATGGGGATATGAATTGAAATGGTTGGCTACTGGGAAATTCCACTTTATGGAGATGGAGCTGAGGTGCTTGACAAAGCAGCCCCCCAAAACTACATTGGGTCTCACCAATGTAGAGGGGGCCACACCAGGTGCACTGGATACAGTAGATGCCCCCAACAGATTCACATGTGAGTGTTACCTCACCCAGAAGGACTGTTTGGGGCCCTAAATGGAGGTGAATGGGCAGGTGTAGCACTTCTGCCCCCTGCAGGGATAAGTGCCAGGAGAGAGATTGGTGGGAACGAGTAGACAAGGGAATCATGGAGGGAGCAACAATCCCAAAGGGAAGTGGAGTGTGTGGGGAGGTAAAGAGGTGTTTGGTGGTAGGGTCCCGTTGAAGGTGGTGGAAGTTGCAAAGAATGCTGTTTTGGATGCAGAGGATTATGGGATGGTAGGTGAGGATGAGAGGAACTCTTACTACTGTTAAGGAGGTGGGAAGATGGGGGGAGCATGAATGTCTGGGAAATGAAGATGCATCAATAGTGGAGGAGGGGAAACCCCACTCTTTGAAGAAGGAGGACATCTCTGATGTTCTGGATAGGAACGCCTCATCCTGGAAACAGATGTGGCTGACATGATGCAACTGAGAAAAGGAAATGACAGGATGGGAAGGGGTATGATCAAGATAACCATAGGAAATGGTAGGTTTATAAAAGATATCAGAAGGCAGTCAGCATCCCTGACACCACGTCCCGCATCCTATATGTAGCTTTCTTACATTGCGCCGTCGTAGGCCAAGGACAATAGTTTGAAGTTGGCCTATCTGGACTGTCTTGTGGCTCGTCAGGCACCCTGCAGCTTCAAGATGAAATGCAACATCCTTCAAGCATCCAGACTTTAGCTGCACAAGGGAGATTGTGATCTGGAAGGACTGTCCTGGGTCTAAAATGCAAGTGTCATTACAGAGAAAGCACAGCAGTACCTCTACTTTCTTAGAAGTTTGCAAAGATGCAGCATGTCATCTAAAACTTCAACAAATATCTATAGATACACAATGGAGAGAATACTGACCTGTTGCATCACGGCCTGGTATGGAAATACAAATGCCCTTGAACAGAAAATCCCACAAAATGTAATGGATACAGCCCAGTCCATCATGGGTAAAGCCCTCCCCACCATTGAGCACATCTACATGGAGCATTGTCACAGGAAAGTAGCATCCATCGTCAAGGATCCCACTATCTAGGCCTTGCCCTCTTCCCACTGTTGCCTTTAGAAGGACCCACACCACAAGGTTCAGGAACAGTTATTGCCCCTCAAACATTGGGCTCTTGAACCAAAGGGGATAACTTTTCTCACCCCAACACTGAACTGTTCCCATAACCTATGGACTCATTTTCAAGGACCCTTCATTATATGTTCTTGATATTTATTGTTTATTTATTTATTTATTATTATTATTATTTTGTTTTTTTTTTCTTTTTGTATTTACTCAATTTGTTGTCTCTTGCACATTGGTTGTTAGTCCATCATGTGTGTGGTTTTTCATTGATTCTATTGTGTTACTTCATTTCTACTGTGAACACCTGTAAAATAATCAATGCTTTGACCCCAAGATCCCTCTGTACATTTACACTATTAAGGGGTCTGCCATTGACAATATGTTGTCCCATTACATTTGTTCTCCCAAAGTCCAAAACCTCAGTTCGCTGGACTCCATCTGCCATTTCCTTGCCCATTTCTGTAACTGATCTATATTTCATTGTATCCTTTGGTAATCTTTACATAGTTTGTGAATTTGTGCTACTTCTTAAGTATATAAATATACAAGTCCCAGTACGATCCCTGCAAAACATCAATAGTCATTTACCTACTGCCAGAAAATGTCACATTGACCATTATCCTTTGTCTTCTATGGGCAAGCCAATACCAAGCAAACATCAAAACACATCAACTGGTATTTAAAATACGAGGGTGATTGATAAGTTCGTGGCCTAAGGTAGAAGGAATCAATTTTAGAAAATCTAGCACATCTATTTTTCAACATAGTCCCCTCCTACATGTACACACTTAGTCCAGGGGTCGTGGAGCATATGGATCCCTTCTTTGTAGAAGTTGGTGTCTCGAACCTTCAGAAAGTGGTCCACAGCAGGGGTGATTGATAAGTTTGTGACCTAAGGTAGAAGGAGATGAGTTATACAGTTCTCGTTAGGTGCATGTTCAGTTCAATTCTTTGAGTGATTATGCAGAAATTTTGAAGTTAATAACCTATCTCCTGGCATATTGTTGGAGTCTTCCACAGTGAAGACTAATAAAAAATACTTACTAAATCCGTCCGCCATTTGTTTGACCCCTATTACTACCTCTCCTGCGTCATTTTCCAGGGGAATGATATCCACTCCCACCTGTCTTTAACTCCTTATACATCTGAAAAAATCTTTTGGTATCCTCTTTTATATTATTGGCTCGCGTAACTTTATATCTCATCCTTTCTCTCCTTATTGCTTTTTAGATGCCTTCTGTTGGTTTTTAAAAGCTTCACAACCCTTTAACTTCCCACTAAATTTAGCTATATTATCTGTCCTCTCTTTTGCTTTTGTGCTGCCTTTGACTTCCCTTGTCAGCTAAGGTTGTCTCATCTTTCCTTTAAAACACATCTTCTTTGGGATGTATCTATCCTACGCCTTCCTAATTGCTCCCAGAAACTTCAGATATTGTTGTTCTGCCACCAACCCTACTAGTGTCCCCTTCGAATCAACTTCAGCCAGCTCCTCCCTCATGCCACTATAATTCCCCTTACTAAAATATAATGCTGACAAATCTGCTTTTAGATTCTCCTTCGCAAACTGCACAGTAAATTCAATCATATTGCGAGCACTGCCTCCAAAGGAAGTTTATCTTAAACTCCCTTATCAAATCTGGTTCATTACAAAACATACAATCCAGAATTGCCTTTTTGCTAGTGGGCTCAACAACAAGCTGTTCTGAAAAGTCCCTTTATAGGCCTTCTACAAATTCCTTTTTTTGGGAATAAGCACCAACCTGATTTTCCCAATATATCTGGAAATAGAAGTTCCCCATGATTATCATAGCATTGCCCTTTTCACCTGCCTTTTCTATCTTCTGATGTAATTTGTACCCCACATCCTGGCTACTATTACGGGAGCTTGTAAATAACTCCCATCAGCTTCTTTTTGCCCTTGCAGTTTCTTAACTCTATCCACAAGGATTCTACATCTTCTGATTCCATGTCACTTCTAAGTATTTGATTTCATTTTTACCAACAGAGCCACCCAGCCTCCTCTGCCTACCTGCCTGTCCAACTATGATCATCTTTCAGTCAAAACTCAGTGATGTCCACAACGTCATACCTGCCAAACTCTGTGCTACAAGATCGCCTGCATTATTCCATATACTACATACATTTAAATATAGCACCTTCACTCCCGTATTCATCACCCATTTCAATTTTGTCTCCATGTTATCCCACTGACTGCAATTTTGCCCTATCACCTACCTATCCATCCTCAGTCTCACCATACAAACATTTCCTTGTATACCAACTGCCCCATACTCAGCCCCAGGGCTCCATTTCCCATCCCCCTGCCAAATTGGTTTAAACCCTCCATTTTCATGTGGTTGTTACATGGAGTCATAAAGTGAGGGTGAATAGGCTGGGTCTGTTTTCCCTGGAGTGTTAGAGGTTGAGGAGTGACCCCACAGCGATATACAATGTAAGATCACAAGGGGCAGTGATAGAAGGGATGGTCACAGCCTTTTTCCCCAGGATAGGGGAGTCTACGACTAGATGTAAGGTGAAAATGGAAAGATTTAAAAGGGATTTGAAGGGTAAATTTTTTTCCCCCACACAGAATGGTGGGTATCTGGAACGAGCTGCCAGAAGAGAGGGTAGAGGTGGGTACAATTGCAATGTTTAGAAGACATTTGACAGGTACATGGATAGAAAAGCCTAAATGGGTATGGGCTAAATGCAAGCAAAGGACTAGCTCAAATAGATATCTTGGTTGGCATGGACATGTTGGGCTGAAGGGCCTATTCCTCATCTAAAAAGGTTGATAATGTCATTCATGCTGTATCGATTTGATTGAACTATCCTTACCCACAGTCAACATTGTAATGATTATTCTTTAAAAACTCTGGCCACAAATTCTGGCAGTAGACCACGCGAATGATCCCAGGAATGAAAGGATTTATGTTTGAGGAGCGTTTGATTGCTCTGAGCCTGTAATCAGTGGAGTTTAGAAGAATGGGGTGGAGGGGATCTCATTGAGACCTACCAAATATTGAATGGCCTAGATAGGTGGATGTGGGGAGTCTAGGGCCAGTGAGCAGAGAGTCAGAATACAAGGATATCCCTTTAGAACAGATTTAAGGAGGAATCTCTTTAGCTAGAAGGTGATATATCTGTGGAATTCATTGCCACAGATGGTTGTGGAGGCCAAGTTATTGTGCATACTGAAAGTGGAAGTTTATAGGTTCTTGATTTGTAAGGGCATGAAAGGTTTTGGGGATAAGGCTGGAGAATGGGGCTGAGAGGGACAATAAGTCTGCCATGATCAAATGACAGAGCAGATTTGATGGGCTGAATGGCCTAACTATGCTCTTATGTCTTATGGTCTTATGACACATGATTGTGAACTATTTAGACTAATATCAGGCCTACACGGTTCCGGTAATGACAGCACATGGCCTTAAATAAGTTGATAACTATCTCATGATTTTTATTACCTGCTTGTCATACCCTTATGGTACTTTCATCCCCTCCTCTGAGGAATAGACCCCTTCTAGAGATAAATACGAGAGTGGTCTCAGGTTCTTTTACCCAGAGAAAAAGGTCAGAATCCAAATCAGATTTATTATCACTGACCTACGACATAAAATTAGTTGTTTTGCAGCAGCAGTGCACTGCAAGATATAAAAATCTAACAATTACAAAATTAAATAAATAGTGTTTTTTTTAAAAAAAGAGAAAACAAGGTGGTGTCTATGGTTCATTCATAGATCTGATTGTGGATGGGAAGAACTTGTTCCTAAATTGTTGGTAACAGATCTCTGGGATCCTGTAGCTCCTCCATGATGGTGGGAACCAGATAGTGAGGATCCTTAATGATGGATGCTGTCCTCTTAAGGCATTGTCTTTTGAAGGTGCCCTTGATGTTGGGCAGGTTTGGTGCCCATGATGTAGCTGGGAGACCCCGCTTGCTCTAGCCTCACCTGGAAGGACTATTTGGGGTCCTGACTGGTAGTGAGGGAGGAGGTGTAGGGGCAGGTGAAACACCTGTTCCGCTTGCAAGGATAAGTGCCTCCTGGCGACACTTCACCTGTGTGTCTGTCAGGGTCATATACTGTGTCCTGTGCTTCTGGTTTGGCCTCCGGTATATCAGTGAGACCCAACGTAGATTGGGAGACTGTTTTGATGAGCATCTGTGCTCCGCCCACCAGAACAAGCAGGATCTCCTAGTGGCAACCCATTTTAATTCCACTTCCCATTCCGATATAACCATATAACAATTACAGCACAGAAACAGGCCATCTCGGCCCTTCTAGTCCGTGCCGAACTCTTACTCTCACCTAGTCCCACCGACCTGCACTCAGTCCATAACCCTCCACTCCTTTCCTGTCCACATAGCTATCCAATTTAACTTTAAATGACAATATCAAACCTGCCTCAACCACTTCTGCTGGAAGGTCATTCCACACAGCTACCACTCTGAGTAAAGTAGTTCCCCCTCATGTTACCCCTAAGCTTTTGCCCTTTAACTCTCAACTCATGTCCTTTTATTTGAATCTCCCCAATTCTCAATGGAAAAAGCCTTTCTATGTCAACTCTATCTATCCCCCTCAATTTTAAATACCTCTATCAAGTCCCCCCTCAACCTTCTACGCTCCAAAGAATAAAGACCCAACTTGTTCAACCTTTCTCTGTAACTTAGGTGATGAAACCCAGGTAACATTCTAGTAAATCTTCTCTGTACTCTATTTTGTTGACAGCTTTCCTATAATTTGGTGACCAGAATTGTACACAATACTCCAAATTTGACCTTACCAATGCCTTGTACAATTTTAACATTACATCCCAACTCCTATACTCAATGCTCTGATTTATAAAGGCCAGCATACCAAAAACTTTCTTCACCACCCTATCCACATGAGATTCCACCTTCAGGGAACTATGCACCATTATTCCTAGATCCCTCTGTTCTACTACATTCTTCAATGCCCTACCATTTACCATGCATGTCCTATTTTGATTAGTCCTACTAAAATGTAGCACCTCACATTTATCAGCATTAAACTCCATCTGCCATCTTTTAGCCCACTCTTCTAACTGGCCTAAATCTCTCTGCAAGCTTTGAAAACCTGCTTCATTATCCACAGCTCCACCTATCTTAGTATCATCTGCATACTTACTAATCCAATTTACCACCCCATCATCCAGATCATCAATGTATATGACAGGCAACATTGGACCCAGTACAGATCCCTGAGGCACACCACTAGTCACCGGCCTCCAGTCTGACACACAGTCATCCACCACTACTCTGGCATCTCCCATCCAGCCACTACTGAATCCATTTTACTACTTCAATATTAATACCTAACCATTGAACCTTCCTAACCAACCTTCCATATGGAACCTTGTCAAAGGCCTTACTGAAGTCCATATAGACAACATCCACCGCTTTACTCTCGTCAACTTTCCTAGTAACCTCTTCAAAAAATTCAATAAGATTTATTAAACATGACTTTCCACGCAAAAATCCATGTTGACTGTTCCTAATCAGAACCTGTCTATCCATGTACTTATATATACCATCTCTAAGAATACTTTCCATCAATTTACCCATCACTGACATCAAACTCACAGGCCGATAATTGCTAGGTTTACTCTTACAACCCTTTTTAAACAATGGAACAACAAGAGCAATACGCCAATCCTCTGGCACCATCCCTGTTTCTAATGACATTTGAAATATTTCTGTCAGAGCCCCTGTTATTTCCACACTAACTTCCCTCAAGGTCCTAGGGAATATCCTATCAGAACCCGGAGACTTATCCACTTTTATATTCCTGAAAAGCACCAGTACTTGTTCTTCTTTAATCATCATAGTTTCCATAACTTCCCTATCTGTTTCCCTTACCTCACACAATTCAATATCCTTCTCCTTAGTGAATACTGAAGAAAATAAATTGTTTAAAATCTGCCCCATCTCTTTTGGCTCCACACATAGCTGTCCACTCTAATTCTCTAAGGCAGGGGTCCCCAATCTTCTCTGCACTGAGGACCGGTTTAATATTGACAATATTCTTGCAGACCCACCGGGGGGGGGGGGGGGTGTGGGCAGGGGAGGGGGGAGGGGGGTAGGGGTAGGGTTGCCAACAGACAAGAGTAGCAGTTAAATACGTTGTGTTTACCCCGAGAAAGACTACCATGACCATGAAGCCTTGCATGGGCACCTGTGTGCGCATGTGTGTACGTGCCGATTTTTTTTTCTACAAATCATTTTTGGTGATTCTGTTCTTGGGGGGGGGGGGGGGCACACAGGGGTGGCGTTAATTATGACCGGAATATAGGTGATAAGTGGCTAATACACTCAATTTCATTTCTAAAAGGGTTTATCTAACAAATTTAATATTAAACACACAGCGCATATTTTCCTCATGAATATAGCGGTAAGTCAATTATCAGGGGAGGACAGGGGAGCTTGAAGTAAGTGTTGAACGAACTTCCAGTAGAAGTGGTAGAGGCAGGTTCAATATTATCATTCAAAGAAAAATTGGATAGGTATATGGACAGGAAAGGAATGGAGGGTTGTGGGCTGAGTGCAGGTCAGTGGGACTAGGTGAGAGTAGCATTCAGCACGGATTAGAAGGGCCGAGATCGCCTATTTCCGTGCTGTAATTGTTATATGGTTATATAAGTCACTTATAAGTCAATAGTATCATAATATTTTAAGTAATGTTTGGATATTAAACACACAGCACATATTTTCCCCGTATGAACATATAAAATCATTGCAACACACCAATATCGCTGAATCAGTGGGAGCCCTGGGCTTGTTTCCCTGCAACAAGACGGTCCCATTGAGGGATGATGGGAAACAGCGATACTCGAAGGGAGTTCCTTATGTCCAGTCTGTTCCGCAATTTAGTTTTCGTTACATTCATTGCAGAGATATGTTGGAAATGGAAGCAGCGTTTTCAGTGCTTTCATGGCTGTTAAGGCTAAATATCCTGAGACTTTGATCCAGAATGCCGGCAGAGATGTTATGTCACACATACTTTTCAGCCCACCGTCATTTGCAAGCTCGAGGAGTTGATCTCCTTCCCGTGCAGACATGGATGACGCGTGCGTAATGACCTCACGTGTGTTCAAGCTCAACTGTGGGCATGACAGAGAATGAGGAAAGGTGCAGCTGACTGATATCGCCAAATCATATCGTTTCCTCGTGGTCCGGTAGCACATGCTTTGCGGCCTGGTGGTTGGGGACCGCTGCTCTAAGGGACCAATTTTATCCTTCACTATCCTTTTGCTATTAATGTAACTGTAGAAACCCCTTGGATTTATTTTCACCTTACTTACCAAAGCAAACTCATATCTTCTTTTACCTTTTCTAATTTCTTTCTTAAGATTCTTTTTACATTCTTTATATTCCTCGAGCACCTCATTTACTCCATGCTGCCCATATTTATTTTAGGATATGTCCATCCATGGCCTCCTCCACAGCTGGGATAAGGCCGCACTTAAGTTGGAGGAACAACACTTTATGTTCCATTTGGGTAGCCCCCAACTTGATAGCATGAACATTGATTTCTCAAACTTCCAGTGATGCCTCCCCCCCCACTTCACCATTTCCCATCCCCTTGTCCATCTCTCATGTTATCCCCTTGCCCACCCACCACCTCCCTCTGGTGCTCCTCCACCCCCCTTTTTTTCTTTCTTCCATGGCCTTCTGTCTCTTTCACCAATCAACTTCTGAGCTCTTTGCTTCATCCCACCCCCTCCAAGTTTCATTTATCACCTGGCATTTGTCTCTCCCTTCCCTCCACCTTTCAAATCTACTTCTCAGCTTTTTTTCTCCAATCCTGCTGAAGAGTTTTGGCCTGAAATGCCAACTGTTCATTTTTCCATAGATGCTGCCTGGCCTGCTGAGTTCCTCCGGCATTTTGTGTGTTGCTTGCAATTCCAGCTTCTGCAGATTTCCTCTTGATAGTGTGAAAACTCACTGATTTTCAACTTGTCAGTCCAAATGCATTAACATAATACAGGTATATGCAACTGACACTGTTCCAAAATTGTTCTCTTTAAGCAATGCATAGCAACTACTGGCCACACAAATGCAAACAACTGCCACTAGTTAAAAACTGTTGCATTCTCCAAATCTTCACTTTCTTTGTAACATTCAAGATGATTGTCGATACTTTCAAATTCTTCATCGTCCCTAATTTGCTGAAGTAGTGGTATCCTTTCATTTTCACTTATGGCTATTTCTGGCATCCCCAAGCTTGAGTGTTTGAAACCAGAGTCAGCAAATCAGTTCTGAATTGTCTTACTACTTATTTCTTGCCAACTATCACTGACGAATCACTGCTTTTTGAACACGAACGCAAAACTGGTACTATTTGAAAACAGTTCACTCCAAGCACTATAGTGTTTAATAGCCACTCAACTGTACATGACTGACATTAGTTAGAAACTGTTCAGCAAGTCTCCTGTCCCAATAAAGTGGCATAGTGTCACAAATAAACAAAAGAAATTCTGGCTGTTTTCCCAATTCATTTTTGTTCTTTAAGAGTTGTCCCAAAGAAGCTGCTGCCTCAATTATTTGGAGATGTCCAGGATGCTGGGGAGGCTAGTGCCCATGGAGCTGAGTTTGCAACTTCCTACAGCTTTTTGCAGTGGCCCCTCCATACCAGACAGTAAAGCAACCAGTTAGAATGCTCTCCACAGTATGTCTGTAGAAATTAGTGAGAGTCTTCGGTGACGTACCAAGTCTCATCATACTCCTAATGAAATATAGCCATTGTTGTGCCCTTCTTTGTAATTGCATCAATATGTTAGGCCCAGGATAGATCTTTAGAGACGTTGACACTCAGGAACTTAAAACAGTTCACCATTTCCACTGCTGATCCCTCAATGAGGACTGATGTGTGTTCACTCAATTTCCCTTTCCTGAAGTCCACAATCAATTCCTTGGACTTACTAGTGTTGACAGCAAGGCTGTTGTTGTGACACCACATAACCACTTGATCTATCTGTATGCCTCCTTGTCAGCCATCTGAAATGCTGCCAACAATAGTTGTGCCATTGACAAATTTATAGTTGGTATTGCAGCTGTGCCTAGCTACACAATCGTGATTGTGGAGATGGTAGAGCGGTGGGCTGAGCATGCATCCTCAAAGTGTGTCAGTGTTGATAGTCAGTAAGGGGGAGATGCTATTTCCAATTGGCACAGACTGTGGTTTCCCTGAGAGGAAGTCATGAATCCATTTACAAAGGGAGGTGGAGAGGCCCCGCTTTTGAAGCTTGTTGATTAATACTGGAGGCACGATGGTATTGAATGCTGAGCTGCAATCAATAAACAGTAGTTTTTAAACAATAATAAACAATAGGTATTGCTATTGCTCCGGTGATCTAAGGCCGAGTGGGTAGCAGCAGAGGTTGCACCTGCCATGGACCTATTGCAGTGATAGGCAGATTGCAGAAGGTCCAGGTCCTTGCTTAAGCAGGAGTCAATTCTGGCCATGACCAACCCCTCAAAGCACTTCATCACATTGGATGTGACTGCAACTGGGCAATAGTTGTTGAGGTAGCTCATACTGCTCTTTTTGGGCACTGGTATGGCTGTCACCATTTTGAAGCAGGTGAGAATCTCTGACAGCAGCAGTGAGCGATTAAAGATGTCTTTAGGTGCTCCCTCCAGTTGGTTGGCACAGGTTTTCAGAGCCCCACCAGGTGCTCCATTAAGGCCTGATGCCTTGCAAAGGTTCAACCTCTTGAATAATATTCTGACGTCAGCCTCCAAGACAGATCTCAGAATCACCAGATGCTGCAAGGATTCGCACAGGTGTAGTTTTATTCCCCCTTTCAAAGTGTGTATCTGAGAGTGAAGCATCACAGACTTTCATGATCTTAGGTTTTGCTTTGTAGGAATTAATTGCCTACAAAACTTCCCAGAGCTGACGTGTATCCGATTCCATCTCTAACCTCAATCAAGATTGTTTTCTCACCCTTAAAATAGCCTTCCATAGGTCGTATGCCCTTTTCTTATGCATTTCTGGATCACCGGTCTTGAATGCCAAAGACATAGCCCTCAGCAGATTAAAAATCTCCTGGTTCATTCCTGGCTTTTGGTTTGGGTTTGTCCAGCACGTTCTCTAAAGCACACACTCATCCACACAGGTTTTGATGAAGTCAGTGACAACTGTGGCGTATTCATTCAGATTCTAAGATGAACCCCTGAATGTTGACCAGTCTACCAACTAAAAGCAGTCCCGCAAGCACTCCTCCAGCTCCCTTGACTATACTTTCTTGGTCCTCACCACTAGTGTTGTGGTCTACACTCTCTGCCTATACGTTGGAAGTATAAGTACAACCAGGTAATTGGACATCCAAAGTGTAGGCTTGGGATGGCACAATAAGCACTCTTGATTGTGCTATCATAGTTGTCAAGCACGTTGGCTCCTCTGGTTCCACAGGTGATATGCTGGTAGTGGTTGTTCAGAGACCTCCTCAATCTGGCCGGGTTGAAATCCCCTGCAATGATAGGGAAGGCATGTTTTGTGACTGCTGATCATAGTGCTCAACTCCTCCAGTGCCCACCTGACATTCGCTGGAGGTGGAACGTACACCAATACCAGGATGAATGGGGGAAGTGGATGAGACTGAACCACTAGATGTTCCAGGTCGGGTGAGCAGCACTGAATCAGAGCTGCCACGACTGTGCATCATAATGAGTTAATCATGAAGCATACTCCACCTCCTCTACCGTTAAAAGACTCATCTGACCTGTCTTTACAGTGAATGAAGTCCTCGAGCTGCAGTGCTACTTCTGAAATGGCAGGGGTGAGACATGTTTCCCTGAAGCAAAAAGTGCAGAGCAATCCTTGATATTCCTCTGGTACAGCAATCTTGCTCTGAGATCTTCAATTCTATTTTTTTGGGAATCCTGCACTTTGACTCCCAAGTCCCGTTGCACCTCCAATTTCTCAATTTGCTCCCCTTTATAAAATAGTCTACACCATTATTCCTTCTACCTATGTGCATGACCATGCACCTCCCTGAACACTTTACCGTTTACCACTTCTTTGCACATTTTACTTATCTGTCTAAGTCCTTTTGCAAACCTCCTTCCTCAACACTCTCTGCCCCTTCACCTATCTTTGTATCATGCACAAACTTGGACACAAAGACATCAATTGCATCATCCAGATCATTAACTACCAAGTGTAAAGTAGCCAATCCAACAGCAACCCCTGCAGGACTCAATGGTCACTGGCAGCCAACCAGAAAAAGGCCTCCTTTACTCCCACTCTTCTTTCTGCCAGAAAGTCAACCTACTCTCCATTCAAGTATCTTTCATGTAACAAGCAGCATGGGCTCATTGTTTAGCAATCTCATGTGGCACCTTGTCAAAGGTCTTCAGAAAAGTCCATAAATATCTTTAAGACAATTGTAGGTAAACACTCAAACTCATCTACTCTGTCAAACCAAGAAAATATTTTGCTGCTTAACCTGATTATTAAGTTTTAGATTTAGAGGAACCTATCTGTTTTCCCCGTCCCCCTTTAGAATTTTCTCTTCCAATCTGAGACATCCATGACCTTGGCACCAGGTAGACAACAAGCCATTCAGTAATCCTGCTCTCAGCTATAGAAGCAGCTGTCTGTCCCCTTGAAAATAAATTCCCATTCTTATCAACAGTTCAGAGCCAACTGTGGTGTCACAAATTTGCCTGCTGCTGCTACTTTCCTCCCCCACCCCCAACATCCCCAGTGGTATCAAAAATAGTGTGGGGAGTAACCAGGGGGCTCCTGCGTTAACTGTCCTTCCAGGTGGTCTCCTAACTCCTAGCTTTCTGTAACTGTGGGTTGACCAACTCACTAAACGTGTTATCTTCTGCATTTAAAAATAGAAGTGAATTAAGAGTGTGTTAGGTTATTATCAAGAGCAATATTTAGAAAATCTGCTCATTCAGGACCATCCAAGTTTTAAGCATGTCAGATTATCAGAGCTTTAATTCAAACCAGAAATCTTGCCCCCCAAAAATTCAGAACTATATTAAGTATTAATGAGCCAGACAGCAGCTGAGGAGAGAGAAATAGAGTAGGTGTTTGGGTTCCATGACTTCTCGGTAGAGTGGATGCACTAGGAAATAAAGTCCTAACCTATTTGGGGGGGGGGAAAGAGAGAGAGAATGTCGACTCAGACCATGAGAGGCCTGTGTCGCGCATTTTCATGCCTTACAAGGCACAGATTGGAAGTCTATGTGGGGCGCCACTCCTCGCACAGACACTAGGGCAATATATGGTTAAGTGCCTTGCTCAAGGACACAAACACGCTGCCACAGCTGAGGCTTAAACTAGTGACCTTGAGATAACTAAACAAACGCCTTAACCACTTAGCCACGTGCCCAACACATTCAAACTTTCCCTATAACTCAGGTCCTCAAGCCCTGGCAACATCCTTGTAAATTTTCACTGCATTATCAATCTTATTGAGATCGATCCGATAGTTAGGTGACCAAAACTGTATAGACTACTCCAGATTAGGCCTCATCAATATCTTATAAAACTTCAACACAATATTCCAACACCTGTATGCAAACTTTGATTTATGAAGGCTAATGTGCCAATAGTTTTCTTTACAACCCTACCTAACTGTGATGCAAATTTCAAGAAATTATTCATCTGTATTCCCAGATCCCTCAGTGCCTTACAGCTCACTGTGCAAGTCCTGCTCTGATTTGTCCTCCCAAAGTACAACTCCTCACACTTGTCTGCATTAAACTCCATCTGCCATTTTCCAGCCTATTTCTCCTGCTGCTGCGGATCCCACTGCAAGCTTTGATAGTCTTCCTCACTGTCCACTGTACCCCAAATCTTGGTGTCATTTACAAATTTGTTGATCCAATTAACCATATAATCATCGAGATCATAGATATGGATGACAAACAACAATGGACCCAGCAACACGCCAATAATCACAGGCCTCTAGTCAGAGGGAACCATCTGCTACCACTCTCTGGCTTTTCCCACGAAGCCAATATCTAATCCAGTTTACAAATTCATCTTGAATGCCAATCAATTGAAACTTCTTAACCAACCTCCTCTCCAGACCTTGTCAAATGCCTTACTAAAGTCCACGTGGGAAACATCCACTGCTTTTCCTTCATTAAATTTCCCGGTAACTTCCCGAAAAACTCCACAAGATTGGTTAGACGTGACATACCACACGCAAAGCCATGTTGACTATCGCTAATCAGTCCCTGTCTATCCAAATGCTTATCCATCTAGTCCCTTAGAGTACCATCCAATAACTTACCCACTACTAATGTCGGGCAGACCAGCCTATAATTTTGTAGCTTATTCTTAGCGCCTTTCTTAAACAATGTAACATTAGCTATCCTTCAGTCCTTCGTGGTTAAGGATGTTTTAACTATCTCTGCTAGGGCGCTTGCAATTTATACGCTAGCTTCCCAAAGGATCTGAGGAAATACCTTATCAGGTGCTGGGGATTTGCCTCAAGGCAGCAAACTCCTCCTCCTCTATAATCTGTATACAGCACGTGACCTCGCTGCCGCTTTGCCTCATTTCTACCGACTCCATGTCTGTATCCTGAGTAAATACACGTGCAAAAATCCATTTACGATCTACCCAGCTCTTTCAGCTCTATACATAGATGATCATTCTGATCTTCCAGAGGACCAGTGTTGTCCCTTGCTATCTTATTGCTCTTAATATATCTATAGAACCCTTTGGGATTCTCCTTCACCTTGTCTACCAGAGCAACCTCATGCTTTTTTTAAGCCTGCCTGAATTCCTTCTTAAGTAAATCAAAGCTCGTATGTGCCTGTCAGAATAAAAGGTAAAGATGACAGCTGCCAGCAGCCTTGTTTTCAAGAGATATTGAGGTAAGAAAAGAAAGGAGGGGCATTGCAGGTATCGGCAGGTCAGAACAAATGAGGTGCTTATGGAGTAATCCATTAGAGAACACACAAGAAATGCAAGAGAACACGAAAGAAAGAAATCAGGAGCGCTAAAAGAAAGCATGAAGTTGCCTCAGCAGGCAAGGTAAAGGAGAATTCTTAGGGATTTGATAGATATGTTAAGAACAAAACAATTGCTAGAGTCAAAATTGGCCCTCTGGAAGATAACCATGGTAATCCATGCTTCAACCCAAAAGTGATGGGAGGGATCTTAAATGAATTTTTTGCACCTGCATTCACTCAGGAGACAGACACAAGTCTATAGAAGTGAGATTAAAACAGCACCAACTTCGTGGACCCTCTACAGATTACAAAGGAGGGGCCTTTAGCCTACTGAGGCAAATTAGAGTAGATAAAGCCCCAGGGCCTGATAAGATCTTTGCTCAGCCCCTACAGAAGGCAAGTGCAGAAATTGCCAGGGACCTAACAGAAATATTTAAATGATCCTTAGTGACACTTGAGGTACCAGAGGTTTGGTGGATAGACAATGTTGTTGCACTGTTTCAGAAAGGCTCTAAAAATAAAATGATAGACTAGTGAGCCTGACATCAGTAGTGGGAAAGTTATTGGAAATAATAGACTAGTGAGCCTGACATCAGTAGTGGGAAAGTTATTGGAAGGTATTCTGAAGGACCAGATATAAGAGTATTTGGATAGACATGGACATTAGAGATAGGCAGCATGGATTCATGCATGGTAGGTAGTGTCTAACCAATTTTATGGTGTTTTTTTGAGGATGTTACCAGCAAAGATGACAGAGGCAGGCAGTGGATGTTCTCTATGTGGACTTTAGCAAGACATTTGACATCCATTGTTGTTTGAAATCTGTATCAACAATCTGGATTGTAGTAACTTCTACTTTGAAAAAGGCACACTCGACAACTTCATGCCCAAGAAACAACTTTATCTCGAACTTCAAAACCGTTATGTATATACAGAGACTTTCACAACCCATACGGCATAGCAGACACACTATATACAAAGCACACTGGAAGTAAAAAGAATGGAAGTAAAACCCATTATCCTAATTAGTATTAACTTACTTTTAATAATGCTCACATTACAACACTTCTTCCCCTTTAAAATCCAACATCCCCAAATGTAAAAAACTAGGAAATAAAAACAGTGGTGTTATTTACTTGCATACCCCTGAAAACTTATACTAGTATCTCAGCAACAGTTTATCAATACAAAACATCTGGAAAACTTGACAGATTCAACATTCAATCTAACAACAACAAAAAAAATTGTCCCATCAAAGATTCAGTCTGTCAGCAGGTTTACAAGTGCGCTGTGATCTGCGCACTACCCCCGGTGACCCAGCAGGCATCACTGGTGAGGGTGTTTTGGAGGCATGAGAAGGGTCTGTGTGTCTGCGTGAGAATGTCCATCCTCCTCAGGGGACCCTGACCCCTCTGCCAGTGTCTCACACGCTGGCAAAGTCACTGGTGGACATGCTTCCATCGTAGTCTGTCTCACAAATGGAAACTCTATGAAACTGTCTTCCTCTGAGCCAGTATCATGACATAGGTGCACATGGTCCTGATGTCTGTGGAAAACACACCCGTCAGTCAGCTTAACAACATAGGAGACTGGACCACTCTGCTTAAGAATAACCCCAGGCAGCCATTGCTGATTGTTTCTCACATAGGCATTGTCATCGGGTTTTAACTGTCTCTCTCGTGCATGTTGATCATGTCCCTCCTTCTGCTTTTCCTGCTTTCTCTCCACTTTTGCCTTCATGTCCAGGCGCAGCAGGTCCAATCTTGACTTGGGCCTATGCCCCATCAGCATCTCTGCTGGAGCGCGGGCAGTCGTAGCCTGTGGCGTGAGGCGGTATTTAAACAGGAAACGTGAAAGCCGCAAGCTAAGAGAGTCCCCTGTCATCTGCTTCAGGCCTTCCTTCACTGTCTGAACAGCCCGCTCAGCCAAACCATTGGAGGCTGGGTGGAAAGGGGCCGTCCGAATGTGATGAATGCCATTCTGCTGCATGAACTCACTGAACAGTTCACTGGTGAATGTCGGGCCATTATCAGTGACCAGAGTATCAGGCAACTCGTGGATGCAAACACTTGCCTGAGTTTGTCTACGGTTGAGGGGGCTGTGATGTTGCTCATGATATGAGCTTCGATCCATTTAGAATGCGCATCTACCATGACAAGAAACATTTGCCCCATAAAAGGGCCAAAATCCAAATGTAGCCATCAGAAACACGAAGCTCTCGTTCGAAAAACGTGCCGATACGTTTACAAAACCAGTTCACCTCGTTGCCAAAAATATGTAGTAACTTCTACTTTGATAAAGGCACACTGGACAACTCCATGCCCAAGAAACAACTTTATCTTGAACTTCAAAACCGTTATGTACATACAGAGGCTTTCACAACCCATACAGCATGGCAGGAACACTATATGCAAAGCACACCAGAAGTAAAAAGAGCAGAAGTAAAACCTCCTGTTATCCTAATTAGTATTAACTTACTTTTAATAATGCTCACATTACAACATGGATGATAATGTAGTTAACAGAATCAGCAAATTTGTGGATGACACCAAGATTTGGGGTATAGTGGACAGCAAGAAAGGCTATCATGGTTTGTAGCAGGATCTGAATCAGCAGGGAAAATGGCAGATAGAATTTAATGAAGCCAAAAGCAAGTTCTTGCACTTCAGTAGGACCAATCAGAGTAGGTCTTACACAGTGAACAGCAGGGCACTGAGGAGTATGGAACAACAAAGGTATCTGGGACTATAGGTCCATAATTCATAGAAAGTGGCATCATAGGTAGGAAGGACCATAAAGAAAGCTTTTGGCACATTGGCCTTCATAAATCAAACTATTGAGTATAGGAGATGGGATGTTATATTGATTTTATACAAGACATTTTTGGGGCCTAATTGGGAGTACTGTGTGCAGTTTTGGTCACCTACCTACTGTCATGGTGCACCTTCTAAGGACTCAACCCAGGACCTGCAGACAGCAGGCTCACAACTCAACCCAGGAGCAGAAAAACAGCAGGAACCCCAAGTTAGCCATCAGAGTACCAACTGAGCCTCAGAAGAGCAAGATCATTCATTCTCTCAAACACAATAATGCCACTAAGGCTCTGTCTGTCTGTATCTTGTTTTACGGCGGTTGGCATCCAGCTTAATGGTGCATTACCACCACCCTCTGCTCCAGAATGTGCACTAGACATACATTCTAAATCCACACACACACACACACACACACACACACACACACACACTTCACCTTCCCATCTTTGACCATCCTAGTATCCTATTCCTGTTTATTCATCATATTCTATAAAAAACCCTGTACCCCTTAAAAATGCTAAAAATACCCGGACTTGTGCTCTCTCACCCATGCCCAGCAACCCTTTTAATGTGAATTCCTGCATCCCCAACTCCTTTAATTTATTTCTCAGCATCTCTCTCTGTATCCCATACTTCCTGCAACTCAGAACTACATGATCTACTGACTCCTCTTCCTGACATTCCTCACACAATCCTGTCTGGTGTTTCCCTATCATTTTCAATGTTTTGTTTAATGCACAATGCCCCAGCCTTAACCTAGTCCACACAGTTTCCTCTCTTCTGTTTCCATTACCTACCCTAGTAACTGCAACACTCTCTTGTATTTGATATAAATGCCTCCCTTTCCCCTCCTTGTCCCATCTTTCTTGCCACATTCGGTTGACTTTTTCCCCAGATTACACACTTAACCTCTGCTTTACTGATACTAATGTGCATTTCCACATTTTCTTTCTTTAACACCCTCTTTGCCAACTCATCCACCCTCTCATTCTCCTTCACCCCTACATGTGCTGGAACCCATAGAAATTTTACCTGACCTCCCTGATTTGCAATTCTTGTAACTAACTGAAGGACTTCATAAAGTACATCTTGCCGACTGTTTGTGTGAAAAGACCTTAAACTTGCTAGAACTGAGGATGAATCTGAACATATCAATGCTTTGACTTGTCTGGCTTTCTGCACCCATTGCAACGCAACCAACACTGCCAGCATCTCCACTGTAAACACTCTTAACTTATTAGATGTTCTTCTGCTGATTCCAATTTCTTTTGCTGGTATGACCACCCCAAACCCTGTCACTCCTGTTGCGGGTTCCTTCGCACCATCCGTATAAATGAGTATAATCACTATACTTTTCCATCACATGACAGTTAAATGCATTTACCAAATCTGTTTTATATCTTTCTTTCCTTTTTACCTCTAACAAATGCCAGTCTATGTCAGGCCATACAAGCTTCCATGGAGCTACAACCGGATAAACTACTGAAGGACTTATCCTCAGATCAAATACTCCACATTCTTTCGCAATATCATTCCCTACCTGACTAAAGGTATCCCTCTGAAACCTCCCATTTTCCCAGAACTCCTGCAACACTCCTTTAGTAGGGTGAGAATCATTGTGCCCCTGCAAGTTAGCCCAGTAGTTTGCCATCAGTTGCATCCTTCTTAGTTCCAAAGGCATTATTCCCATTTCTACCTGTAGGGCTGACACTGGTGACGTTTTAAAAGCCCCACTGCACACTCTCAAGGCCTGAGCCTGAATCACATCCAGTTTCCTTATAAGAGACCTAGCTGCTGATCCATATACTATATTTCCATAATCCAATACAGATCTTACTAAAGCCACATACATTCTCTTCAAAGCTGAACAACTTGCTCCCCATTCCCTACCAGTCAAACATCTCATCACATTTATTACTTTTTTACATTTCTCCTCAACTTTCCTGATATGGTCGGCCCATGTTAATCGTGAATCAAATATAACTCCCAGAAATTTAAATGATGCAACCCTTTCTAATTCAACCCCATACATCCTTAACTTCTTCCCTACCTCAACTCTTTTCCTGGTAAAAAATACAGATTGAGTTTTGTCTACTGAAAATCTACATCCCCAATCATAACCCCACTCCACCACTTCATCAATTGCTTCTTGTAGTTTCCTGATTATATGGTCCATGTCCCTGCCTCTTTTCCACAAGGCCCCATCATCCGCAAACAGTGACCTACCTATATCCACTGGTACCTTTGTGAAGACATCATTGATCATAATCATGAAAAGTAATGGGCTAATCACACTACCTTGAGGTGTGCCATTTTCCACTATGTACTGTTTTGATAATTCTGATCCAATCCAAACTTGAATTTTTCTACCAAACAAAAAATCTTTAATCCAATTAAAAACTCTCCCACCAACCCCCATCTTGGGCAGTTTAATTAATAATCCTTCCTTCCACATCATATCATAGGCTTTTTCAATGTCAAAGAACACTGCCACTACTGACTCTCTATTTGCCTGGGCCTTCCTTATTTCAGTCTCTAACATAATCACTGAGTCCATGGAATTCCTTCCCTTTCTAAAACCACTCTGATAACTTGCCAGCATTCCCCTTTTCTCAAGCTCATATGATAACCTTTCTGTTATCATCCTTTCCATTATCTTACATATACTTGATGTTAATGCAATTGGTCTGTAGCTAGTGGGTTTTGACAGATCCTTGCCAGGCTTCCTTATTGGAATTACTACTGCTTCTTTCTATGCACTTGGTAATCTTCCCTCCTCCCACACTCTGTTATAAAAAATGCAGCAACTTCAAGAGCACTCCCTCTCCTAGATTTTTTAGCATCACAGAGCATATCAGATCTTTCCCTGGGGAGGTTGGTCTCAATCTCTTTATTGCTCTCACCATTTCTGCTAATGTAAATGGATCATCAATTATATCATCTGTTCCTTCCCTCCTGCTTAAAACACCTGGGTGTTGGTTCATTATTCTTTCCCTTCTTCTCCCTTCTTCAGACAAATTTTCTGAACTGTGTATCAGTACGAATGACTTGGCCATGATCTCAGCCTTATCCCTACTGGAGACTGCAGTTTCCTCCTCAGATATCATTACTGGATATTCCCATTCCCTTCTATCTCCTCCCATCCTCTTAATCATTCCCCATATCTCTCCCACAGGTGTTGTTCTTCCTACCTTGTCACAAAAACTCCTCCAACTTGCCCTTTTAGCTTGACGTATAGTTCTTCTCACCACTGCCTGTGCTTTCTTATATTGAACCAAATGCTGCATATTATGGGTTCTTTTAACTAGCCTGAATGCTCTATTTCTGGTTTTTACAGCCTGACAACATTCCTCTGTCCACCATGGTACCAGTTTTCTATTCATCCTATTTTTACTCCTAGGTATAGATCCTTCTGCTGCCATGATAATTGCTGAAGTCACCTGACTGTTTAATTCATCTACATTTCCAGAAATATCAATCTTTGTCAACCCTTCTTCACTCAACTTCTGGAACTTACCCCAATCAGCTTTTTCAAACACCCACTTTGGGGTCCACTAAGGCACTGAATGGGAGACCTCTTTAAATAATGATAGAATCCGAGAACCATATACCAGCAATGATTAACTTGACAAGATTAAACTGAAAACACAAGGGTGTAACAACTCTAGTTAAGATACTGATTGGTAAATACAGGTGCTCAAAAACCCTGGAAGCTCAGTGCTCTATGGCAAACTGCAGGGCCCATGACAGCTACAGGAAATGTGTAAATAGGTTGAAAGAGTGCAGAGGAAAATTTACAAGGTTGTTGCAGCTCTGGAGGACCTGAGTTATAAGAAGAGACTGAATAGGTTAGGACTTTTTTCTCTGGAAGCTAGAAGATTGAGAGGAGATTTGATAATCCACAAAATTCTGAGGGGTATAGATAGGGTAAATGCAAGCAGGCTTTTTCCACTGAGGTTAGGTGGGACTACAACTGGAGGTCATGGGTTATGGGTGAAAGGTAAAAACTTTACGGGGAACATGAGAGGAAACTTCATCATTCAAAGGGTTGTGAGAGTGCAGAATGAGCTGCCAGCACGTGGTCCATGCAAGCTCGATTTTAAAGTTTAAGAGAAATTTCTATAGTTACATGGATGGTAGGAGTATAGAGGACTATGGTCCTGGTGCAGGTCCATGGGAGTAGGCAGATTAAATGAGTTGGCACAAACTAGATGGGTCAAAGGGGCTGTTTCTGTGCTGTACTTTTCTATGATTCTATGATTTTAAGTGTTGCCTTGCATTTCTTAAAATCCTCACGCACCTCATTTGCTCCTGCCGATAACTCCGATCTACATCCTTCTTTTTCTTGACCAAGGCCTCAATAACTCTTAAAAAACAAGGCTTTCTAAAGCTCATCTTTTATTCCGATCAGAATAAACAAACTCTGTACTCTCAAAATTTCACATCTGAAGGCTTCAAGCTTGCCAAGTACACTTTTGTCAGAAAACAACCTGTTCCAATCCACACTTGCCAGATCTTTCTGATACCAATTCTCCAATTTAGAATGTTGACCAAGGAGCAAACTATCCTTTTCCAATATTACCTTGAAACTCATGTCTCATTCCCAATAGGAGATCTAGTGTCAAACTGTCTTTTAGCTGGGACCTCTAAGCACTTACGAAGGATACTTTCCTGATCACATTTGACAAACTCTATCAAATCCAGCCCTTTAACTGTATGGGGCTCCTAGTCAATATGTGGAAAGTTAAAATCACCTATTGTCGCAAGATTAATTTCTTGCAACAGTCTGCTATCTCTCTACAAATTTGCTCCTCTAAATCCCTCACTGTTGGGTGAACTGTAATATAACCCCATTAATGCGGTCATACATTTTTTTATTTCTCACTTTCACCCATAATGCCTTACTTTCTAAATAGGCTTAAAAATATTTTTCCCCACAACCACTCCACTAACTGCTCTGGCACCTTGGTTCTTATTCCCCTGCAACTCCAAAAAATATAGCAGCAGTATTAGGCCAGTTGGCCCAACAAGTCTGCTCTGTCATTTCACCATGGCTGGTCCATCTTTCCTCTCAGCCCCAATCTACTGCCTCCAACCCCCCTCCAAACCCCGTATCCCTTCATGCCCTGACCAATCAAGACTCTACCAATCTCTGCCTTAAATATACATACAGACTAGGCCTCCGCAGCTGCTTGTGGTAAAGAATTCCACAGATTCACCACTCTCTGGGTAAAGAAATTCCTTCTCATCTCCACTCAATTCTGAGACTTAGGAAACGTCCTCTCCACATCCACTCTATCTAGGCATTTCACCATTTAATAGGTTTCAATGAGGTCCTAGAAACATAGAAAGCCTACAGCACAATACAGGCTCTTCAGCCCACAATGCTAGGCCGAACATGTACTTACTTTAGAAATTACCTAGAGTTACCTATAGCCCACTATTTTCTAAGCTCCATGTACTTATCCAAGAGACTCTTAAAAGATCACGCAGAGTAGGGGTCCCAGAACAGATCCCTGAGGCACACCACTGGTCACTGACCTCCATGCATAATATGACCCATCTACAACCAATCTTTGCCATCTGTGGGCAAGCCAATTCTGGATCCACAAAACAAGGTTCCCTTGAATCCCATGCCTCCTTACTTTCTCAATAAGCCTTGCATGGGGTACCTTATCAAATGCCTTGATGAAATCCACATACACTACATCTACTGCTCTACCTTCATCAATGTGTTAGTCACATCCTCAAAAAATTCAATCAGGCTCGTAAGGCACAACCTGCCTTTAACAAAGCCATGCTGACTATTCCTAATCATATTTTGCCTCTCCAAATGTTCATAAATCCTGCCTCTCAGGATCCTCTCCGCCAATGTACCAACCACTGAAGTAAGACTCACTGGTCTATAATTTCCTAGGCTATCTCTACTCCCTTTCTTGAATAAGGGAACAACAACATCCGCAACCCTCCAATCTTCCGGAACCTCTCCTGTCCCTAAAGATCATAGCCAGAGGCTCGGCAATCTCCTCCCTCGCCTCCCACAGTAGCCTGGGGTATATCTCGTCTAGACCCGATGACTTATCCAACTTGGTGCTTTCCAAAAGCTCCAGACATCCTCTTTCTTAATTTCTATATGCTCAAGCTTTTCAGTCCGCTGTAAGTCATCCCTACAATCACCAAGATCCTTTTCCGTAGTGTATACTGAAACAAAATATTTATTAAGTACCTCCACTACCTCCTCTGGTTCAATACAAACTTTTCCACTGTCACACTTGATTGAGTCCTATTCTTTCACGTCTTATCCTCTCGCTCTTCACATACTTGTAGAATGCCTTGGGGTTTTCCTTAATCCTGCTCGCCAAAGCCTTCTCATGGCTCCTTCTGGCTCTCCTAATTTCATTCTTAAGCTCCTTCCTGCTAGCCTTATAATCTACTAGATCTCTATCATTACCTAGTTTTGTGAACCTTTCGTAACCTTTCCTTTTATTCTTGACTAGATTTTCTACAGCCTTTGTACACCACAGTTCCTGTACCTTACCATCCTTTCCCTGTCTCATTGGAACGTACCTGTGCAGAACGCCATGCAAATATCCCTGAACATTTGCCACATTTCTGTCGTACATTTTCCTGAGAACATCTGCTCCCAATTTACGCTACCAAGTTCCTGCCTGATAGCTTCATATTTCCCCTTACTCCAACTAAACATTTCCCTGACTTGTCTGTTCCTATCCCTCTCCAATGCTATGGTAAAGGAGATAGAATTGTGATCACTGTCTCCAAAATGCTCTCCCACTGAGAGACCTGACACTTGACCAGGTTCATTTCCCAATACCAGATTAAGTCCAGCCCCTCCTCTTGTTGGCTTATCGATATATTGTGTCAGGAAACCTTCTTGAACATACCTAACAAGCTCCACCCCATCTAAATCCCCTGCTCTAGGAAGATGCCAGTCAATATTGGGGAAATTAAAATCTCCCATCACAACAACCCTGTTATTATTGCACTGTTCCAGAATCTGTCTCCCCGTCTGTTCCTTGATGTTCCTGTTACTATTGGGTAGTCTATAAAAAACACCCAGTAGAGTTATTGACCCTTCCTGTTTCTAACCTCCACCCACAGAGACTCAGTAGCCATTCCTGCCTGTGAGCCATCCAAGTCTCTGTAATGGCCACAACATCATAGCTCCAAGTACCAATCTTTGCTCTAAGCTTGTCTGCTTTGTTCATGATACTCCTTGTATTAAAATAGACACATCTCAAACTATTGGTCTGAGTACATCCCTTCTCTATCACCTGCCTATCCTTCCTCTCACATTGCCTACAAGCTTTCTTTATTTGTCAGCCAACCGTCCCTTCCTCCATCTCTTCAGTTCGGTTCTCACCCCCATCAATTCTACGTTAAACTCTCCCCGATAGCCTTAGCAAACCTCCCTGCCAGGATATTGGTCCCCCTCGGATTCAAATGCAGCCTGTCCTTATTGTACAAGTTACGCCTGCCCCAAAAGAGGTCCCAATGATCCAGAAATCTCAACCCCTTCCCCCTGCTCCAATCCCTCATCCTCACATTTATCCTCCACTTCACTCTTTTCCTATACTCACTGTTGCGTGGCACAGGCAGTAATCCCAAGATTACTACCCTTGTGGTTCTGCTTCTCAGCTTCTTTCCTAACTCCCTGTAGTCTGTTTTCAGGACCTTCTCCCTTTTCCTTTTCCTACCGTTGTCATTGATACCAATATGTACCTCGACCTCTGGCTGTTCACCTTCCCACTTCAGGATATCATGGACGCGATCAGAAACATCCTGGACTCTGGCACCTGGGAGGCAAACTACCATTGTGTTTCTTTCCTGCATCCGCAGATTCACCAGTCTGACCCCCTAACTATAGAGTCCCCTATCACTGCTGCAATCCTCTTCCTTTCCCCGCCCTTCTGAGCCACAGGGCCAGTCTCTGTGCCAGATGTGTGGCCACTATTTGTTCCCCCAGCTAGGTCGCACCCCCCCCGAACTGTACTCAAACTAGAGTACTTATTGTGTTAAGGGGGACTGCCACAGGGATACTCTCTAGTATCTGACTCTTGCCCTTCCCTTTTCTGACTGTTACCCACTTATCTGTCTCCTGAGACCCCGGTGTGACTACTTGCCTTTAACTCTTATCTACCTCCTCCTCACTTTCCCTGACCAGACAAAGGCCATTGAGCTGCATCTCTTGTTGCCTAACCCGGTCCCTAAGGAGCTGCAGCTCAATGCAGCTGGCACAGATGTGGCTGTCAGGGTGGCTGGAAGTCTCCTGGACTTCCCACCTCCTACACCCAGTGCAGAACACCAGCCTTGCAGACATATTTCCCACTTCTATTCTTCACAAGTAACTTACCTCGCCTCGATGCATTATCTCCGAAGCCCCATTGAGGCAAAGCCCTCCTACTCTGACCCCCTCCACTCTGGCACCCACACTATAAAGCTGTCTTCTTTTTAAATTCCTCTCGCCGTCCACACACCTGCATAGTTGTGCCTTGATCAGACCGTTGAAGAAAAAATTATCTCCTTTCAAATTCTTCCCGCCGGTCTAACTCACTGACATGCACGTGCCTCATCCTTATTCCTCATTCTAAAGGAAAGATGAAACAATCGTGGATAATAAGCAAAGTCAAAGCAATCCCTCATTCTTCTGAATTCTAGTGAATACAGGCCCAGAGCTGGCAAACACTCCTCATATGACAAACCATTCAATCCTGGAATCAGTTTTGTGAATCTCCTTTGAAGCCTCTCCAGTTTCAGCACATCCTTTCTAAGATAAGGTGCCCAAAACTGCTCACAATACTCCAAGTGAGGCCTCGGCAGATGTTTGTAATATATCTCAACATTACATTTTTGCTTTTATATTGCAGTCCTCTTGAAATGAATACTAACATTTCATTTGCCCTCCTCACCACAGACTCAAACTAAAAATCCTGCAGAAGGACCCCCAAGTCCCTTTGTGCCTCAGTTTTTTGTATTTTTCCTCCATTTAGAGAATAGTCAAACTTCTCATTTCTTCTACCAAAGTGCATGACCATACACTTCCTGACACTGTTTTCTTTCCATCTGCCATTGCTTTGCCCACTCTCCTAATCTATCTAAGTTCTTCTGTAGCCTCTCTGCTTCCTCTGAACTACCTGCCCATCCACCTATCTTCATAATATTTGCAAACATTGCAACAAAACTATCAACTCCATCATCCAAATCATTGACATATAACATTAAAAGAATTGATCCCAACACAGACCTATGTGGAACACCATTTGTCACTGGCCGCAAACCAAAAATGGCTCCCTTTATTTCCACTCTTTGCCTCTTGCATATCAAACAGTGCTTTATCCATGCTAGAATCTTTCCTGTAATACCATGGGTTCATAGCTTGTTAAGCAGCCTTATGTGTGTGGCACCTTGACAAAGGCCTTCCGAAAAACCAAATACACATCAACCGATTCTCCTTTGTCTATCCTGCTTGTTGTTTCTTCAAAGAATTCCAACAGATTTGTCAGGAAAGATTTCCTCTTGGGAAAGTCATGCTGACTATGGCTTATTTTATCATGTACCTCCATGGACCCTGAGACCTATCCTTAATATTCAATTCCAACATCTTCCCAACCAGTGAGGTCAGACTGACTGGCCTATAGTTTCTTTTTTTCTGCCTCTCTGGCTTTTTGAAGAGTGGAATAACATTTGCAATTTTCCAGTCTTCCAGTATCTAGTGATTCTTGAAAGATCATTACTAATGCCCCCATAACCTCTTCAGCCACCTCTTTCAGAACACTGGGGTGTATACCATCTGGTCCAGGTGATTTATCTACCTTCAGACCTTTCAGTTTCCCAAGAACCTTCTGTCTAGTAATGGTAACTTCACGCATTTCATGACCCCTGACACCTGGAACTTCCACCATATTGTTAGTGTCTTCCACAGTAAGAACTGATGCAAAGTACTTATTCAGTTTGTCCGTCATTTCCTCATCCCACATTACCATCTCTCCAGCATTGTTTTCCAGTGGTCCAATATCCACTCTTGCCTCACTTTTACTCTCTATGTATCTGATGAAACTTTTGGTATCCTCTAATATTATTGGCTAGCTTACCTTTTTCCCCCATATTTATCTTCTTAATGACTTTTTTAGTTACTTTCTGTTGTTTTTTAAAAGGTTCCCAAATCTCTAACTTCCCACTAATTTTTGCTCTATTTAAAACACTCTCTTTGGGTTTTATGCTGGCTTTGACTTCTCTTGTTAGCCCTGGTTGTGTCATATTTCCTTTAGAATACTTCCTCTTTGAGATACCTTGTGCTTTCCAAACTGCTTCCAGAAATTCCAGCCATTTCTACTCTGCCATCATCCTTGCCAGTGTTCTTTTCCAATCAATTCTGGCAAACTCCTCTCTCTTGCCTCTGTAATTCCCTTTACTCCACTGTAATACTGATACATCTGACTTCAGCTTTGCTTTCTCAAATTTCAGGATGAATTCCATCATATTATGATCACTTTCCCCTTAGGGTTCTTTTACCTTAAGGTCTCTAATCAATTCCAGTTCATTGGCTGTCCCCTCGTGGGCTCAACCATGAGCTGCTCTAAAAAGCTATCTCATAGGCGCTCTAGAAAACTCTCTCCTGAAATCCAGCACGGATCTGATTTTCCCAATCTACCTGCATTAGAAACATGATAACATTACATTAGAAAATAATGTTTAGAATTAAAAATCAAACAATGAATCTTCTCTAGATCAAGGCACAACATAATTTCAGATAGCCATTGAACATGAGTGGGCTGGGCGGCCTCCTTCCACTTGAGCAAGATCGCCCTCCTGGCCATAAGAGACATAAAGGCCAATACCCGCAAATTAGATGGCTTCAGTTTTGTAGTACTATCCTCAACAATACCAAACATGGCAGTCAAGGGATTGGGTTTAAAACTAACATAATGATGAAGAATGCATCAATTTTAAAATAATCTTCCAGCTCTCTTCAGATATGAAAATCTGTAAATCCTTTTCCCAGTCTCCTTTGATTTTATCTAAAGAGGCCTTTTTCAGTCCCAACAGCAGGCCGTAAATGTAAAATATTGAACCGTTGTCAAAGGGTTTCAGATTAAAAATAGTATCTATTATATTCTTATCTGGACGTGTAGGAAATGTATGTAATTGGGATCTTAAAAAATCTCTAATCTGTAAGTATCGAAAAAAGTGGGTATTGGAAAGGTTAAATTTCATTGAAAGTTGCGCAAAAGAAGAGAGTTTCCCTCCATCAAACAAATCCTGAAATTGTTTAATACCCAATCTATCCCATTCTTTAAAAGACAGGTCAATTAAAGATTTTTTTTAAACCATGTCATCTCTTTCTAATGATTTGATTTCATTTTTTACCAACAGTGCAACGCTGCCCCATCTGCATTCCTGCCTGTCCTTTTGATACAATGTGTATCCTTGGACATTAAGCTCCCAGCTATAGTATTCTTTCAGCCATGATTCAGTGATGCCTACAACATCATACCTGCCAATCTGCAGCTGTTACAAGTTCATCTACCTTAATCTGTATACTGTGCACAGTCCAATACAATACCTTCAGTCTGGTATTCATTTTTTACCATTTTGTCAGGCTTTTACATTGCAACTCATCCTGTTGACTGCAATTTTGCCCTATCAACAACCTCTCCTCACTACATGTTGCCTCTGTTTTTAAACCAGTTACCTCATCTTCAGCATTATTATCCACCTTTCCTATGATACTTCTTGCATTGAAATATCAGCAGTTCAGGACATTAGTTACACCATGCTCAACCTTTTGATTCCTAACTTTATCTGAGGCCTTACCAAGATCTGCCTCCACAACCTCTCCACTAACTGTTCTGGCACTCTGGTTTGCATTCCCTTGCAACTCTGTCTAAACCTCACTGTGCAGAACCATCCCTTCTATACAGTTCCCATCTTCCCTGGAAGAGAGCCCAATGACCCAAAAATATTATACCCTCCCTCTTACACCAGCTCCTTAGCCATGTACTAAACTGATTAATCTTCCTAGTTCTGACATCACTAGCACATAGCACAGATAGCAAGGGTAACAATCTTGAGACCACAATCCTGCCATTAAACTTAGCACCTAACTCCCTGAACTCTCAATGCAGAACCTCGTCACTCGTCCTACCTATTTCATGGACCACAACCTCTGGCTGTTCATCTTCCCATTTTAGAATGTTGAGGGCTCGATCTGAAATATTCTGGACCCTGGCACCCAAGAGGCAACATACCATTTGTGAATCTCATTCTGGCCCATAAAAACCTCCTGTCTAACTAACCACAGAATCTCCTGTCTCTAAACGAACGATTGCCCTATCACCACAGAATGCTTTTTCCTCCCCTTTCTCTTCTGAGTCATAGAGAAAGACTCAGTGCCAGAGACTTGACCACTGTGATTTTCCTCTGTTAGATCAACAGAGGTCATCCACTTTGGAAGGAAAAATGGAAGAGCAGATTATTATTTAGATGGTAAAAAATTGCAGCATGCTGCTGTGCAGGGCGACTTGGGAGTGCTTGTGCATGAATCACCGAAGGTCAGTTTGCAGGTGCAGCAGGCTATCAAGATGGCAAATGCTTCAATGCTAGAGGGATTGAATTTAAGAACAAGGAGGTTATGCTGCAACTGTATGGGGTACTGGTGATGCTGCACCTGGAGTACTACATGCATTTCTGGTCTCCTTACTTGAGGAAGGATCTACTGATTTTGGAGGCGGTGCAGAGGAGGTTCACCAGGTTGATTCCAGAGATGAGAGGTTAGACTATGAGAGCAGATTGAGTTGCCTGGGACTATACTCACTGGAATTCAGAAGAATAAGAGGAAATTTTATAGAGACATATAGAATTGTGAAAGGGGTAGATAAGATTGGAGCAGGAAGGTTGTTTCCACTGATGGGTGAGTCTAGAACTATGGGAGATAGCCTTAAGATTCAGGAGAGAAGATTCAGGACAGAGATGAGGAGGAACTGCTTTTCCCTAAGTGTGGTGAATCTGTGGAATTCTCTGTCCAATGAAGCAGTGGAGGCTACCTCAGTGGATATATTTAAGACAAGGTTGGATAAGTTTTTGCATAATAGGGGAATTAAGGTTATGGAGGAAAGGCAGGTAGGTGGAGGTGAGTCCATGGACAGATCAGCCATGATTTTATTGAATGGCAGAACAGGCTCAATGGGCCAGATAGTCTACTCCTGCTCCTATTTCTTATGTTCTTATGTTCCTATAATCCCCACCAACAGTATCTAAAATGATATACCTGTTATTGAGGGGGATGACCACAGGGTAACTCTGCACTGGCTCCTTGATCCCTTTCCCCTTCCTGACTGTCACCCAGTTTCCTGGGTTCTGCACCCTGGGTGTAACTGCCTCTCTCTACATGTCCTATCTATCACCTCTTCAGCCCCCTGAATGAGCTGGGGTTCATCCAGTCCCAGCTCCAACTCCCTAACATGGATTGTTAGAAGCTGCAGCTGGATGCACTTCTCTAGTGTAAACCAACTCTCACCCCCCACATCCTCCAACCTCTGTGCAACACTAGCAAACCTTCCCACAAACCGCCCCTTCTGGAGAGGTTCCACCTTCCCTGGAAGACAGCCCAATGAGCCAATCATCTGTAGTCTTCTCTCCTGCACCATCTCCTTAGCCACCTTAAATGTTATGATCTTCCTATTCCTGTCCTCACTAGCGCAAGGCACGGGTAGCAATTCTGAGGTCACAACCCTGGAAATCATGTACTTTAGCTTATCACCCAAGCCCCTGAACTCACTTTGCAGAACCTCGTCATCCTTTCTACCCATGCCATTGGTACAAGCGTGGACCACTTCCAACTTCCTGACTAACTGAACACAAAAACACCTCCTCCATAATTACCCTGACCACTGGTGTCCTGTAAGACTGTGCTCCCTCATATACTCCCATTACACTTATGTCTGAAAGCAACCAACATAACCAAGGACTCTCCCCACCCTGATCATTCATCTCTTTCTCCTCTCCTGTTGAGCAGAAAATACAAATGCCTGAGAGCAGATAAAACCACCATCGTTGGGAAGATCTCAAACAATGATGACACAGAGTACTGGAGGGAGATAGGAATCCTAGTTTCAAGGTGTCAAAACAACAACTTTTTTCTCAATGTCAACAAAACAATAGAGCTGGCTATTGACTTCAGAAAGTGGGGCAGAGCACACAATCCTGTCTGTATAAATGGTGCAGGGGTGGAGAAAGTTGACAGATTTCAGTTCCAGCTGTAAATATTACCAGCTATTTGTCCTGTTTGAGTCCTGTGGGTACCATGGCCTAGAAAATACACTAAAACCCCTACTCGATGCAGCTCGCAGCGGCCACTCCGGTAGTGATGTCTGTTATTTGTCAAGTAGGGTGCCGTGCACAATCCTGATTTGATGGAGACGGACATGAGAGCACGGAGGAACATCTGGTGAAACTTCTGAAATGCCTGCTTCATTGCTGCTGCTACTGTGTGGTCCAGAATCTCTGGAGAGGAAGGCCCCAAGTCCTCGGCTTTGCTCGTTGCTTGGCGGCTGGGGCGGGGTCGAAGTGCTTGGCAGAGGGTAGTGCTCGGAAAGGCTGTATCGGAGGGGCTGGTCAGAGGCTCAAAGTTTTCAGACAGACTCAGAGTCCGCTGCGGTTGGGTGCTTCCAATGCATTGGCAAGTTTGCGGCGCTTGGAGGTTCATGGCAGGGAGAGTTTCTCCTTTCTACCGCCTGCATGAGATGATGAGACTAACGAGACTTTGAGACTTTTTTTTACTGTGCCCATGGTCTGCTCGTTATCAAATTACGGTATTGCTTTGCACTGTTGTAACTATATGTTATAATTATGTGGTTTTGTTAGTTTTAGTCTTGGTTTGTCCTGTGTTTCTTGTGATATCATTTTTTAATGCATGCATTTCTAAATGACAATAAACGAGGACTGAGTGTCCTCATAATCTAATCCCTCAGAAGATTAAGGGAATTTGGTATGTCCCTGATAACTCCTACAAATATTTATAGACGGACTATGGAGACTGTCTTATCCGGATGCTTCACAGCTTGATACAGCCGCTGCTCAGCCCAAGACTGCAAGAAATTTAAGAGAGTTGTGAACGTAGTCTAGACCACAATACAAGTCAGCCTCCTCTCTATAGTGTCCATCCCCGCTGCATCAGGAAGGCAACCAACATAATCAAGGTCTCCTCTCATCCTGGTCATTGCTTTTCTGCTCTCTCCTGTTTGGCAGAAGACACAAGGCCTGAGAACGTGAACCACCAGCGTAAGCACGGTTTCTATCCCACTGCTATTAGATTCTTGAACAGACACAAAAGGATAGACTCTTGGATTCTCGATCTTCCTTTGCACTTTATTTGTCAACCTCCAGTGCACTTTCTGTGTAACTGTCTCGCTGTATTTTTGCCTTCTGTTTTTTTTCACTACCTCAATATTTAGGATTTATGCATGGAATGATCTGCCTGGATGGCATGCATCTTGGTACATGTGACAGTAATAAACCAATAAATTAGTTTCTGTATCAATTATTTTTCAGTATTTTGGGGGGTTTTCAACCCTAAAATTATTCTATTGAGCTATTTCAAGCTACCTCTTATGAAGACCAGGGTAATAAATTAGAACATTTAATCATTTGGCCTATTGAGTCTGCTCTGCCATTTTATTATGGCTGTTTTTCTTTAACTCTATTCTCCTACCTTCTCATCTATATTCCTTAACCCCTTTATGAATCAAGAAGCTATCAATTTCTGCCTTAAATACACCTAATGACTTGGCCTACACCTCCCCCTGTGAATTCCACACGTTAATCACCATTTAGCAGAGGAAATTCTCTTCATCTCAGTACTAAAAGGACATTGCTTTATTCTGAGTATATAACCTTGAATCCTAAACTCCCCATCTGATGGAAATATCTTCTGCACATCAACTCTGTCCACGCTTTCCAGATGTCAGTGAGGTTTATTATCACTGACATATGTTGTGAAATACATTGTTTTGTGGCAAAAGTATAGTGCAAGATGTAAAAAATTAAAACAAATAAATAAATAGTAAAACCCTCATCCTTCTGAACTCCATTGAGTACAGGCTTAGAAACATCAAACACTCCTTGAATGTCAAGCTTTTCATTGCCAAAATCATTTCCAAGAACCTCCTCTGGAATTTCTCCAGTCCCAGTTCATCCTTCCTTTGATACGAAGCCAAAATATGTTGAAACTTGAATGCTGAGTCTGAAGTGTTGATTACAGGGGTCATCATTTTGTTTAAAAGCACATCAACCATGTGTGCTATCTCTATTTGATGGTGCAGTTGAGCACCCCTTATCCAAAATGTTTAGGTCGAGAAGTGCATTGGGTTTCAGGTTTTTTTGGATTTTCGAATATTTGCATCTATATAGTGAGATATCTTGGGGGTGGGACCCAAGTCTAAACATGAAATCCATTTACATTACATATGCTGCTTATACATATACTCTGAAGGTAGTTTAGAGAATATTTTTAATAGTCATTACCTCGGCTGCCCAGATAGACACTTAGTAGTTGTTTGGCATTGCCATCATTACTGACTCTGAGTTTATGTGCTACTGGTAAGCAGTATTTATCTTACACTTTTTCATCACACATATGTACCGGTGCAGCCATTCAGCATGTTAGATTTTCATCAACAACAATCTTGATAAACTCATCAATGAACTTCTTTGCTGCTTTGTGGTCAGCAGACTTCTTTAACACCACAAATACTTTTAAAATTAATGCTGTGCCTTTTCTTAAAGTTCTGCAACTTCAAATACTTAAATTTTCAGTTTGTCATGATAGATCTTTGCTTGTTTCATGATAAGCATACCACTGAGTAGCATACATTAACTCCGACACCGACAAATCCACTTTTCAGTACAGGTTGAGATCTACATTTTTTGCTTTATGCAGTGTTTTTCCATTTTTCATTAACTTCTGTTCATTACATATGTGAGGTTACTTCTCAGAACTGTCTGTGATGTGCAGAAACCTGCACATTGCCAGGGAACTTTCCCAGCACCTTATGGAATTTCCATTTATAACGTTATGTCAGGGCTCAAAAAAATTTTGGATTTTGGAGATTTTTGGATTTTGGAATTTCAGTTAAGGGGTGCTCAACCTGTATTGGGTTTGCTGACCATGTGATTCCAAACTCAAAATGAAGATCTTAAGCCCAATTTGATATAGATAGCTATGGGTGACCTCACTAAAGGGAGATCATACTGTAACCATCTACTCTTCAAAAGCTAGTTCATTTCCCTGTTTATCTTCTGCAACAAGTTCAGCTGTCATTACCTCCTATCTATGCAGTGGTCCCTTCTCCCAACCAAGGAGGAGATGCTTCTAGCTAACAAAGTAGTTCAAACACAGTTCATTTATTTTTAGTGATACAAATTTAAATTCAGACAAAATTCTTTTAAAAACATTTAAAGCTCACAGAGGATTCTATCTTATAAAAAATTCCAAATTCCAAATGATTTTGAAAAGATAGGTACAATCCCTATAAGGTATTCCCACAAGTGACAGATAAACAAATTGTCCCTAGCAGAAATCAAAGGCAGAGGAATGGATTATAGTTCACCCTGTCTTTCTGTCATTCTTCTTGATGTTCTTGGACTATTCCTCACAAGCCCGACTACTGGCTTATATTTAAACTGTTTTTCTACCACTTGGGTGACTTTTTCAGACACCTTTTCACCCAGGTGATCTAAAGGCTTCTGGGGACAGAATTCCCAAACACCCAAAATTAGTGATGTGAAGCTGACTGTTTGAGTGCACTAATCTTCCAACTATTAATTGATCAGCTATTTGATGTGCTAAGTGATAGTATTAATCTGGCCTGCAAGCTTCCTTGAACTAAATAACTTACACAACATTGTCTGGTTTGATACAAGCCAATTAACATAATCTCATTGTCTTCCATTGCACCCCTTAGCATTGAGTACCCCGTGCTGTGGGCCGTCAGTTTATGTTTTATAGATAGTGTTGTTTGTTTGCAAAGCTGCCCTTTTAACTTCAGTCTGATTATTGCTTGCCACCTATATTTATTAAGAACTGAAGACTTGTTCCTGTTTACAAGAAGTTGAACAAGGAATATTGGTTGGAAGTTTAACTTGCACAGAAACAGCTCTTTGATCTGTAGAAGTATGACTGTTAGAAATTTGAGTTTGGTTAAAGAAAAAAGGTCCCCTGATCCTGGACAGTGAATATCCATCACACCTATACAAATCCTGTCTGTTGTCAGTATGTGCTGTAAACACACTGATGCTGCCCAACCTGCTGAGTTCCTCCAGCGTGCTGTGGGTGTCAGTATGTGCCAATGTCAGCTGCTAGAGTCTTTGCCCCTTGCCTGCTGAGGGTTCCAGGTTGTTACCTCAGTTTCTTTTTCCGCAGATGTTTCCCGACCTGATGAGTACTGACAGCATTCTCTGTTTTCAGCAGAGTTTCTGGGTTTTCCATTTCTATAGTTGATCTCGCCAGGTTGGATGCAACTTTATAGAAACAGTGATAGCAAGCTAATTGATGCAGAATGGATTCCAACCTTCCATAAGGGAATCACTGCTTTGGTCCTGCATCAGATTTTACCCTCATTGACCTCAATCCAGATTACAAGCGCTAGGATACAACATGTTTTCAACCCCATCTTCTCACTATTCTGCTCACCAGGTTAAATTAAAAATTAACCGCCAGGTATCACTGGAGATGCCTTCTTCAGTAAAGTTTTAAGTTACTTTAGTATTGGAATTGTTACAGACACTTCAGAGAAGCTTGTTTCAATGTTTGATAAAACACCTCAAATGACTGGCTTGACTGAACTGCTGCTGGGTTGAGATGTTAAAGGAACCTCGTGGGTAGCAAGAAATTTGTGAATTCTATGATTCTGCTTTTGGGTAAAATTACAAAGATCTCCAAGTATAGAGAATTGCTTTGCTGAGTTGCTAATTACTATGATAGTGGAAGGTTTCAAATCATAATTGTTGGGAGCAGCTGAGCCCAAGTCAGTCCAGATAAGTAGCAAAAAATGATACAAATTCCTTTCCTGTTAGCAAAGGTTTTGCAACTGAGATTTCCTTTACAAAGTAAACGTGTCAAAAGGAGAATTGTGGTATTTACGTCTCGACTTGCTTTATCAGATTAGGAAATATGCAACAGAACCTTTACAGCACATTTATTCCAGCTGATCAGCTCAGTTATCGCAATTCGGTGAAGTATTCAGGGTCTGTAAACACCAACACTAAACTTGATTAATTCTTTAAAGTGACTGCAAACAAATGCTGGAGAAGCTATAATCTTTCTCTGGACTTTTTTTCATTGGATTTTCACTTTGGATCACGAGAATCATCTGAACAAAATCTGCAAACACAAGAGCAAGAAATTTACTCCACATATAAACATAAAATCAAAGTTGCTTTCTTGGCACTGTATATTTTAGAAGGAAAATATTTGGACACTTTTTCATTTGCAATTCATACTAGGTTAGTTTGCATCTGTAAGCCAGATTTGTGGAGCAGGCATCACTTGACTATTACAAAATATATCACAATTGGAGAAATCAGTACACCCGTTCCAGATGTAAGAACTCAAAATTATAATGTACCAGCGATGCTAAGTGAGGCTAAAAGTGATGAACATTTGTTTCTCATAACCTAGATGTATTTTTAAGAAGTTTACTCTTTTGCTTGTTATGAATATTAGTTGTGTTTTTCCACCACATAGTCTATGCAATTAACCAAGCAATGGCTGTCGGGAGTCAAAGAATGAAGAAAGCAGATCACTGGACCATAGTGTCTGCGCTTGTTCTAGGCAGGTTCTTCCTGAATGATATGCATTCTCCTCTGGAGTCTGGTTGTGGGTTCAAGCTTGGCTGTATAAATGAGAGCCCAAATTCTCAGCAGGTAGCTCAGTGCCACTCCAAGGGTGTTCTGCCACTGTACCGTTTGACTGAGATGTTAAATCAATGTTCTTTCTATTTGCTTTGGTGGATGCAAAAGATCCCGTAGTTCTATTTTGAGAGACAGGTTTTCACTAGTACCCAACCAATGCTGTTCCCTCAGTCAATATTACGATGTAGATAGAACATAGAACATAATACAGAACAGAAAGAGGCCTTCAGCCCATGATATTGTTGAACTACTTAAGCTAGTAGTTAAATACCTAATTGAACTAATCCCTACTGTCTACACAAAAGACGCCTGATGTGGCCTCAGCAATGTTTTTATAAAACTGCTCCATAACTTCCCTGCTCTTGCACTCTATCCCTGATGAGTGAAGGCAAATATTCCTAAGTCTTCTTTACCAAACTTACCAATTCCCCCACCCCCCACTCCCATCTGCTTGTGCTGTAACCCTTCAGGGGCTTTTGCTGAGGACCTCCAGGTTTTTTGTTGCACTATTAAAGAAGGAAAATAAAGGAGGAATTTTAAAGCATGACAGATCCAGCTTTGAACCATGACACCAACTTATCTTTATTCAGGCATAAGAAAATGAGGAAGAAGAATGAGTCTTTTCACAATGTTGCAACATATCACACTGATATTTGTAAAAGGCAAAATCTTCTCAGTATTACCCCAGCTGAGTGCAGCAGACTCAGATGGCGATCTTGAGAGACAGGTGCAGTCTCTGTTTGTAGATGTTAATAGATGTCATACAAATAAATAAGCATTAATCTTTCTTTTCAGAGTCATAAGATTGAAATGCTGTGATGCAGCACCACCCAAAATTATAAAGAAACACATATAAAGCTGGAAAACATAGTGGGTCAGGAAGGGAAATGGACAGTTGAGGTGTTGGACTGGAAGACAGAGGGGTATATAAAGAGTCTGAGGAAAGGAGTAGAACAAGAGCAGGCAGGTGATAAGTTGATCCAGTTGAGAAGGAGTGACAGACAGCTGGGGAGGGGAATGTAGAGATAGCAATAAAAATTGGGAAGTGATAGAAGGAAACAACCCACTGAGTTCCTCCTGCATTCTCCGGATTCCAGCATCTGCAATCTCTTGTGTCCACATAAGTAAAAGGTTCCCTGACACTCCTTAACACAAGAAACCAGTATTTAAGTAGCATGTCTCTGAATGTGAACAAAACAAAAGAGATGGTTGTTGACTTCAGGAGGACACGGAGTGACCACCCTCTGCTGAACATCGATGACTCCTCCATAGAGATCGTTAGGAGCACCAAATTTCTTGGTGTTCACCTGGCGGAGAATCTCACCTGGTCTCTCAGCACCAGCTCCATAGCAAAGAAAGCCCAGCAGCGTCTCCACTTGCTATGAAGGCTGAGAAAAGTCCATCTCCTAGTCAAAGTCAGGTCGTGCCTTACGAGACTGACTGAATTTCTTGAGGATGTGACTAAACACATTGATGAAGATAGAGTCATAGATGTGGATTTCAACAAGGCAATTGATAAGGTACCCTATGCAAGCCTTATTGAGAAAGTAAGGAGGCATGGGATCCAAGGGGACCTTGCTTTGTGGATCCAGAATTGGCTTGCCCACAGAAGGCAAAGAGTGGTTGTAGACGGGTCTTATTCTGCATGTAGGTCGGTGACCAGTGGTGTGCCTCAGGGATCTGTTCTGGGACCCCTTCTCTTCGTGATTTTTATAAATAACTTGGATGAGGACGTGGAGGGATTGGTTAGTAAATTTGCTGGTGACACAAAGGTTGGGGGTGTTGTGGATAGTGTGGAGGGCTGTCAGAAGTTACAGTGGGACATTGATAGTATACAAAACTAGGCTGTGAAGTGCCAGATGGAGTTCAACCCGGATAAGTGTGAGGTGGTTCATTTTGGTAGGTCAAATATGATGGCAGAATGGTAAGACTTTTAATCGTAAGACTTTTAGCAGAATGGAGGATCAGAGGGATCTTGGGGTCCGAGTCTATAGGACACTCAAAGCTGCTGCGCAGGTTGACTCTGCGGTTAAGAAGGCATACGGTGCATTGGCCTTCATCAACTGTGGGATTGAGTTTAAGAGCCAAGAGGTAATGTTACAGCTAAATAGGACTCTGGTCAGACCCCACTTGGAGTACTGTGGTCAGTTCTGGTCACCTCACTACAGGAAGAATGTGGAAACTACAAAAAGGGTGCAGAGAAGATTTACAAGGATGTTGACTGGATTGGGGAGCTTTATGAGAATAAGTTGAGTGAACTCGGCCATTTCTCTTTGGAGCGATGGAGAATGAGAGGTGACCTGATAGAGGTGTATAAGATGATGAGAGGCATTGATCGTGTGGATAGTCAGAGGCTTTTTCCCAGGGCTGAAATGGCTAACACGAGAGGGCACAGTTTTAAGGTGCTTGCAAGTAGGTCAGGTGTAAGTTTTTTATGCAGAGAGTGGTGAGTTCGTGGAATGGGCTGCTGGTGACGGTGGTGAAGGCGGATATGATAGCGTCTTTTAAGAGACTCCTGGATAGGGACATGGAGCTCAGAAAAATAGAGGGCTGTGGGTAACCCTAGGTAATTTCTAAGGTAAGGACATCTTCAGCACAGCATTATGGGCCAAAGGGCCTGTATCGTGCCGTAGGCTTTCTATGTTTCTATGAAACGGTGATGTCAGGCACTGTATTCAAACATTATGATTCACATCATCCAGTGAAGCTTGCCTGTGACACCTCACTTTATGGTATGGGTAAAGTCACAACAGAGGTTATGAGTGATAGCAGTGAACGCCCCATAGCATTTGCATCACGTTCTCTTACCACCACAACAGAAAAAAATGCACACATTAACAGAGAGACCTGGAATCTGGTTTCAGGCATAACATGTTTCAACCATGCATTTTATGGGAGAGTGTTTATCCTCATTACTGATCGTCAAGCACTTGTGTCCACTTTCAATCCCCAGAAGGGGGTTCCAACTAGCAGCAACAGCACACATGCAGAGATGGGCTCTGTTCCTTGGAGGATACCATTACAAGCTCAAGTTCAAGAGGTCAGCAACTAATCATCAAAATGCTGATGGACTGTCCCATTTAATCTTGGAAAAGGAAATACCTGAAAAACTTACAAAAGACACTCCTCTTGACATATCTTCCTGATGCAAATCAAAAGTCTCCCAGCAATGCCACAGGGAGCATAGATCAGCAATGCTATTGGTAGCAGGTGAATGGGAGTTGGTGTGAATAAGGACCAAGGCAACAGAGATTCAAATGATTCCTGTTGCTGAAGGGTGTTAGAAACATAAGACTCAAGCTTCCTCGACCTACGGACCTTGTCTCTTCCATTCTAATTGTGTTCTATCTTGTAAAAACTCTGTATAATTATGCGTAATTTATGTTTTTCTCATGGCTACTGCATATCTGATGCTGTGTGCCTATGATACTGTTCATTACACCTGCGCACACATGTGGTTCTGCATATAACTTTGACAGGCTCTGAAAAGGCTGATTCCTCCCCTTCCACTCAGGAGCAAGGCACAAGGCCATGGCCCATCCAATCTTGGATCTCACTTTCCTGCCTGTTCTCCAACGCCCTCGGCTGGCCTGTACCACAAGGCTCCCAGCTTTCAATATATTCAATGCGCATCTCTCTGGAGAGCATTCATTAGCCTCTGAGAAAGGAAATTCCTTTTCATGTTTTGCATGTCAAACAGGGGATTCCTTGTTCTGTGACCTTGTCTCCTAGTCAAGACTCCAGATCACCATGAGGAAAACAGCACCTCTCTCAATTTACCAACACCTCTGCCTCTCTCATTCTCAGTGAATCACATTGTGCTAAATCCTCACTCAATTGCCTTTGAGTGAATGCACCAAATTGTTGAGTGACAAACGGGGCAGCATGAAACAGGATCAATTTACTTATCATCACTTTCAACATCATCCTCCTCTGCTGGCTTCCTATACTATGAGTGTTCTGCAGGGAATTATAAGAAGAAGAAGAAGAAGAAGAAGAATATCTTTATTGTCATTGTTGTGGAGAAATGAAACACAGTTTAGCAGCTCAACGTTTTGCAGCGTGACAAAGAATATATACATAAAATAAACTCTAAAACCTCAGGAGTGCAGTCCAAAATTAATAATCTATGGATGGGGGGGGGGGTAGGATTGTTGCACACCTGCCATTCCTGGAAGTGAGATGCATTTAGCTGCCGCCGTCTTAGGAGGGAGGCAGGAGAAGGGAAGGGGGTGTTATACATTTCACTGATTGTGGGTAGAAGCTTTTAAGGAATCTCTGTTTTCTTTCTTAATGCTCTGTATCTCTTCCCAGAAGGTAAAGGGAAAAACAGGTGATGTCCAGGATGATTGGGATCAACACTTATTTTGGAGTTTTACTCCAGATTTAGTTGGACCGACACAGAAACAAGACCATCACTGGACACAAGCTTATTTTGCACACTATCATTTTAAATTTAACATGTTTAAATAAATTGTAACTATCGTTTCCAAAATTAAAGAGAGATCTCATTAATACAGCAGCTGGTAAATGATTCTATTACTTGGTATCAAAGAAAAACTAAGGGTTCTGTAATGACCAATGTCTTTATCACCTCTTTTGATGATCCACATTAGGTCATTTCCACTCCTTGGCACAACGCCAATAGCTTCCTCAATGAATACTCTGGGTGTATTTTTCTCACACATATACTTCCTTTGTAAAACACACCGAGGAATGCCGACATGGTGTAATGATATAGAACTGTAACAGTGAGTGTCAGACATTTCATGTCTCTCCCAGTTGAACTCATGAGGATAGACACTGATTGGCTCTCACCTTTTTCTTAAATGCACGATATGTGAGTAAATGTGGCTTAATGAGGCATGGATATTATAATTTGCTCTCTAAGTGGGCAATCATCAGGAGAAGACCAGACAAATAGCCATTCTTATCAAATAGATTGGAAGCAGATCTCTGGTGTGGGATTGCAACCTAGTTTTCCAGGTCACATTTATTCTATCTGTGTCACAGTCTATTTATAAGAAATCACCATCCATCCACTTTTCCTGGCAGATACTGGATGAGAACATATCCCAATTAAGTGGTCATTGTTTCCTACCCCAGAATAGCAAAGTAAGTCCTCATAGTTTGCGAAGAGTGAGGAATTTGTGGAACAGAGAGGCAGAGGAAACAAGTGGTAATAACAAGTTTAAGAGGAACTGATTTGATCTTTGGAAAGCAGTGAGACTCAAAGGACCAAATGGGATTTCCTGATTTTTGTACTGGAACTACGTGTGTTGCTAATGAATTGATGCTACACACAAGAACTACTCACTCTAATTAAGGTTGATATATAGCGTGTATCAACCATCTGTGCCTCTGACAGTCAAAATTAGTCGCAATTATTATCCAGAACAATCTTTATATTTGATTTCTATTCAGTGGAGCTCTATCTGTTATAATTACACACCGGAAGGCCCCAGAGCTTTGCAGAGCCACACAGATTGTTGATCCTTTCCCCAGTTTACTGGAAACCTTGGGCAGTAATAGAGTCATTTGATGTCTGGCACATCTTCTCCAGACTTGAACTAACTGGAACAACCCTATCACTACCTCAGACTATATTTTTTCTCTCTTTTAATCTTGCACTAGCGTCATTATGTTTATTTTTATGTTCATTTTTGCACATATGTATAATTCATATTAATTTAAGTTGTTTTTATGTTTGTAGTTCTTGTCATATACCATGCTTTTGCTGCAAAAAGCAAATTTTCATGGCATTTATACTTAGTGTATGTATGTCTGTAAACATCTTTTGGTATTCACTACTAACAATGCAGGGACTGTTATTTAGAGTTGGACTCAGGTTTTTTGTGAAGGTTCTGACACCAGAGAAACAGGGACAATTACAGACAGCAAGGCAGATACCCAAATACATTACTTAGGGAGTGTCAGCCCTCTCGATGAGATGTTATACAAAAATATAAGCAGGGCCTTCAAACTTGCAGACCCATTGGATTCTACTGCTGTCTAAACATCCCAGTTCCCCCACAAAGATTTGTCTGTAAAATAATGGGAGAAAGTTTCTAAAGTCAAGGACATAATCATTAAACCCAGCCTAAAGCTGATAAGGGCTGATAATTGTTTCCCTAGTGTATTCATTAAATGCACACAGACAAACACACACACAAACTCAAACTGAAAAGGGCACCCACATTCCTGAATGCTCCTATACTGACACACCTGTGCTCTAAGATGGGTAACCGCACTCGCACATTAACGTAAATGAACCATGGTGCAGGTGGATGGCTGATTCCTGCCCTTACTCTGATGTCCTTCAATTCTTGAACTCGCACTGATTAATCAGGGCTTGAAATTTATGGGAAGAAGGCAGGAGAATGGAGTTGAGTGGGAAATGGATCAGATATGATGAAATGGTGGAGCAGAACTGATGGGCCAAGTGGCCTAATTCTGCTGCTATGTTTTATGGTCTTATGGTCTGAGAAATTAACACTCATAGATACTCACAAACCTCCACACACATGCACAGAGTCTCACATCTTCTGATATAAATGTACAAAGAAACAGGGTCAAACTCTGTGCCAAACAAGCACGCCATCAAAACCCACCCTCATGTATGCCCACAAACCCGTGCATATACGCAGTCACATTCTCACCCATAAACACAAACATACACGTGTGCATACATATAGATGCACACACACCAATGTTCCCTTGAATTTGTAATGACCTGTGTGCGCAAATATTCCATGCTGTGCAATTTTTTTTGCCCAGTGACAACGTTAGCACAAAATAATTTCTTCAACAAAAGCAGTATAAATAAGCCAGCTCTAAAATCTGAAGACAAATCATTGCAAACTCCACATTGTCAATACCGTCTGCATCAAAAACTTAAAAAGGAAATGTCTACAATCGTGAAATATACTTAAAATGCCAATGAGGTAGAGGGTGAGATCCTTTTGTGTGCAGTTTAAATTCCTTCGTGTGCTAGTAGTAAAAGATATGTGCGTGTGCACATGTGCACACCTTGGAGGGAACACACACACACACACACACACACACACAAACACGCAGTCAAAAATCCACTCACACACGCTCACATTCCCATGCATAAGCACAAATATTTAAGTATATGCACACTCAAACACATGTACACACACACACACACATATACATAACATACACACATATGCAGATACATAAGTGAAAATCACCCTCTTGACGTGCAGCATGTTAGGAAGAGAACTAGCCTGCTTAAATTTATTTTAGTCTTTGTGGTATTCTCACTTCTGCGTCAACAGGGTGAAGGTTCACGTTTCTCTCTATAGAAGCACATAATTTACAATTATGCCTCAGAACAGCATTCTCAGAGGGGTAATGTAAAACTTGTCGACTTTTGAATCAGCAGGTGAATGTAATCAATACCCTGACATTAATTCAAAGCAAAATACCAGGGTAACCCTGGTCCCAGCCAATACTTACCTGGAAACTTATGCCACTGAAATAGTTATTGTCAAATTGTTTTCTGTGGGATTATGCAGGGGACTATTCTATTTTCAACAGTGACTAAATTAGATTTTCTGGTTAAACGGTCCTTTGGGGCATGCTGAAGTTTTCAATGTAATGTGTAAAATGCATGTCCTTTCTTGTCCCCCTATAGTTTAAGATCTTGGGAAACCTTCAGAACAACAGTCCAGAGTATATGTCTGGTCTTGCATTGAGGTTTTCATCAGTCTTTGTGCTTAAGGAATGCAGAAATTCTTGACTGAAGATGCATTTCAACTCCCACTCACTGTTGACTTTGGTTGGAACACACTCCAGTCTGTGAATTAATACAGTATATCATAATATGTCTCACTATAAACTCAGAATGCTAATCAATTGTATGCTAAAGGAGATAAGCATTCGCAGGATTAAGATCACAGAATCTATCCTCCCCCTTTAAACAGTAACCCAGATAAAAGATCATTATTTCTAAAAATTTAACCCTTCAACAATGGCCTTCAAATTATTAAATCTCTCCTTGTCTCCTACTTACGAGCAATTAAATTATTTCTTCCAAATACATGCGTTATTTCTGCAAACACGAGGAATTCTGCAGATGCTGGAAATTCAAGCAACACACATCAAAGTTGCTGGTGGAACGCAGCAGGCCAGGCAGCATCTATAGGAAGAGGTACAGTCGACGTTTCAGGCTGAGACCCTTCGTACTGGGGTCTCGGCCTGAAACGTCGACTGTACCTCTTCCTAGAGATGCTGCCTGGCCTGCTGCGTTCACCAGCAACTTTGACGTGGTTTACATGTGTGATTTTTATTGGTTTTGCAAAGTTTGAAAAGATCGGTTTCTTTTTGATTTTAAAATAGATTCCATTTGGTTTATTCCTTCCTCCAGGTTGTATTGTAATTGGTGGAAATGTGCAGAATTCACAATCACCAACATTGGGCTGGAGTTCATGTGATGACGTGATTATGTAAAGGACTTTTACTGCACTTTGTGTTTGGTTTTTTGGTGTTCAATAAATGAGTTGCTATGGTTTTTCTTAAACATGAAACACCTCTGCTGTCTTATTTGTAATAACCTACATTGGTGACCCTGATGCTCTAGGATGATTCCAGAGTTATTCAATAAGTCGGCCAATGCAGTCGCTTTGAAACTGCCGGAGGTTTGGGAGCAAAATGCCATTGCTTGATTTGTACAAGACGACGCTCAATTTGCGCTGTGAGAAATCACCGTGGCAACACAAAATATTTCTATGTGGTAACATTGCTCAGAAACTCCACAGCTGCAAGAGTGGTGAGTCTAATAGAATATCCACCTGAACATGATAAATACCGATCGCTGAAAACTCACCTTTTACAGACTTTTGGACTATCAGAGTCTGAGTGCACCAAACAGATGCTCTCCTTGCCTGGCCTCAGTGATGCTAAGCCGTCGGAGCTCATGGAACACATGCTGCCTCTCCTGGGAAATCACTACCTTGATTGATTTTTAAAGGACTCTTCATGTAGCAAACACTCCATCAAGTTCGCATAGCTGTTGCAAATGCATCCATGAAGGACTATAGGGAACTTGCTAAAATGGTTGATGGTCTACACTCAGTTAGGCAGTGGTGCATCATTCCTCCTCCTTTCTTTACCTAAATAAGCCCAGTCAGCAAGACCCCCAGCGAAAGGACACCGGGACTGTGAAACAGATGATGCCGAGCCTATGATTTTACCACCCTCACTTTGGCACGAATGCTAGGAAGTGCCGACCACCTTGCAGTTTTGGAAGTGCCAGCATAGTGTGATATCAGAGGTATGATGGGTGGTACAGTGGCATAATGGTTAGCATAATGCTTTACAGTACTAGCAATTCAATTCTGCCACTCTCTGTAAGGAATTTGTACCTTCTCCCTGTGACTGTGTGGGGTGCTCCCACTTCCTCCCAGGTTCCAATGAAATACAGTTCAGGGTTTGTGAGTTGTCGGCATTGACATCATAAGCATGGCAATACCTGTGGGCTGCCCCTCGCACATTGTTGGACTGTGTTGGTCACTGATGCAAACAGTACATTTCGCTGTATGTTTCTATGTGCATCAACAGAGTTAGCACATTTGTTTTTTACATGGCACCATTATCTCTCATGTGGCCTCTATCTGCCGGACGATGCTGAGGATGTTCTACGAGTCTGTGGTGGCCAGTGCTATCGTGTTTGCTGTTGTGTGCTGGGGCAGCAGGCTGAGGGTAGCAGACACCAATAGGATCAACAAACTCATTCGTAAGGCCAGTGATGTTGTGGGGATGGAACTGGACTCTCTGAAGGTGGTGTCTGAAAAGAGGATGCTGTCAAAGTTGCATGCCATCTCGGACAATGTCTCCCATCCACTACATAATGTACTGGGTGGGCACAGGAGTACATTCAGCCAGAGACTCATTCCACCAAGATGCAACACAGAGCGTCACAGGAAGTCATTCCTGCCTGTGGCCATCAAACTTTACAACTCCTCCCTTGGAGGGTCAGACACCCTGAGCCAATAGGCTGGTCCTGGACTTATTTCATAATTTACATATTACTATTTAACTATTTATGGTTCTATTACTATTTATTATTTATGGTGCAACTGTAATGAAAACCAATTTCCCCCGGGATCAATAAAGTATGACTATGACTATGGGATGATACACAATTTTGCTGTTTAAGGAACTTCCCCAACTGGACTCTACCCTCTCCAAGTCAGTAGCGGAAGAACCCTAAACTGTAGTCATCCCCTTCTCTCATCAGCTGGAAGACACAGAAGTCTGAAAGCATGTATCACTGGGCTCAAGGAGAGTTTCTACCCTGTTGCTATGAGACTGTTGACAGTTCCCAAGTATGGTACCCTGGACTCTTGATATCAAAATTTACCCTGTCACGGCCTTAGGCCTTAGGCCTTTTTGCCTGCCTGTACTGCACTTTCCCTGTAACTTTAACACTTCATTCTGTATTCTGTGATTGCTTTACCTTCTTCTGCCTTAATGCATTGTGTAATGAATTGACAGCATTACAAACACAAGAAAATCTGCAGATGCTAGAAATCCAAGCAACACACACAAAATCCCGGGGAGCATCTATGGAAAAGAGTAAACAGCCGACATTTTGGTCCGAGACCCTTCATCAGGATTATATAAACAATGTGCGAGACAAGATTATCACTGTACCTTGGGTACATGTGACAATAAGAAACCGACTCCAATTCTCCACGGAGCCTTTGTATTGGCTACAGTAAGCATCCCTCAACATGGACTACTACAGACTGGAATGTGCCAATCAACAGTGTTATCTTACAGACGTCTCACTGTCTAGGAAGATCAATGCGTTTTGGGCAGACAAAGGAGCATCTTTCACTGAGTTGATGATTTTCCAGTAGATGTCCGTATGTGTGTGGATACCTGGGTACATATCCTTGGATCATGCAAAATAAGTTTCATTCAGAATTCTCTTCTGTAATCTGGGTGTTTTGAACTCCTATAGTCTGTCCAAGTTTAAAAGTACTGTCACTGCCCTTTGAGAGATCAAATTACCTCATAGTGTTCACAAAAGGTATCTGATGAATGTGCTGTTAAGTGAAATGTTCTTCGGTCTAATGACATCATGTTATTTTCTAATTTGTTTCAGTAGGAGTTTTGATCTTGCTTGATTCTCTGAATTCAGTTATTATATATTCTGGGGAGTCACAACTAGCTTCAGCCAATCTGTTACTCGGAGGGATAAAACACAGTCTGCTCCTGATTGTAGTACAATTAGAGCCACTTGGCATCGAGTGAGGAGTGACGGTGATGCCCCACGCTCAAACAGCACATTACTATTCTTGGTTTAGTCATGAGGAGCGGATATCTGGGTGGGGTACCGGAAACTGATGAGCTGGTGCCTGCAGAGTGGACAGAATAATTGGAAATGGTATGATAGTTTAATCTGAGGGAAATAGCATTTGTAAGTCATTATTTATAAACGTTGCCTATCCAAAACAATATAACATTGCCATTTAGCTTCTCAGGATGAAAAACATCATTAAAATAATGTCTGTATTGGGAACCAAAAGGCAAGGAAATCAGTGAAACAGAGATAAACTCAAGTTCCCGACAGGCTTATCATTCTGAGCTCCAGAGATAGTCAGTCACTCCCAGATTAGTATATACACATTCATAACGTGATGATGGGAAAGCCTGTGGAACTTAGGATGTTTCCAAAGAACAAACCCAGGGACTGAAAAAGAAAACATAAACAAGAAATAAATAATGCAGGAACTATTTATTACGGAATAGTTCCAGTATAATAGTTTGATGATGATACAAAGCTAGGTGGCAGTATGCTCTGTGCAGACGACGTCAAAGGATAGAGGCTTGGTGACTGGGTGAGGACATGGCAGATGGAATATAATGTGGAAAACTGTGAGGCATCCACACTGGTGGGGAAGATAATCCAGTGCAATCATTTTACCTGATGAAAGACTGAAGTGTTTTAAAGAGCATGGGTGTCCTAGTGAACCTATCAGTGAAAGTTAATGTAAAGGTACAGCAAGTATTTAAAAGTTGGGCATTATTACAAGAGGACTCGGGTACTAAGAATTGAGATGTTTTTCTGGAGTTACAGAGTGCCTGGTGAGATTATGACTGAAATATTACACAGTGAGGAACTGTGCTGCAGCAGTTTTCCTACTGCCTGACGGTTCCAGGCATCCCTGTGGGCTTGTACTGGATGCTTCTGGTCTCGCCACGTAAGGAAGGACATAATAGCAATGGGGTGCAGTGATTGGCAAGATTGTCCTATGAGGAGAGATTAAATAGACTGGTCCTGAATTCCATGGCGTCCTGAATAACAAGTAATACCATCGAAACACAGTTTAAAGTTCTTATGAGATTTGACAGGATAGGTGTGGGAATGATGTTTCCCCTGGATAGATTGTCCAGAATGAAGTCACAGGATCTTTGGAATTCGGTGACTCTTTGACTGTTGCTTCTGCTGTTTACTCCCCTCCACCAGCCCTCGACAAAACTTAAAATATGCTTGTTTCCTCACTTTTTTTCCATTTCTGAAGTTGTCATCCTGAAGCATTTGTATTTGATCCTCCACAGTATTCAGAGTGGGAATTTAAACTGGAGGTGGCAGAGTTTTTTTTTTAACGAGGTCGAGTTGCGAGCTCGACATCAACTCAGCACGGATGGAGAGCGCGCTCGGAGCAGTCTGTCACTGGATCGAACTTGGGAACCTCCATTCTCGAGCCCGGCGCTGATCTCACTGTGTCACCAGCCAACCATTGCCTCTGCTTCTCTCTGGAGCAATGCTGCCCGACCTGCTGAGTGTCCTTGATTCTGTGATTGAGTACATTTGGGGTGAAGTCTGTTAGCTTTTTGAATGAGATAATCAGTTTGGTCTTATTGTCATGTGCACAAGTCCAATGAAAAATTTGCTTGAATCAGAATCACAGGGATCAGACTACATAAACTTCAACTAAAATATGAGGGGTATTGTGTTGGTGCAGTGAGGTAATAGATCACCTATGGTCTGTACAGGCAAGAAGGCCCGAATAGTATATCTCCAACTTAAAAGAAAATTAAAAACCACTAAGAAAAGAGAAAAACGCAAACAACAGGAATTCTGCAGATAACAACAGGAATTCTGCAGATGCTGGAAATTCAAGCAACACACAAAGAAGTTGCTGGTGAACGCAGCAGGCCAGGCAGCATCTCTATGAAGAGATCCCTTGTCCATTCGTCCCCCCATCCCTCCCCATTGATCTCCCTCCCGGCACTTATCCGTGTAAGTGGAACAAGTGCTACACATGCCCTTACACTTCCTCCCTTACCACCATTCAGGGCCCCAAACAGTCCTTCCAGGTGAGGCAACACTTCACCTGTGAGTCGGCTGGGGTGATATACTGCGTCCGGTGCTCCCGATGTGGCCTTTTATATATTGGTGAGACCCGACGCAGACTGGGAGACCGCTTTGCTGAACATCTACGTTCTGTCTGCCAGAGAAAGCAGAATCTCCTAGTGGCCACACATTTTAATTCCACATCGCATTCCCATTCTGACATGTCTATCCACGGCCTCCTCTACTGTAAAGATGAAGCCACACTCAGGTTGGAGAAACAACACCTTATATTCTGTCTGGGTAGCCTCCAACCTGATTGGATGAACATTGACTTCTCTAACTTCTGCTAATGCCCCACTTCCCCCTCATACCCCATCTGTTACTTATTTTTATACACACATTCTTTCTCTCACTCTCCTTTTTCTCCCTCTGTCCCTCTGAATATACCCCTTGCCCATCCTCTGGGTCCCCCCCCCACCTCCTTGTCTTTCTTCCCGGACCTCCTGTCCCATGATCCTCTCGTATCCCTTTTGCCTATCACCTGTCCAGCTCTTGGCTCCATCCCTCCCCCTCCTGTCTTCTCCTTTCGTTTTGGATCTCCCCCTCCCCCTCCAACTTTCAAATCCCTTACTCACTCTTCCTTCAGTTAGTCCTGACAAAGGGTCTCGGCCTGAAACGTTGACTGCACCTCTTCCTAGAGATGCTGGCTGGCCTGCTGCGTTCACCAGCAACTTTTATGGGAATTCTGCAGATGCTGGAAATTCAAGCAACCCACATCAAAGTTGCTGGTGAACGCAGCAGGCCAGGCAGCATCTCTAGGAAGAGGTACAGTCGACGTTTCAGGCCAAGACCCTTCGTCAGAACTGTTAAGATCTTGAATAATACACCTAAAATGGTGGAGAAACTCAGCAGGTCAGGTAGCATCTATGGAGAGGAATGAACAGTCAATGTTTTGGGCCCAGACTGGAAAGGAAGCAGAAGTCAGAAACAATTTTCCAATTTCCAGCACGTTTTCTTCACTTAAAAACCTCAGATGTTGGAAATCGGATTTTTTTCCCTCTTTTCCAGTTCTGAAAGGGCGTCCAGCAGAAACATTCATCCTATTTCTCTCACAACAATTGTTCAACTTGCTGGGTGTACCTTCCAGTATTTTACCCCTATCTGTCTGTCTGTATCTTGTTTTACGGCGGTTGGCATCCAGCTTAATGGTGCATTACCGCCACCCTCTGCTCCAGAATGTGCACTAGACATACATTCTAAATCCCTTCACCCAATCTCTCACACACACACACTTCACCCTCCCATCTTTGACCAACCTAGTATCCTATTCCTGTTTATTCGTCATATTCTATAAAAAAACCCTGTACCCCTTAAAAACGCTAAAAGTACCCGGACTTGTGCTCTCTCACCCATGCCCAGCAACCCTTTTAATGTGAATTCCTGCATCCCCAACTCCCTTAATTTATTTCTCATCATCTCTCTCTGTATCCCATACTTCCTGCAACAGTATTTTACCCCTCTCCAGCGTCCACCTTATATATAGGAGGGTAAGGGTAAGGGGGTGGGTTCAGTTTCTGTTACTACCCAGGGTGGGATTTACAATTACTCTTACTGTGTTTGGGCTTGGGTAGCACGTTTATAGCGAGCCGCCGGCAATATTTTGTTAACCCGCCGCTGTTGGTTCGCAGAATCACTGAGCAAGCCGAGAACTTCAGTCTTCCGCGGTAAACAGTAGGGAGAGGGCGGCCCTCGCGGTGCAGAGCCGACAGAAGCTCTGCCCTCGGGGGCGGAGCGGCTCCGCTCGGCACAGCCAGCTCCATACAAGGTGAGGCCGAGTGCTGACGCGAGCTGGCCGCACAATAAAATACCCCCACCCTAGCACAGCCCTGCCCGCCGTGCGGATCGAGTCCATCTGAAACAGAGGCGAGCCGCAGCCGGCATCGTCCCCGCTCAGGATGTCCCAACTCCGGATCAGTCTGCGCGGCCCGGCGCCCTGGGGCTTCAGGCTGGTCGGGGGCAAGGACTTCGAGCAGCCGCTCACCATCTCCAGGGTAAATATTCAGAGGGTAGCCGCGGCGATCGCAGCTCGTCCGGTCCAGCGGGGATGGGGAGGAGGGTTGGATAAGGGGCAGGGAGGTGAGAGAGGAGAGGAGACTGGGGCAGGGAGGACGGGACAAGAAGGGAGAAGGGCATGGGACAGTTTCCGCAACATCTTCGGGTGAGATGGAGAAGGGTGAGTGGACCCTGAGAGCTTAGGGAGGGTTTGCTCCTAGAGGGTGTTCCTCTATCTCCCTTAAGGTGGGGCATCTCTTTTCTTTTGGTCGATTCCCAACTCTCCTGGACTGAGAACTCTGAGGGTGAGGAAAGGTCCTGGAGCTGCTGGTAAGGTGGTGGTAGAGGATCATGGGGGTTGACAGGGGGATGTGGAGCATGCACTGGGAAAAGGGTCTATACTCCAAACTTTAATTGTGGGTGAGTGGATGGAGAAGTTCGTTAATTGTTGAGAATTAGAATGTTGCTGTGAGGGTGACACCCATTGCTTGCAGTCGGTTACTTCCTTCATTTGCTGTGGGGAAGGGGATAATGGTACTCTCACTGAAAGGTTCTGTCCCAGCACTAAATGGGCCCTTTTACACACTGGGTTAACTCGGTGGTGTGGGGTGAGTAGTTTGTGGTTGAGGATTGATACTGGATGTAAATGATGCTTGGAGTGGGTAGTGGAGTCTGTACGCTGGGCTATATGGTAGTTGGAGTTATTTATCAGCTCAGATGCACTGTTAACTGATTCTAATGTGGGTTTGAAATAGAGCTCATAGCTGCTATTGTCTGATACACTGGACCTGGGTTTGTACTGGTAGGTACAGGCTCACCTTTGAGTATAAATGACTGAGTAAACAGGTTACTTTATCCCTCATTGTAAGTGCTGAGTTTTGGTGCTATGTGTGATTTTTTTTCAGTGATCACTTTTCCCCCCATGGGTGTTGAACTGACAGCTCCCGAGATGGTAATGAAGTTAAAAAGAACACACCTTCATAAAAGAACCAGATGTACACTCAGTGGCCACTTTATTAGGTACATCTGTACACCTGCTGGTTCATGTAAATATCTAACCAGCTAATCATGTGGTAGCAACCCAATGCATTAAAAGCATACAGACATGGTCAATTGGTCCAGACCAAACATCAGAATGGGGAGGGAATGTGATCCTAAGTGACTCTGACTGTGGAATGATTGCTGGTGCCAGGCGGGGTGGTTCAAGTATCTCAGAAACAGCTGAACACTTGAATTTTCACACATAACAGTCTCTAGAGGTTGCGGGGAATGGTGCAAAAAACAGTGAGTGACAATTCTGTGGGTGAGAGGTCTGAGGTGAATCGCCAGACTGGTTCAAGCTGACAGGAAGGTGACAGTAACTCAAATAGTCACAACAGCGGCGTGCAAAACACCTCTGAATGTATGACACATGGAACCTTGAAATAGATGGGCTAAGCAGCAGAAAACCATGAACATGCGCTCAGATGCCATGTTATTAGATGCAGGAGGTACCTGATAAAGTGGCTGCTGAGGTAATATCCAGGTGGAAAGTGATTACATTTCATTGCAGAAAGACTGAGCAGTGTGGCTAATTGTAAGTGGGACTGAGTAGGGGGCTCCCATTAGGAGAGGATAAAGGCCCAATGGATTGACTACTCGGGCTGTGGTTCTTGGACAAACTGAACTCTCTGATGATGCGCTCTGCTTCTGAGGAGGGTATTGAAACCAGGTGCTTCTCAGCAATAGGAGGAAGGATGCCTGATGTGACTAAGCATTAGGTCATAAGACTAGCTTGGGGATTTTTTGCGTGCCTGTTCCTGACCTCATCTTGGATGTGCAAAGATCCAAAATGTTCAGACTGGCTGGATCAGGAAAGCAGAATGTGTGAATTTAACTCATATTTGTATAACACTTCTCACAATCATACAGCAGCCAAAATGCTTTGCAGCCAATGTAAGCTCTTGAAATCATGATCATAATGTAATGATTATAATTATTTTGAAAGCTGGGCTGGCTGCAACAATAAAGTTAGGATAACTTTCTAGTTTCTTCAGGAATAGTAGAGCATTTGACTTAACTGCATAAATTTGTCATACAGTTGTTACAATACAAAATGAGGTTACTTGACCCATTCAACATATGATGGCTTTGTGTACAACAATTCAGTGTGTTTCATTCACTGACTGTGCCCCATGGCCCTGTGAACTCTCTCCAGTACTGCCCCAGTTTCTTTCGGGGTCTTCAGTATCCTGCATGGTAGAGAGCACAAGCTCATTACCACTCACCCTGTAGGAAAAGTTCTTCCTTGCATTCTCTCTTATAAAACTATATAGTGCCATCATCAACTTTCTCTCGTTACTTCAACAAAATAGTCATTGGTGGCAGCGGGGAGGGGTGGTTAGTTAAACTGATCTCCGTTTTACAAATACCTGCTGGATCTCCTTAATTAAGTCATTTAGACCTGGTTACTACTTAGGAACAATAATAGAATTATTCTGCATGGAAACATACCCTTTAGTCCAACTCGATCATGCCAAGCAAGGTGCCTACCTGTGCTAGCACCATCTGCCTGCATTTGGCCCATATCTCTAAGCCTTTCCTATCCCTGAACCGGTCCAAGATTCTTTTCAACTTTTAATTGTGCCTGTCTCTACCACCACCTTTGGCAGCTTCATCTATATACTCACTATTCCCTGTCTGCAAAATATTGCCCCTGAGATTCCCTTTAAACCTTTCCCCTCTCACCTTTAATAAATGCCCTCTAGTTTTAGATTCCCTTATCCTGGGAGTGGGGGAAGGAGATGACGGTGACCATCCATCTTCTCTAGTCTTCCCAGTGTTTTATAAACCACTACAAGGTCACCCCTCAGCCTCATTGTTCCAGGCTAAACAGTTCCAGTTGTCTGTCTTCCTGTTATAATTCTGGACCTCCAGCCTTGGCAATGTCCATTTGAATTTTTTCTGCACCATCTCTAGCATAATCGTGTGCTTCCAGATCTGCATGCAACTTACTAGGTGTATTCTCTTCAACATCAAGGCATCTTACGCCTTCTACTTATTGCCCTGACTAATGAAGGCAAGTATGCAATGTCTTCTTCACTACCTTGTCTTAACTGTGTCATGACTTTCACAACATGTACTTGTAATTACTAGGTCTCCCTAACCTACAACACTCATCAGGGTCCTGCTATTTGCTATGTATGCCGTGTCCTGGATTATTCACCCAGAATGCATCAGATGCCAAAGGGACTGGCCTGTAGTTACTTAGGAATGTCCTGCCATCTTTGCTAAAACAATGGTATCGCATTCACCACCTCCCAACATAATAAGGCATCTTCCCTGTGCCTAGTAAAGATTGGAAAGTCCTTCAATTGTCTTCACTCCTACTTCTCTTAAATCTGGGATGTAAGCCACCCAGATCTGGGATTTATCCAGTATACTTATCGCCAGTCTTCTTTGTACCTCCTACCTGTCCAATTTCATTCTAATTATTAGATCTACCATTTCTGCTTCTATTATTTTGTCAGAATCCTTTTCCTTAGTGAATACTGAGACAAAGTACTTGTTGATTGTTTTAGCTTTGCTTGACTTCTGAGCATCTGTCATGTCAGCTTCTAGTCCTTTGCAGGGCCTATCCTGCTTAATACTACCCTCGTACTGTTAACACGCTAATGGATTGTTGGCTTCTCTTTTATATTAACTACCATTCTTTGCTTAAAGTTCCTGCCGTAAGATTGTTCTTTCTCTGTGAACAAAGCAGCAGAGATATCCACACCTGCGAATGCAAACATAACCCACCCCCATGATAGTATAAACTGCAGCCACTGATTTATTGCAGGGTGAACTTGCTCTTAGCCCTGACCTCATCAGTTTCCTCCCTGAAGCTTTCTTTCTAGCCACTCCTTGAAATCAGTCTGTGTGACTAAATTTTGATCATCTATCCTAAAAGTTCGTTATAAACTCTGTCTAGTATTGAATAAGTAGTAATACAACTCTCAGTGTGAGGAGGCCATTCAGCCCTCATTATGCCTTTGTGGCTATTCATCCAGTCCCACCTCTTTTACCTGTATCCATCCCACCTTCCCTTGGCTCTAAGCCTGCTCACTTATGGCCGCTGGTTGATGTTGGACTCTGGCCCTTTAAAGCCGCAAGTTTAAAATTCTGATCCTTGAGTTGAAATCCCCCTGTGGTTTCCTCTTGCCTGTCTCTGTAAACTCCCCCAGCACTACCACTCTCTCTAATCCAGTCCCAGTTTCTTGGAAAGCTAGTTTTTATCATTCCGTCTTTGGCAATTAGACCCCAGGCTCTGTAATACTTAACCTAAATCCCACTTTTTATATAAAAAAAATCTTGTAATAAGATTGAAAACTAGATTCAGCAAAAGTGATCACAGCACTGAATCTCTTAACCATGTATGTGTAAATGCATTGAGTTGCTGTCACATGGCTGATTAGATATTAGATATTTGCATTAACGAGCAGGTATACAGGTGTACCTAAAAGTAAAGTGGCCACTGTGTGCATTTCACTTCAAGATGTTGACCTATTTAAATTTCTTACATCTGTCAGTAATTTATTTTGCTTAATTCCATCCTACTTTTTCAGTTTTCTCTTACTTTTCTGTCTTGCTTTAACTTTAACTCATTTTCTCATTCCAATGATCAGCTTTTCCTTTTATCAATTTTGGTAGTGTTTCCTTCTCACTACATCTCCTGTTTGTTGGATTGAAAGGAAAAACGTTTGTTGATGCTGGGCATTTGGGCAAATTCCAGCTTTCAACTAATTGTTTTTTCTTGTGGGACATCATTATGCTTTTATAATTGGCTCCAACAAGAGAAATCCTTGGTATGATACAGGATGTGGTTTCAGTGTTTGGAATGTTGAGTCTTTGGAGCTTTTTTTAGTTTACAGTGTCTCAAGGTAATGCTTGACATTGTGTAGGTTTGTGGATGCAGAACATTCTTCTACACCATAAGAGGCCTTCATCCCATTGCACTCATTCTGGTCAAAAATGTTACCCACCCTCCCTACACTGTGTCTATAGCCCAGTAGTTCATGACTTTTTGAGTAGGCATGCAAGTGCTTGTTCAATACGCTGAGGTTTCCGCCAGACCCTACCACCCTCTGCGTAAAAATCTACCTCTTCACCTTAACTTAACTTTTTTTATTTACCACTTTTAATCTGTGGTTCCTGATTTTTCTCCTCTCGATTGAGGTCTATCCAATTTTATACACCTCTATTAAATCTCTCCGTGTCCTTTCCTGTTCCACATAAAACAACCCCAGCCAAGATAATATTTACTTAGAGTTACCTCATAACTTTGCAGTCTCACCGATATCCATCTTGGTGTGCTGTCCCTGCAGTGACATATATCTTGTAATGTGATTCTGACGAATGGTCATACAGTCACCATAGATATACAGCAAGGCAACATGCCTTTCAGCCCAGTTCACATATGTCTTGCTGAAGCCCACACATGTCACATCTACAGTACTACCTGGTCCTCATCAGTTTTATTAGTTACCACCTCAAACTACTGAAGCTTGACATTATCCAAAACATTATCCTTGACGTTTGCACCTTGCCCTTAAATTCTCCTGGCTTTCATTCCTCAGGCCTCTCTGCAATATGTACACAGGTGCTGTAGCTGCACTTCAATTTCAACATTCTCTAACAGTTTTAATATTTTCTTCCTGTTTAGTTATGTAGTCAGGAATTCTCTTGCCCTTGTCATGGAAGTGAGTCTCTGTCTGTGCATGAGGAATGGTCAAACATGTTCATGCTTTGTTTTGACTTTGTTTTTATCAGTCTTGCTTCACTCGTTATCTCCCCGAAACACTCCTTTTCCTGTTGAAATTACTTGTCCATTCTTAGACTTGTCTGCTCAGGGTCTAATTATGTGAGTGAGCCAGAATGTTTTTCTTTGCAATACTGAGTTAAAGGCACGAGACAGCACTGCATGTGTATGGAAGGCAAGGTAAAGGGAGAAGTGACGACAAAGGTAGGTTGAATTCAGAATCAGGTTTATTATCACTCACATATATTGTGAAATTTGTTTTTTTGGTAGAGGTACAGTGCAAGATATGAAATTATTGTTACAATAAAAATATAATATAAATAGTGCTAAAGAGGAATAGCAAGGTAGCGGTCATGGGTTCATGTCCATTTCTATTGGCAGAGAGGAAGAGGCTGTTCCTAAAACGTTGAGTATGTACCACCCCTTTGATGGTCGTAGTGAGAAGAGAACATGTTGGAGGTAGTGAGGGTCCTTAATGATGGATGCTGCCTTCTTGAGGCACTGCCTTTTGAAGATGTCCTTGATGGTGGGGAAGTCTACAACCCTTGGAAACCTCTTTTGATCCTATGCATTAGAGGTCTTGATGCAACTAGTCAGAATGATCTCCACCATACATCCATAGTGTGTCGGCTCGCCCACGCGTCAAGCGAACCAGCTCCAAGCAGTCGCGGGCGAGTCCGCAGCCAGCAGCAACCGAGGGGGCAGGGCAGACCTCGGCCCGGAAGCCAACGCCACTTCTGCCCCGCAAAGAGCGGGGGATGCTGGGAGCGGACACTTAAGCGCGCGCAGATAGAAACAGTAAACAGTTCAACCAGACCCTGCTTGACTCAGTGTGTTGCTTTCACTCGTTGCGTATCAGCGCGACCATGATAGAAATTTTCTAGAGTCGTTGATGACAGACCCAATCTCCTCAAACTTCTGTTGAAATATAGCCACTGGTGTGCCTTCTCCTGATTGCATCAATATGTTGGGTCCAAGATAGATCCTCTGAGATGCTGATGCCCAGAAACTGCTCACGCTTTCCACTGCTGACCCTTCAATGAGGACTGCTGTGTGTTCTGTCTCTGACTTCCTGAAGTCCACAGTCAATTCTTGGTCTTGCCGATGTGGAGTGCAAGGGTGTTGTTGCGACACAACTGAACCAGCAAATCTGTTTTACTTCTCATCATCATCATCTGAGATTCTACTAACATCAGTTGTGTTGTCGATGACCTTATAGATGGCATTCGAGCTGTGACTAGCCACAAAGTTATGTGTAGAGAGCGTAGAGCAGTGGGCTAAGCATACATCCTTGAGGTGCATCTGTGTTAGTTCTCAGTGCAGAGGATATGTTATTACTGATCCACACTGACTGGTCTCCTGAGGAAGTGAGGGCTCCAGCTGTAGAGGGAGGTACAGAGGTCGATGTGTTGAAGCTTGCTGATTTGTACTGAGGGGACGCAGAGCTGTAATCAATAAACAGCAGTCTGACATGGGTATTGCAGTTGTCCAGGTGGTCTGTGTGGAACAAAAGACTTGCATTTATTTCACAAACAAGAGAAAATCTGCAGATGCTGGAAATCCAAGCAACACACACAAAAATGCTAGAGGAACTCAGCAGACCAGGCAACATCTATGGGGAAAAAAAGTACAGTCGATATTTCGGACTGAAACCCTTCAGCAGGACTTGCGTTTATTTGATGCCTTCCATAACTGATGCTGGATGCTTTAGTTAATTTATAAACTACTCACTTCCATAAATGGCAGCAGACAAGTGCTTTGATGAACTATTCCAGGTACTGTTTGAAGGAGAAATATTGGCTAAAGAAATGCTCTTCTCTGAACAGACTCAAGATAATTTTAAACATCTTATAGGGTCTGTGCTTCAGTGACTTGTCCAACACTTGGTGCTTCTAGAAGTGCAGCTCCCACTCAGTACCGCAGTAGAGTGCGCAGACTATTGTATTGGGAGGGCCATCTTTGTTTTTGACCAACCAGTGTTGCAGCTCTGTGTGAGTAACATTAGTTCATGGAGGCAATTAGGTCAGTACAATGCTCTGATATCTCCTGTACATAAATAAGGGTCCCATTAGAGCACTAAACACATGCTGACCAGAGCGAAGTGTGATGTTTTGGTGTTAGTTAAAGGCTCCATCTTACAAGTGGGTTGTTGCCAGAGAGCCCAAATTAACTTTTCCCATCCAGGTAGGTATTGGATAAATTCCCAGAAAGCCAAGTACTGCAGATGGTGGAATTTTGAAATAAAATGTGGGTCCAGCAGCATCTGTGCAAATTTGAGAAACCGAGTTGACATATCAATATAACGAAGCGAGTTGTGATAGAATATCACTGACCTGGCACATTGACTCTTTTCCTGTCTCTATAGATGCTGCCTGACTTGCTGAGTATTTCTGGTGTTTCCTGCTTTTACGTTCTCATCTCATTGCCTGCCCTCCCTCTCAGAACCTTCTCCCTGACAGTGACCTGAGCTTTCCAGGTGGGATCTGTTCCTGCCTGTGTGTTGCCCTGGGACATGTGCACAGGAAGATGGAACTGTCTCTTCAGGGCAATGTATTTTCACGGTCAAGAGTTGCCAGAGACTACATTACAGATTTGTAATTGCTGATCGTTCTGAAAATCCACAAGCTGCTGACTCAAGGATGGGAGTGTGATGATAAAGCCACAAGTGTTTGGAAGAAAGTGAATGTTGAGTTAGTCAGAATTTGGCAGAAAGTGGAATGATATAGAAAGCCTCAAGTTCTAACTGTGGTCGCATTCCAACATGTTTGAACAGACAATGTGCCCATCCTGCCTCTGCCTCTGGTAGTAATGCTGCATTATCCAGGATATAAACTGTGTCTTCACGTGTCCCTATGTGGCAGCGACACTGGGATTTGTTGCTCTCCTAACTCATCAGTTGGTCTCTCGTTACCCATAGTTTGGTGTCCTTGTCATTTGAATCTGAACTTACAGTTACAACTAAGGATCAAATCTGAAAGGGAACAAAAGCCTGTAGAGGGAAGATATGCATTGTGGGCAGGCATTTCCCAGAGGGAGATGAAATCATAGGCTGACGCAATTGTCTAATCCTTTGAATTCCCTTCAGGGTAATAACTTGCTTTTATAAAAGAGCCTTGTTGTGCTATTTCAGCCCCCTGTGGGTGTAATCCACTGTTATTTCTGTTATCTTCCATTGTTATTTCTGAAAGATGTATGACCCCCTGAACACTAACTTATTCCTATTTTTGTGCTGCTTATTTATTTTCGTAACTTGTAGTAAATTCTTACATCTTGCATTGTAATACTGCCACCAAACAACAAATTTCACGACATCTGTCAGTGATCAGCTTCCAGGGTAATTAGGTCTTTACTCAGCCTTTGATAGAATCATAAAATCACGGATAGATACCACATGGGAATGGGCTACCTCATCCCATTTTATTTTTCCCACATTCCCCTCTGTTCCACTTTATATTCTACCATTAGTCCTATGCTGGAAAGAAGCCATTTTGTTCATTTGTTATGTGGTGTGTCATATTACGTAGGCGATCATAGCCTTTCCAAGACCATGATTGTTCTGAGCAAATTTTTGTGCAGGAGCAGTTTGCCGTTGCCTTCGTCTGGGCAGTGTCTTTACAAGACAGGTGACCTCGCCATTATCAATACTCTTAAGAGATTGTCTGCCAGGCGTCAGTTTTGCATAACCAGGACTTGTGATATCACCACTTGCTCCCATGGCTTCACATGACCCTGATCGAGAGGCTAAGCAGGTGCTACACCTTGCTTGAGGGTGACCTGCAGGCTAATGGGGGGGAAGGACCACTTTAGACCTCCTTTGGTAGAGACGTATCTTTAACCCGCTATCCCAGAAGCTATTTACAATGACCAATTAACTTACCAACCTGTGCATCTTCAGGATGTGGAAGAAAACTGCAGGACCCAGAGAAAACTTGCATTGTCACATGCAAACTCCACATGGACGGTGACTGGAGTCAGCTTTGAACGTAGGTCATTGGAGCTGCAACTTCACTGTGCCACACTGGCATCCCACCAAATCCTCCATTCTGGAGACTGACCCATCAAACTCCCTCTACAGATTTTTCAGAGGTATGGTAAAATGAACTTGGAATTTCTAGGCCACGGTAGGCTGGGATCCAATATGGGTCAATAGGGTGCAGGATGTTGGGGTAATGTGACTTCCTGTGAGATGTGAAGTAGACAGTGCAGTTTTATTTATTTTTTAAAAAAGGCATTGATGCTGGTCAAGTGCAATCAAGTACTCCAAAGGCAGGGTTAGTCACACTGTGATGCCACGTTGTTACCACAGGGCAGATGAAGATTACGTTACACTCCTTCCCGTGTTATCACGCTAATAAACCTTAACCATGTCTCTTAGAGACATTTGCTTTTACATCTACCTGTCCATTCTAGCCACTATCTAACCCGTGGTCTTTTGAGATAGAAAATTGTATTTTGTATTTAATTTCTTCTCATCATTCTGTTTGTGAAGTACTCAGTGTTCCAGAATGAACAAATTGTGTCTCAATTAGTCTGAACCTCTGAGGAATGTCCCATTTTTGGAGATCGTGACTATACATTTGATATGTTTGAGGCCTTTGATGTAAGGAGCAAGCTGAAATTAAACTAGTGAATTTATTTTTTCTGTCAAAGGGTTATGGGACTCAGATGAAATCTGAACTCTAATGACTATGTTCAAACGAGAATTGAGGATTTTGAAATTGTTTGAAGCTGCCTGGGGAAAGTCTGTAGATGAAAAGGAAGGATGAACTGAAGCTAAAATGATGTAATGGGAAAATGCCCGGGAGGAGCTTTCTCCCCAGGGACTAACTAGGTCAGCTATACTCTTTCTAGTGAGTCCTTGTGTGTGAGTTCAAAATATTTCTTTATTTAAAGTTGCCAGTAATTGCAGTTTCTAACCTGTTTGCTGATTTGGAGCAGAGAAAGTGAAGATGAAGAGAAGCACAAGGAGAAGCTTGGCTTAGGTGATCTTTTTGTGGGCAAAGACTGAAACTCTAATGCAGGTTCAATGATGAAGCAGTTCAGAGTACATTAAAAGAATTGTACTCAACTGGACTTACTGCTGCTTAACTCTTCAAGTGTGGGAATTCAGGGCATGTGAGGATATGTCAGCGGTGGGAGAAGAGCTATAACTTGTCTCAACTTGCTTATTGAAGACTCAGTGCAATGTGTGCAAGAAAGTGCAAGAAGTTGGTCTTGGCATTTCCCGAGTATCAATGTTGCTGGATAATGCAGTAGGCAGATGTATATACTTGTTATAGAGCTGAGATGCTCTTCTCTCCGCCCTGGGGGAGCAGATGAAAAGCAGCATTCTCAGTTCTTTTGAGCATCTGGGGACAACTTGAGTTATAGAGTCAGGTTGCATAGATGAGAACATCATTCCCTGGACTCCAGAATCAAGGGATATCTTACAAAGGTGTGCAGATAGGTGAATGCATAAAGGCTCCCCCCCCCCCCCCACCCCAGGTTGGGTGAAACTAGAACTAGAGGTAATAGGTTGAGGGTGAAAGGTGAAATATTTGAGGGGAACCTGTGAAGAAACTTCACAGAATGGGTGGTGTGGAACGAATTGTCCATGGAGGTGGTAGTTGTGTGTTCAATTGTAACACTTCAGGGAAGTTTGGATAGGTACATGGATGAAAGGGTTATGGAGGGCTGTCATCCATCTGCTGGTAGTTGGGAATAGGTCGATAATCAGGTCGGCATGGACTAAATGTGTCAACGGGCCAGTTACTGTGCTGTAGTACTCTATGACTATGAGAAATACAACTCTGTCTCTGCAGTGGGATTTTTGTTAGCACAGCATTGTCCTAGTGCCGAACTCTACTAAATGATGTCAACAGTACAACACTTTACATATCTGCAGCACTCGCTGGTCCAAATACCAATTCTTTTTTTACTGATGGACAGCAGCTATTGAGACTCAATCCTTTGCAAATGTGCTGTTTAAGCTAGATGGACTCTTTACTGACAACAGCCCTGCTCCTTCCTTAAACATTGCTCACACTAAATAGAGAGTTTTCCTTGCATCTTTAATTACCTTTATATACTCAAAATTGACCTGGAAGGATGGGCCTACACCTGACGACACTTCTACTGACTGAGCGGGAGATAAACCACTAGAGATCACAGAAATTGTGGGACCCAGCTGGGACTAGGCAAAGGAGTACATCACCTCCAGCTTACATGAACAAAAAGCTAAAAAGCATCTGTGAGAGGCAATGTCCACACAGACACAGCTTTTTAAGACGCCTCATTGAGTGACCTCAAGTACAGGATTTCATGTGTACTTGGAATATTTATTGGCAGAGAATGGGGTGATGAACTTTCTTTGCTTCGTAGTCTCAGATCATTTCAGGGTGCTGCTGACCTCTGCCACATTTCAGTTTTCTGCTCACTGCTGTGTTAAGGAGGTCCCACAAGCTCCAACGTCACTGAGAGGAGATTTCATCTACATCATTTCGTAGGGGTCACTCTGGGGATTCAATTTGGCTGCATTGCCCCTGCAATGCAGACACTCAGATGACACTTTGCAGGGACTTCCTGCCAGGAATGTGACAGTAGCTCTGCCCATGGCAGGGGTTTTAGCACTGTAGGTGCCTTGCTTCTCACGCACCTTTGTGCTTTGTGAATGTTCTGTACACCATAGTCCCGAAGCTGCTGAATTCTCAATAATTGCACATGACACTATTCACATTGTGAGCAGGTGTATCTGCTGTGCATGCTTTAGAAAGTCCACCATTCGAGCTTGGGAGAAGACATCTGAAGGATAAGTTCTAGGAGTTTCTGAGATGATTAAGTGGAGGGGAGGAGTCCACATAATTAGCACCTTATCTGCTGAGAAAAAGCCTTTGGGAAGTGAAGAATTAGCAAAGCATAGCACCATTTCCTTTGCAGAATGAGCAACATGCTTAATTGTTTGGTCGGGTAAAACAGACTTGGATTTTTTTTTTCCCTCCCAGAAACTGTTGAATGGTGAAATTAGAGAAGTTTAGGAGCTTTCTGTGTGTATGGGGTGGGATGTTGAGTGGTGTTTCTCCTCTGTAATGTTTTCTGTTGTATAATAGACTGACATGGGTTTTAGAAAAAACAGAAATATTCCCATGGAGAGCCACAGCCTCCGGAGAGCTGTTGATCAGCACCATGGAGGGTACATCTCCTTTATGATGGGTATAATCTGCATCAGACAGGTTAACCAAGGTTAAGGGCAATGTCTTGGTTGTTGTACTATCAGGACACTAGACCCACCCCAAGCTCCTTTCAGCAGGTCGGACATGGTGTCTCCCTCAAATGGTGTTTGAGTTGTGGTGGAGGGATACAGTATAACCAAGCAGATGGCATACGCAATACCCTATATCCAATTTGTATCACCAACATTAGCTGGTAATTGGGTGGTTGCTGCTGAATTGCCATTCAGTAATGTGTAACATGAGGCAGAAGATGACTGTGGTGTGCCTTGTATAATGTATGGCTCGGGTGAGGTGATGATCGTGTAGTTAGAGAATGCAGAATTTTGAAAATAAAACAGCATAGTGGAAAATGCTGTATATAGACCATAGAAATCTACAGCACATTACAGGCCCTTCAGCCCACAATGTTGTGCCGACCATGTAACCTACCCTGGAAACTGCCTAGAATAAGTTCAGATGGAAAATATGGAGAGAAAACTGTCATTGATCTGGAATAGTAACTTTCTCCACAGGTGCTGCCTGGGCTGAGTATATACCCTCGCCACCCCCCGCCATCTTTCCAGCCCTGATGAAGGGTGACGGCCTGAAATGTCAACTTTTCATTTTCCTTCATGAATACTGCCTAAATTGATGAGTTCTTCCAGTATTTTGTGGGTGTTGCTCAAGATTTCCAGTGCCTGCAGTCTCTCTTGTGTCTATATCCAGCATTTTCTGCTTTTACTTGGGCTGAGAAACAGGTTTCTGAGTAAAGTTCCCAACTGTATTGGGTTTTCTAAATAAAATTAACAAATAAAAGAAATGTAAAGTACAGACTGACAGCAGGTGTGTGTTGTTTTAAAGTGGTTTTGATGAATCCCCAAGTGGTGTATGTGTGTGTGTGGTGGGGCAGAGTGGGTGGGATTGCTTTTAAAAACTGGGGGGGGGTGTGGGGGATAAACACTTTTGCGGTTTTAAGGTGTGGGACAAATCTGGTAGAAGAGCAGCTCCCAGTCCACCGTCAAATTGAAGTACATACCAATAACAATGCAGTTCAACTCTGTGAATTTGTGTCCTGTCATGGTTAAAGGTATTGTAGGTCCTGGCAATGCATTTGAATCTTGGAAGCAGTTTTGAAAACTGGAGTTATGGTCAGAATATTTCAGGCAGAAATAAAGTCTGCCCCACGTGCTTTAAACATTTCAAAGGTCAATGTGCATCAGTGATTTCCTGTTTGGGCTGTGTTTGATGTTATAAAAAGGTAAAGCCAAGTCATTTTGTTTTGTTTATTGTTGCCTGTGAGGGGGAATTAGGATTATGTTTCATAGAACTGGCCAAAAGCAAGCAATCATAGTATCAAAGTACTCAGTCTGTTAGCCATGTCACATCTGCACCAGATCGGAGGAATTTGCTCATTTAGGTCACTTCCTTACCCATCCTTTACAGTCCAGCCAGTTGCTCTTCTTCTGCTACACCAACACTGAAAGTTTCTCTAAAGAGTAGCATACTTTCTTTTGCTGCTAACTTAACCAACAATATTTATTAGTGAGTATATTGTCATTGTTTACTCACCCAATGAAATACAAAAGTAGATTGTGAAGCAGTGACATGTGAGAACATATCCTTGGGAAAAGTTGAACGCAATAGGAAAGGCTGTGGGGTGTTGAGGAATGTTAGTAAATAACAAAATTCTGGCCGTAATCTTTCAGACATATGGAACTTGGCCAGGAGCTGGTGTTGCCAATGTAACATATGTTCAAGAAGATAACTTGAGTAATGCATTGCCTTCAGTAAAGCTCTCTCTGCCCAAGGTTGCTCATACATAAGTTTCCCTGATTTTCCATACATGAGGGGTATCATCCTGGCTGACCACTACCTTATCTTTTAGATCTTCTCCATCTCTTTGCAGTTGGTCTGATTGTTTAACACCTAGCAATGGTGAAGCTGCAGTTACCTTTTATCTAACAGTTGGGAGAGACTAAAGCTAGAGAATCAATATAGCAGAGACAGACCATTCTACCCATTGACACCTTTCTGGCTGCTTGTCAAGGATTCTGTTCATTTTTGTTTCCAGTCCTCTTGCCCCTCAGTTCTTTAAATTATCTTCCTTTATGTTCTTACCTAACTCCCTTTTTAAAGCCACCATTTCTCTTGCCCACCCTCCATGACTTTGTCACATAGAATGGTTTTTAATAATTTCATTTCCTTCTTGCTCACTTATTCCCTACCCCTCAAACCATCATTCCCACTCCCTTGTCTTAGAGTACTACAGCACAGAAACGACCTGTTGGCACACCTAGTCGGTGCTGAGCTGCCTATTCCAATTCTCCTGCACCTGGACCCTGGACCCTCCATGCCCTTCCCATCTATGTACATATCCAAACTTCTCTTAAGTGTTGAAATCAAACCCGTATTCACCTCCACTGGCAGCTCATTACACATTCTCATCACCCTCTGAATGAAGAATTTCTTCTGTTCCCCTTAAACATTTTACCTTTCACCCTTAACCCATGACCTCTATTTCTAATCTCACCCAACCTCAGTGGAAAAAATCCTTACATATACCCTACTTATACCCTTCATAATTTTGTATACCTCTTATCAAATTTCCCTCCATTTTCCAAACTTCATGGAATAAAGACCTCACTTATTCAACCTTTCCCTATAACTTAGGTCCTCAACACCTGGCAATATCCTTATAAATTTTTTCTATACTCTCTCAATCTTATTGACATCTTTCCTGTAGGTAAGTAACTAGAACTGTACACAATATTCCAAATTAAGCCTTACCAATTTTAGCATAACATCCCAATTACTGTACAAAGTACTTTGATTTATGAAGTCCAGTGTTCCAAGAGCTCTTTTTACTACCCCATCTACCTGAGATGCCACTTTCGAGGAATTATGGATCTCTATTTCCAGGTCCCTCTGACTACCTCAGTGTCCTCAATGCCCTACTGTTCAGTGTGTGAGCCATATCCTGGTTTGTTCCCTCTAAGTGCAATATCTTACACTTGTTTGCATTAAACTGCATTTGCCATTTTGCAGCCAATTTTTCCAGCTGGTCCAGATCACACTGCAAGCTTTGATAGCATTCCTCGCTGTCCACTACACCCTCAATCTTGGTGTCATCTGCAAATTTGTTGATCCGGTTTACCATATTATCATCCAGATTATTGATATAGATGACAAACAATGGGCCCAGCACCAACGCCTGCAGCACACCACTAGTCACAGGCCTCCATCTACTTCCACTCTGATTTTTCTCACAAAGCCTATGTCGAATATAATTTACTGCCTCATCTGAGTGCCAAGTGACTAAGCCTTTTTGACGAAACTCCCACTGGGATCCTGTCAAAGGTCTTGCTGAAGTCCACGTAGACAACAGACTCTGCCTTTCCATCATCAACTTGCATGGTAACCTCCTCGAAAAACTGTGACAGAGATTTGACACGATCTACCTTGCACAAAGCCATGTTGACTGTCCCTAATCAGTCTCTGTCTAACCAAATACTTGTATGTCCAGTCCCTTAGAATACCTTTCAATAACTTACCCACTACTGATATCAGACACCCTGTCCTATAATTTCCCAGCTTGTTCTTAAGCCTTTTTAAACAACAGAACAACATCAGCTACTCACCAATCCTCTGGAACCTTGTCTTCTGCTGGAGCCCTCGCAACTTCTGTGCCAGCCTCTCACAAGCTCTGAGGGAATACCTTTATAGACCCCGTGGATTTATCCACACTAATTTGCCTCAAGACAGCAAACACTTCCTCTTCTATAATTAATATACAGTTCATGGACCTCTCACTGTCATTCCACTGTGGCACCTTGTACATTTTCCACCTTCCTTCACTCCATCTCTAGGATTTTCTTCTGAAACCTCTTCATGGTTTTTATATTCCTTCTCTCCTTTAAAGAATCCACCCTCCCCATCTTTTTGGAGAAGAGATGTGCCGTGTGTATTGAAAACTGAAGAGTGAGGGGACTGGAGGAGCCTTTACCTCAATTTAACGAGTCGTTAACAATTCAGTGATCACCAATTTAGTACCCGTGCACTAAAGAACAAGGGCTAGAGGGAGGGGATGTAAGTAGCAAAATATATCCTTTGTGGAACATTGACTTCCTAACCAGGCTTAGTTGTGAATCAACTGCCAGGATATCTTGTAAATGGCAAACACATATTTGAAAGAAGAAAGTTTAAAAGAGGAGAGAGAGCAGAGGACAGAAGTGCCGGACCTTATATGGGCCTCTGAATTTTTTAGAGCAACCACTGTCTTAATCTTGCAAAAAAACTTGTGTTTTTTTTTTTTTAGTGCTTTTCAGAGCAGTTATCTTAGTTGTACTGTTAGGACATATCTGATCAGATTGTTTTCATCTTGTTCCAGTAAGTGCTTAACACTGTTTGAGAAATCTTTTATGTGATCATCTCTTGATACAGGCCACATCGACAGTGCCAGTCCTTTGGAACTTGGCTCTGTATCGTTGTCATGTGAGCTTGGTTCTTTTACGTGGCAAGGCTGTGATCAGAAGTAGTGGGGCCTGCTGGTGTGAGACTCTCAACTGCTCCTCACTGAGTATTCCTCCAGATTCCAGTTTGGTTGCATTAAGGAACATTTCTGGGATCATTAATAAAGCCAACATTAAGGTGGTGCCCTTAAGGTGGTCACATCTCCTTGAATGTTGCACCTTGTAGTGAATACACTCAAAATTCAAAGTACATTTATTATCAAGGTATGTACACAGTATACAACCTTGAGGTTCTTCTTTTTGCAGGCAGCCACAAAACAAAGAAACCCTCTAGAACCTATTTAAAAAAAAAAGACGGTTAAACACTGAATGTGCAGAGAGAAAAAAACAAATAGTACAAACATAAAAGCAAGCAAACAGTGTTCATGACTAAAGTCCGTAAAAGAGAGTCCATACACAGACACCCTCACAGCCTCACTTCAGCACAGAGACAAGTGAATGTTGTGGAGCAGCAAGCTGAACTGTCCCATTCTTCACCTCAGGTCCCAACACCCTGACCTTTTTAATCTGGCCTGGCACTTAAATTGTTGTCCAAACATCAGGTTTGGTCACATTGGTATGCTCTGGGGCCTGGATGCCACCACCTTGATTTGGCCTGTACCCAATCTTTCCAATTTGGCCCAACACTTAGATCATCGTCCAAACATCGGGTTCTGACACTTCGATCCGCTCTGAAGCCTGGGCACCACCACCTTGATTCAGTTTGTTCCTGACCTTTCCAATTCAGCCCACTGCTTAAATTGATTGAAGCGGCTTTTTCCTCGCTTTTGGCAATGGGCCCGTTGCTTTGCTCCTGCCCTATCGAATCAAGTCCAAAGTGAAGTTACAAGTGATGGTTTGTGGTGATCGTTTACCAGAAAAAGTGTGATTAACAAACTATTTAGTTGTTTCCTTTGCATCGTTGGCCAGCAGCAAGTATTTGCTGAGCTTCACCAGCACCGCCTTAAACTCCCACAGTGCTGTGGGTAGGGTTTTTGTGATTATATTAGTTATGTTTTTGCTTCAAGTCATGGACCCAAGGCATTCCACAAAGAAGCAAGCAGGGTCTTAGAGTAAACACCAGCTAAATTTAGCCAGAATGTACATTAACTTTATCGATTGTCAAATTAATCATTTACTTTCATTTCACAAAGAAGAGAAAATTTGCAGATGCTGGAAGTCCAAGCAACACACACAAAATGCTGGAGCTCAGCAGCCCAGGCAGCATCTGTGGAAAAGGGTACTTTCATTTATTCATTTATCTCATCAAATAAAACGATTAAAGTTCTCCACTTCTGGGCCATTGTGGGTTAATGCATCCATTGATATAAGAAATAATTTAAATTATTTTGTGTACACTGGATTCGGGGATGGAAGTGAGGTGATGAAACTATCTCTCTCCATGTCGTTGAGAATGAGGTGGTCCTTCTGACTCCAACAATGAATCCAGCTGTTGTGGTTAGAATTGGGTCTGTGTCTGATTTTCCTGTAATGAAGTGCTTCCTGTAATGATGGGAGGAAACGTTCTTGCTCGACGGTTGTGCATTGTATGCCAGAAGTTTAATTGTGACTAACATGACAGAGTCGAAGCACTCCGTTAATGCCATGGATGCTACCTTAGCTAACAGTGGCCTTTCTGGCACCACTTTCAACAAAGATTACTGATCCATGTGTGAATTGTGTTCTAGTTCCTCCAGTGGGATCTTCTGTGTTGTGCTGAACACAGACCCACTTGGTGATGGACTCACTCGGCTCTGTCTTGCCCCAAGCAGCATTCAAATTTGAGTGTTTCAGAGCTGGATGAGTTGACTGGATTCCATTGCAGAACGTTGGTGGCCAAGTTGTTAAATCTCCATAATTCAAGATCAAGTTTTACGTCTGCCAAGTGTCTTGTGTTCTTGCCCGGAGTCCAAGTGCACATTCCTCGTAAATCCAAAATATGCCGCACAGATCGCTTGAAAGAAGTTTATCTCCCACTTTTACTGTGTAGCTCTGCACATGAAGTTAGGAGCTGGAGTTGTAGTTGCACTCTAGGGTTCTCAGATGTATCAGTTTAGCAATTTGTTTCAGGCCATGGGCATTTTGATGTTGCACAACCACTCTTCCATATTCCAACCGGTTTACTTCAAACAAACTTCTGAGGGTCATAGCCTTGAAACATCCTCTCATCTCAAACAAATGCTACTCCCTCTTCTGTTGCTACATCTTTGTGTCTATAGCCTTACAGAATACAGTGTCACATTTTTAAAGCTTAGCTGGCTGGAGAGTCAAAAGCTTGTGTAAATATCCAAACTGTTGTCAAAGCAGGCTTTAAAAAATCGTGACAATTAAACTGAGCTGTAAATCTGCAGCAGATTCTGCTTGCACCTGATTTACAAAGAATCTGTGTGCATTTGAGGCAATGTTGGCGTACAGGAACTAATACAAAGATCGTTGGGTGGGATTGAGTCCTCATTCCATTCTGTATCCCAGCATTCCACAGCACCATCCTTGGCACTTGTGGACATTGCCTTCCTGAGTATCTCAGCCTTTCTAACAGGAACTTTGTGTCTGGAAGTAGCCCATGTTGGGGCCAAACAAATGTATAATTGTTCTTTGAGCAAAAATTTGGAAATTCTTTTGCATAGAGTAGCATTTCAGTGCACTGTGTTGTGAATTTATTTATTTATTTATTTATTTGAGCTAGAGTGTGGAATAGGCCCTTCAAGCCATGTTGCCCAGCAACCAATGTTCCCTCTAAGGTGTGTGCATATGCTCATGCGCAAAGCAATTTAACTGCTCACAAAAGGTTGTCTCCCTCTACCTCGATGGCATGTTAAGTATATTTCACAACTTTACACAATCACATTTCCTTTTCTGGTTTCTGATGTGGACGGTGTGACAATGTAGTGTTTGCAATGATTTGCTTACAGATTTGAAAATTGGTTTATTCATACTGTTTTAATTGAAAATATTGATTCACTGTGTCGAATTATAAAGAAGCAAAGGGTGTCAATTGCAAAAGAACTGCTAGTTCACTTAAAGTGAAATGGCTTCATGAACCAGCAGAAGCTGCTACACTGAAAGCTCATGAGGTCAGGAACGTGCAACCATGAGAAATATTTATGTACAGTAGAGAAACTGGTATTACCTGCATGTGCTGTCATGATGCAGAAGTTGCAGAGAATTTGCAAATGGGACGAAGTGGACTGATATTTGGAGACTTTTGAAAGCGTCATTTAGCAAGCAAATCACATATAGGTGGTGTGCAAAAGCTTCAGCGAGAAATCTTTCATCACCCACTACAGGCTTGCTACGTATGTTTTGTGAGTGCAGATGAATGAGAGCGAAACAATCAAACTCAGAGGAGATTAAAATTCTTATTGTCAGTGTTTTGCTCGCTGTTAAAATGAATAACTCCATATATAAAATTCAGTCTGCACTTGTTGTCATTGGGCAAAAAAAATTGCACAGCAGAAGATTTTTGTGCACACTGGTCTTTACAAATTAGAGGGAACATTGCCAGCAACCTCTGATTTAACCCTTGTCTAGCATGGGACAATTTACAATGACCAATTAACTTACAGTACATCTTTGGACTGTGGGAGGAAACCGAAGCACCTGGAGGAAACCCACATGGTCACAGGGAGAGCGTACAAACTCCTTACAGGCAGCGGCAGGAATTAAACCCAGATCACCTGAATTGTAAAACGTTGTGCTCACCACTACACTACCTTGCCACTCCACAATATTTTGTTTTCAAAAATTTTGTGTTTGAAAAATCTGATTGTTAAACACTCTTCTGGATTTCCCTGTAACTCTAGTTTTGATGTATCTTTCTTGAAATTGTACAGTCTTCATGTGAGCCTCCGTCACAGAAATGATGCTTTGCGCACACAAACCTCGGCGCTGAAATTTTACTGGGTCAAAACTGGAGACGAGTGCTGAAACTCGTATTCTCTTACCTTCACTGCTAATGGCTTCAGGTCTCCTGTCTTCTTGATTGGTAATATGTAAAACTGACATCTCCTGTGATCACCTTTGCTGCTGACTTTTGCAGCCTGTCCATCAGCCGTCTGCTGTCTTTATCCCCACCCCCCACTCTAAAACAAATATTAGTATGAGATTAAGGAGCGACCTTGGTGGGAGTTTGATAGGATTGTATAGAACGTAAGTGAAGAAACAGCTAGTCCATGTTAAATGTGTGTATTCTTCTTGGGACTCCTCAAATCCTGAAAGCAATCTGTCTGGATGCATAATGGCCTGGCATGGCAACTGCTCTGCATGTGACTGCAAGAAACTGCAGGCAGTTGTGGACACAGCTCAGTATATCAGAGAAACCTGTCTGCTCTCAGTGGTCTTTGTCTATGCCTCAGTAAAAGAACCAGCATAATCAAAGGCCCCACCTACCCTGAACTTCTGTCCTTCTCCACTCCCATCAGGCAGAAGATACAAAAGCCTGAAAGCACATACCACCAGGCTTGGACATCTTCTATCCCACTATTATCAGAGTTTTGAATGGACCTCTTTTATGATCATTTGGATTCTTGGCTTCACAGTCGAACTGATCATGATCTTGTACCTTACTGTTCACCCACATGGCATTTTCTGGGAGCTTTTATACTTTCTATTGCATTATTATTGCTTTACTTTGTTCTAGCCCCATGCACTGTATATTAATTTGATCTGTATGAACACTATGCACGATGAGCTTTTCGCTGCATTCTGGTACCTGTGACAATAATAAACCAAGCCAATATAGTCTATCATCACAGCCCTTTGTGTGCCCCCCCCCACCCCATCTCCAGTACTCATTCTCCTACCTCTGTCTCTGAACTTAACCTCACCTGGCTTCATTGGCCCATAATCCTTTACCCCTCCTCATTTGACCAATCAATAGCTCCTCATTATGCAGGCCATCTTCTTTCTCCACTCTCAAACGTTGAGGCTTCCTTTAGACCACACAGATGCTGCTCAACCTGCTGGGTTCTTGAAGCATATTTTTTTTTTTTGCTCCAGGTCCCAGCGCCTGCAGTCTCTTGTGCCCCACTCCTAAACATTTCCAGGCTCTCTTAAATGCATCTACTCTGTATTGTTAACTTTTGAGCCATCCCAGTCAGAACCATTTCCATCTTTCCACTTGCACCTTGGGTAAAGAGGTTACTGTTAAAACCCTTGGGGTGAGTTCCTGTAATTGATGGCATCTGGTGTTGCTCTTCCCCATCAATGGAAACTCTTTCTACATCCAATCCAGCAACCTAAGTCATCCCTTTACCACCTCTTCTCAAGGAGTTACTGTCTGTTCATCTTTTCCTGATTTGTACAGCCTTGTTTTTCAAGTATCTTCTTTATGAATCCTCTCTGCATCCCCATCAGGTCCTCTATGTCCCTTTTATAATCTGGTGACCTGAACCATATGCATTTTTTGAGTGCAGCATACAACGTTCACTGCAGATTTAATGGATCTTTCTGTACTTGTCAAACTCTATCCCATTAAGCTTGCTCGGCTCTGGTTATGACATTGCTGAGCTGAGGTCCAGTTGCTAGTGATTGAGAGCCCATCTTTCTGAAACTCCACCTTGGCTTGCACCTTTCCAATAATTTGACCTACGTTTTTTATCTTGATTTCATCCATCCAATATACAAGGTCTTCAGCTTTGTGCATGACACGAAATTCAAACCAGGTGACCTCACAGAAACTTGGCACTCCCCATTCCCTTACCAGTACTGTGCTATAGCTGTTAAGTATTTACTTTTTAAAGTATATTATGATTTCTAGCTGCATGTTTCCCAACTGCCTGCGAGATGTAAAACCACATCCCACAGTTGGGTCAATTTAAAAACCATGTTGTTAGCCAAACTGCTTTGCTTAGTCCCCTGGAATTACTTGTTTTGGAATGATTGCTTGTCTTTGTGCAAAAACAGCACATAAACTGTTTAATCAAATGCTGCTGTTTGTGTTCTGACATTGAGCACATCGGCATATCCTCCTACAGTATTCCTTTCTCCCTCATTCAGGCAGGATTCTGTTCATAACCTAAACTGTTGATAAGTCAAAAGTGAACCCAGCCCATCATGGGTAAAGTCCTCCCCACCATCGAGCACATCGCCACGAAATGCTATCGCAGGAAAGCAGCATCCATCATCAGGGACACTCACCACCCAGGGCATGCTCTCTTCTCGCTGCTGCCATCTGGAAGAAGGTACAGGAGCCTCAGGACTCACACCACCAGGTTCAGGAATAGTTATTACCCTTCAACCATCAGGCTCTTGAATCAAAAGGGATAACTTCACTCAGCTTCCCTTGCTCCATCATTGAAGTGTTCCCACAGTCAATGGACTCACTTTCCAGGACTGTTCATCTCATGTTCTCAATACTTATTCTTTTTTTGTTTATTATTTGTACAGTTTGTAGTCTTTTGTATGCTAGTTGAATGCACGAGTTGGCGCGGTCTTTCACTGATTCTGTTAGGGTTATTATTTTATGAATTTATTTAGTATGCTTGCAAGATAATGAATGTTAGTGTTGTATATGGTGACATAGAAGTACTTTGAGAATAAACTTACTGTGAACTTTGAATAGCAATGGTGTGTGGGAGAGGATCACAGAAACAGTGGTGATGGGAGAACTAGCAGGCGCTGGAAGAACAGCTACCAGCTGACCTCAGTGAGTGAATCAGCTCAGCTCTGCACGCCTATTTGACCCAGCCCCTGACTCTTTCAGATCAGTGGTGCGGAGTGGGGGGGGGGAGTGAGAGAAGGCATGTAGAAATGTCTCATTCCCAACTGGGAGCAGATGCCTGTAACCCCCCCCCCCCAATCCAGCTGGTTCCTGCAATATGTTGAACATTCATAAACAGGTGAAGACCTGTATCCATGACATCAGCCAGAGCAAGGAATTGATGGCAGACTTGAGGAAGGGGGAGCTGGGAGAACACACACCAGTTCTCATTGAGGGGTCTGAGGTGGAAGGATAAGCAGCTTCAAGTTACTGGGCATCAACATCTCAGAGGATCTGTCCTGGGTCCGACAAATTGATGCAATCATGAAGAAGACACACCAGCAGCTATACTTTGTTAGGAATTTGAAGAAGTTGGGTATGCCACCAAAGACGTTTGCGATGTTTTATAGATGTACAGTGGAGAGCATTCTGAGAGGTTGCATCACAGCCTAGTATAGAGGCTCCGGTGCAAAGGATCACAAGAGGCTGCAGAGGGTTATACAGTCAGCCAGTTCCATCATGGGCACAACTGGCCCTAGCATTGAGGACATCTTCAAGAGGCAGCGTCCATCGTTAAGGATACTCACTGTCCGGGATAGCACTTTGTTTGTTATTACCGTTAGGGAAGAGGTACAGGAGCATGAAGACCTACACTCAATTATTCAGAAACAGCTTTATCCCCTCTGTCATTAGATTTCTGAGCAATGCATGAGTACTACATCGTTATTGCTTTTTCTTTGGAATACTTCTTTAATAATTTATAGTTATTTTATGTCTTTGCACTGTACTGCTGTCACAAAACAACAAATTTCACTTTGTATAAGATAGTGGTAATAAATCTGATTCTAAAACAATTTAATGACATCCTAATGTTCTTTTATTATCTTTTTAAACCAGTACATTCTGATCTTAATGGTTGTAACGTGGATGTGCCCTAGTACATCAGTGCAGACTATTCAAGATTAAGACACATCCGAGAGTGCTTCAGATGTGTGATATCCACAAGTTTTGATAGACCTCATGAATTATAGACAGGTTTTAAGGGCCATGTAGAGTGGAAGGCAAATATGGTGAAACAGCAGTTATGGATGTTTTATGGAGGTGGAAAGCATTGATGGGCCAAGTGGCCTAATTCTGCTCCTATGTTTTATGGTTTATGGTCTATGGTCTAAGAATGATTACTGTAAAGTCTAAGTTAGAATGGTACACTGACTTGGTAGGCACTGCTGCTTCACCACTCCAGTGACCAGTGTGCAATCCTGACCTCGTATGCTGTTGAAGTTGTTATGTACCCCGTAACTGGGTTGCCAAACCAGCAGAAATGGACCACTTAGTTGGAGTCTGGATTACTGGAACTAAGAAAGTTTTATTAAAGAAATAAGTAACACAGTACTCTAATAGTAAGGATATAAATGCAACAGGTTAGCAATGATAAAACACACATGTACACAGAACTAGGATAATAGGAATCAATCAAGCTCTATCACAGTCTAGGGGTAAAATGATCAGTCTCAAGTGACGCAGAGTTCAGTTCAATTTAGTTCAGTTCGCAGTAATCGCTGTTGTGCCATTGGAGAGAGAGAGAGCGAATGATGATATTCAAATCGGATTCAAACAGACCTTTGATATTCCTCGCAGTTAGCTTTCGGGCGAGCCCTTTGTAATGTCTTCAGAGGTCACCGACTGTGACCCCTCTGTTCCTGATACGATCGTCCTTCTGCGGTGAACCCGGCACCCAGGCAAGGGCGGACACACACACCAGGTTCCCGCTGATCGTACCTTTCCACCCTGTGCGTCTATGGTCGGTCCTGCGACCAGACCTCCAAAACTTCCACCCACTTGTGCGGGGGGGGGGGGGGGGGTGGGGGAGGGTGCACAACGCACTTCCAGGGTCTCGTTAACTGGTGATCTCGTGGTGTCTGTCTTGCCTTAGTGAACCTGTTCCTTTTATCCCCCTGCTGGGGTATCGCCTGTCCATCAAACTTCAAACAGTTCAGATTCAAAGCAACCGGTCTGACAATACTCGGAGCTATGTCTCTTTTCGTTAATCTCTCTCGTCTCTCTCTTATTAGCATTTTGAATGTTTCCCCCATTTGTCTCTCTCTTATCTCTCTTATCGGCATCAATCTTCTGATAACTTTGTCGTTTGGTCACAAAGTAAAGTTTGCACATTCTCCCTGTGACTGTATGGGCTTCGTTTGGGTGCTTTGGTTTTCTCCTGCATCCTAAAGATGTGGAAGTTGATAGGGTTGATGCCTCAATTGTGTAGGTGAGAGGTAGAATTTGAGGGGACTTGGAAAGAATAAAATGGGGTTAGTGTAATTTGGTGTTTGGTAGTCAACACAGATGGGCCCATGGGTCTATTTATCTGGTGTGTGACTCCGTGAAGGATGTAAATGAAGCTTTCATAGCTAAAGAGCTTTTGGGGGGGGCAGGAGGGGCATAGTTTAATGAGGGATCTGGGGGTTCCTGTCCATAGATCTTAAAAGTTGCCACACAAGTTGATGGGATGTTTAAGACAGTGTTTGGTGTGTTGGCCTTCATTATTATGGGGATTGAGTTCAAGAACTGTGAGGTAACGTTGTAGCTTTATAAAGTGGGGGGGGGGAATGTTCCCCCTTTATAAAATTTGGGTTGGACCATGCTTGGAATATTGTGTTCGGTTCCAGTTGCCTCATGTGGAGAGGTGGAGGCTTTAGAGAGGGTGCAAAAAGGAGATTTACCAGACATACTGCCTGGATTAGAGAGCATATCTTATGACGAAAAGTTGAGCAAGAGAGAACTTTCCTCTTTGGAGTAAAGGAGGTTGAGAGGATAGAGATGTATAGGGTGATGAGGCGTAGTTCAAGTATCTTTTCCCCGGAGTGGAAATGGATAATACAAAAGGGGGTAATTTTATGGTGATTGGAAGAAAGCATAGAAACATAGATACTACACAATACAGGTCCTTCAGCCACAATGCTGTTCCAATCATGTGGGGTTACCCATAGCCCTCTACTTTTCTAAGCTCCATGTATCTATCCAGGAGTCTCTTAAAAGACCCTATTGTATCTGCCTCCACCACTGTTGCCGGCAGCCCCTTCCATGCACTCACCACTCTCTGCTTTTAAAAAAAAAACTTGCCCCTGACATCTCTGTAGCTACTTCCAAGCACCTTAAAACTGTGCCCTCTCGTGTTAATAGGGGGGATGTCAGAGATAATTTTTTTTACACAGAGTGGTGAGTACATGGAATTCACTGGCGCGGGTGATGGTAGAGACAGATACATTAGGGACATTTAAGAGACTTTTAGATAGGCATATGGATGAAAGAGAAATGGAGGGTAATTGGCTATGTAGGAGGGAACGGTTAAATTGGTTTTGAAGTAGGTCAAAAGGTGGGCACAACATGGTGGGCCAAAGGGCCTGTACTGTTCTGTACTATTCTGGGTGAGTGAACAGTAGAACTCGATACTGTTGTTTTCCACAGATGCACAACCCTTTTACACTCAGTGATACAGAGGAGACTATTTAGCCCACTGTGGCCATGCCAAGCTTCCAGGGTAACCGTGTCAGTCTCATTTACCCTCTTATTTGCCTTTATTCCTGAAATGATTTTTCTCTCACTTATCAATCGACTCCCCTTTGATTCTTTTGCCAATTACCTTTCTGGTAATCTTTAACCCACTGGCATATTGTTGGGAATAAAGCAGAATCCATTGGCTCACAGAGAGAGAGCATGGGAATGTTTGGGACCACACTCAACTCTATGCAGTTGTTTCATAGGAATAGAAGCTGAACTGGAAAAAAGTTATGGGAGTTCTTAGACCATGTGGCATTAGTGGAACTACATGATTAATGTTTTCACTGGATGACAGAAAAGCTTTCTTTTGTATGAAGCATATCGACTTGAAACATTAAATCTGTTCATCTCTCCACAGATGCTGCCCGAACTGCCCTTTGCTTTATTTTGGATATACAGAATTTGCAGTATTTTGCTTTTTATTTTGATGGAGGGATGTTTGGTATGAACCTCCTCCTGTGATCATAAACCCCACTAGAATTGTTTGTGGTTTAGTTTTAGTCAGTCAGCAGAGGAAGCTTGGAGGCTGTTATTATGGATAGGTGTTACAGGTATGGAGGATAGTGTCCTCTGCCTTTTTGAGTACCTAGTTGGTGGAAATTTTCCCAGAACTGTGTATTAGAAAACTCAGATGGTAGACAAGGGAGTGTTTTGTGAGCGGAATTGGTGTAATGTCAACCTACCCATGGTATCTTGCTCTGCACGAGGAAGTTGATGACACAGTGTGTAGGTGACGGGTGCAAATATAGATCTTTGAGAGACCCCATTGAAATGTTGCAGGAGTGAAGGCATGAGTTATTGGAGGTCATGTCAGCAACTTGCCAGTTGTTGGAGGTTGTTGACACTGGATAGATGAGTATAGGATTGGATGAGAGCAGATGCATATGGCTGGCCAGTGGAGTAGATGGTGTGATCAATCATGTCATGGCAAGAATGTAATGCTGAGGTTTTATAAGGTGTTCATTAGACTACATTTTGAATATTGTGAGCAGTTTTGTGCCCCATATTGAAGGAAGAATGATCCAGTATTGGGCAGGGTCCAGAGGAGGTTTACACGAACAATCTCTGGAATGAAATATCAATGTATGAGGAGTGTTTGATGGCTCCCAACCTGTATTTACTAATGTTTAGAAGGATGAGAGGAGAATTTCAATAAAACCTACTGATCTTGAAAAGCCTGGATAGAGTGGATGTGGAGAGCATGTTTCCAAATGTGGAGAGCATGTTTCCAGTAGTGGAGAAGTTCTTGATTAGTAAGGGTGTCAAAGGTTTCTGGGAGAAGGTGGGAAAATGGGGTTGAAAGGAATAATAAATCAGCCATGATGAAATGGATGAGAAGACTCAATGGGCTGAATGGCCTAATTTTGCTCCTATGACTTGTGATCTAAGATGCTCCAAGTAACGTCAACACATGGGAGTTGAAATGTGCTGTTTTTAGCCACTGTTGGGCACTATTCTGTGGGGCATTTGATTACTGGCCAGAACTGGATCCATTGCTGTGTCAACAATGGCAGAATTTTACCCTGACAAGCAGCCCCATTCAAGGAGCTGCCTGGGTTTCTGCTGCCCTTTTGCTTTATCTACTATTTCAATTGGAAGAGAAAATGGAGTTAATTCAGCAAACATTTGAGGAAAATATGTAGTGAGGGTTTGTGAAGAATTTCATCGAGAGAATGAGCTTGTATCTTTTGATTGCTAAATAACTTCGCCTTGGATCTCCTCTAGCAGAAGGCTTGTCATGATTGATAAGTAAATTTGATTATTTTCCCAACTTTACGCACAAAATTTGAAGTTTACATACTTAACTCTATGCTAATACTTGGCTGTTGGAATTATGTCCTCTTTGGTGAAGTGTTGAATTAGCAGCCATTGATGATTCTCCATTTGTACCACCTTCTTAACTCCTGAGTTGTCATTGTAAATATCTGCTGTATAATGACACTACCTGTGTGAATGGCCATGCTGTGTTCTAGCATTCTGCCCTTAGGGGATAGGTCAGCAAATGCAGAATTGGGAGAGTCCTTTTCTCAAATGAAATTACGAACAGAATGTGGGCCACACATATAAATGCCATCGAGAACAGTACACACTTACTTCATCACCCCTCCCCCACCCAGACTTTATATTTTGGTAATTAAAATCTCAACTTTCTGTTGTCAGATAACTCCAGGGAGTAAAGCGGAGGCTGCCAAGCTGTGTGTTGGGGATGTAATCTTGGACATTGATGGAGAAAAAACTGATGGAATGACCCACTTGGATGCTCAGAACAAGATCAAAGGATATGGAGATGAGCTGACGTTCCTGATTTCCAGGTAAAACAGCATTGTATGAATAAAATACTAAGCACAAGAGATGCTGCTGATGCTGGAATTGCAGAGCAACACACACAAAATGGTGGAGAGACTAAACAGGTCAGGCAGCATCTATGGAAACAAATAGACAGTTGACGTTTTGGGCTGAGACCCTTCATCAAGACTGGAAAGGAAGGGGTAAGAAGCCAGAATAGGAAGGTGAGGAGAGGGGAAGGATTACAAGCTAGCAGGTGATAGGTGAAGTCAGCTGTCTGCGGGAAGGGGAAATGAGGTAAGAAGCTCGGAGCTGATAGGTGGAAAAAGTAAAGGGCTGGAGAAGATGGGATCTGATTGGAGAGGAGAGTGGACCATGTGAGAAAGGGAAGTAGAAGGGTTACCAAGCAGAGGTGATAGGCAAGTGAGGAAAAGAGAATAGTTAAGAGGGGAGCCAGAATGGGGAATGTAAGCAGAGGGAAGGAGGAGGGGAAAAATATTGGAAGGTAGAAAAATTGAAGTTCGTACCATCAGGTTGGAGGCTACCCAGTTGGAATATGAGACATTGCTCCTCCAGTCTGGGAGTGGGCTCATTGTGACAGTAGAGGAGGCTGTAGACTGACAGGTCGGATTAGGAATGGGGATTGAAATTAAAATGGTTGATCACCGGGAAATCCTGATTCTTGCAGGTAGAGTGAGGTTCTCAACAAAGTGATTTCCCACTGTTTAAGTCAGGACTCACCAATATAGAGGAGGCTACATTGGGAGCATCAGACACAGGAGACAACCCCAACAAATTAACAAGTGAAGTGTGCCTCACCTGGAAGGACTGTTTTGAGCCTGAATGAGGGTGAGGGAGGAGGTGAATATGAAGGTGTATCACTTTGGCCACTTTCAGGGATAAGTCCTGGGAGGGATAAATGGACAAGTGAAATAGAGGGCAGCAGTCTGCAGAAAACAGGGTGGTGGGGAGGTAAAGATATGTTTGATAGGATCCCTTTGGAGATGGTGGAAGTTGTGGAGAATGTTCTGGTGGATATGGAAGCTCATGGGATGGTACGTGAAGTCAAGAGGAAATCTATCCCAGTTAAGGTGCCAGAAAGATGGGTGAAGGCAGCATCAATGGTAGAGGAAAGGAAATCCCTTTCTTTGAAGAAGATGGACATCTCTGATATCCTGGAAAGGAAAACCTCATCCAGGGAACAGATGCAGCAGAGACAAAGGAACTGAGAAAAGAGAATGGCATTTTTACAGGAGACAGGGTAGAAAGAAGTAGTCAAGACAGCTGTGAGAGTTGATAGGTTTATGGAAGGTATTTGTAGGCCGTTTGTCTCCAGAGATGGAGACCGAGAGATCAAGAAAAGGAATAGAGGTGTCAGAAATAGACCAAGTTATTTAAGGGCAGGGTGGAAGTTGGGGGTAAAGCTGATGCCATTGACGAACTTAGCAGCACTAAAGCTGTTGTCGATGTAGCGCCAAAAAAGTTGGGCTGCATTACTAGGGAGGGGTTGGAAGATGGACTGTTGTGTTTAATAAAATACTTCTCACTTTTCTCTTCTGAATGGTGAGTAATCCCAGGGTCTGACAATGGCAACTTTACAAATGGACTAAAGCATTTCTTAGCCACCAAGTGTGCCTTGGTTGTAGGTCACATCCCCCTATTGGTGTGATCAAGTCCCACTCCAGAGACATGACCACTTAAGCTAGGGTGTTACTCCTTGTACAGAACTGACAAATTGCCTACCTTCAGTTATGTGAAGATTTGCATGATGTAAAGGAATGTTGTGACCAATATTTACTCTTTAAATAATATCCTAAAGAATATGTTAGCTGGTTATTTACTTAATTGCCTCTTGTATTGGCTTCCTTTGTTGCCACTTCAACTTAAGAAAACGCCTGTGATGTCTTTTGGTGAACAAAGGCCCAAGTCCATTTTAATTAAACAATGCATGATTTTTTGTTTCCTTTAGTCTGTAATTAAACTATGTGGGTGTAGAAAGATCCCAGATTATTGAAACTGGCACTTGGCCTGTTTGGCTTCTTCATAATTGGGGGCACGATGTAGTAATGTAGCTACCAATGACTAAGTTGGATTGGTTTCTGTAACCAGGTACTCCGAGCCTATTAGCTCAGCAGTAGAAGTGTTCAAAGTACATTTAGTATCAAAGTATGTATGAAGTATACAGCCCTGAAGTTTGTCTTCCCACAGAAAACAAAGATGAACCATGGAAACAACCCGTTCAAAGAAAAACATCAGGACCTCCCTTGACCCTCTCCCCCCACCCCCCATGCGCAGAACAAAAATGTGAAAATGGCAAAAAAGAAATAAGAGAGAAAATCCAGAATATAAAACACAAAATCAAAAGGCATACAGTATTTCAGTATAGTTCAGCACAGTTTTAAACCAGCATATGCATTTCTACAAGATGGAGCTTCCTACAGGAAATTTTCCATTAGTTTTGCCGTTGTAGTCCCAACATTGATCGCACATAAAAATTTCACTCACAAGACTTGGCGTGTTTCTGTGGTAAGATTGCGTGACTGTCAGTATAGCACAGGGGAAAAAAATGCCTGAGCTCCAGTGCCCTGCGATGGAGACAAAGTAAAAATGAGAGATGCTCAGACAAACAATTTTCATCCTGTAATCAATAACAGAGGAGAAGGAGATTCTTGGGAAGGAAAGGGATGGGGAAGCTGTGTGACAAAGGAGAGAGAACATCAGAGGAATTGGCAAAAATAACACTAAAACTCTGATGTATAATGATTGTGATTGAATATTCTTCACAGAAATAGTAGAAACATGCAGTCCAGATGAAGATGAATGTGACCTGAAACATAGACTGTCCATCTCACCCCATAGGTGCTCCCTGACCTGCTGAGCGTCTCCTGCTCTTGGCGTGTTGAAACATTGAGCAGGTCAGGAAATGTCCTATCCATCCCTCCCCACCCTCTGTATAACTTCAGCATAACCTGTTTTCTCTCTTAGTCCTTCCACACATGCTGTCTGGTCTCCCATCATTTTCTGTTTTTGTTTCATACTTCCAGCATCTGGATTTCTTTGATTTTCATAAATAACCATTTTTCACATTGTTTTCGATGGTGAATCCTGTTTGTTGTCTGTGAATCTGCTTTGTGTTTAGGTGTGTGGGTGAATTGGAACCCAGTTTAAATCTTTTCATGTCTCGCCGACAAGGAACCACAGTAACTGCAGACAGGGAACAGTAGACTGAATCTTTTTTCTTTCCAGTCTTTGGGAGTGTGTCATAACTTCAGTATATTGGGTTCAATGTTCTCACAGGATGGAGAATGAGATTGTATTTCTGCTGCAGATTGAGAACCTGGGATGTGTGGGGCTTCCCCTTGGCGGAGCTGAATGATGATGAGCTGGGATTATTTGCTGTTTCTCTACTCGCTGTGTGGGCTGCGAGCAGCTTGGGCAGCAGTAACATGAGTACCTTCAAAAAGCAGCAGATCGGAATCTGGGAATTATTTTCACGCATCAAGATGGAATTTTTATTTGCTCTTAATTTCTTACAAGTGCTGCAGACAATTAGTCTTCAGGGCACAGACTGCAGGTTTTTTTTTTAGGTGCCAACATTTCCCGCCCTTCCCTTTTAATAATAGTGTTCAGAGGCTTCAGATTTCGGTTGGTTTCAAAACATTGTTTTCTTGTCTAGAGTATGGCAGGTCATTTATGATCACTTATTGCTTTATTTTAATAGCAACTCTTCCAGTTTCCACACATCTCCCATGTGGCCACCATTAACCGCAAACTTCCCCACTAATACTTCATTACAGCTGCGTTTTCCACAGGGAGTCCATCATCTCCACCTCACGGTTCCCAGTTACTCTGTCTGTCTCGATTGCTCTTTTCTCCACCAGAGCCTCTCGTCAGGATTTTCTGTTACATTATATTTGTCAAGAGTGTTCTGCCTTGACTGCCATTTCTCATACCTTCTTTATTTCAGCTCCTTTCTCCTTATAATTGTCAGCTCACTTTCTGTTTCAATCAGAGGGTCATGGTTTCGATTTCTAATGGAAGTTCATCACCCATTTATCTGTGCTGATGAACCTGTACAGTAGTGAGTAAATGCGTCACTGACACAAGCTCTGATTGTTGAACTGTCTTGATCTGCCCTTTCTGGGTGCAAAACCCATGGTCCTTGCACCTTACTGTCTTGCTTTCTCTGTCAATGTGACACTATATGCTGCATTCTGTTATTGTTTCCCCTTGTATTATCTCAAGGTACTTTGTTTTGAAATGATCTGTATGGATGGCTTGCAAGACTAAGTTTCTCTCCATATCTCAGTATGTGACAATAATAAACCAATACCAATTTGTATCATGTCGAACAATAATAGCATAAGCCATGTGTCTTAAATTCTGGTCGTCGTTGTGTTGATTGTTTATGAGACTGTGAATTTAGTTTCTAGTGGATTGGAAATGTGGTAAGATTCCTCAAGACAGAGGAGGAAGATAACTGGGGAGTAACAGGATGGTTAGCTTCCCATTAGGGGGAAAAATTGCTGGAATGTTTTATTAAGGAAAGGCTAGAGACTGAGAGCTTAAGACAACATTGGTTCTGCCTAATTATGTTATGAAAGGGAATACAGAAAACTACTAGAGTTCTTTAGGGAACACACAGAATTCTGGAGGAGCTCAGCAGGCCAGGCAGCATCTATGGAAAAAAGTCCAGTCAACGTTTCGGGCAGAGACCCTTCCGCAGGGCTAAGTCCGAGCTGCTGCCTGGCCTGCCGAGTTCCTCCAGCATTTTGCGTGTATTGCTCGGATTTCCAGCACCTGAAGATTTTCTCTTGTTTGAGAGTTCTTTAAGGGCTGTAATTGGCATAGAAGACAAAGGGAACCCAGTGCATATAGTATATTTGGACTTCATGAGGTATTCTGGTAAAGTGACATATAACTGCACAAAATAGGGGATATAGGTTTGAAGGTACCTGGTATAGGAAATCAGTTCACAGACCTAAAGTGAATAGTTGAAATAAATAGCTAGAACAGGAACCACTGGTGAGGAAGGATGAATTTTGACATTATCTACCATACTTGGAAGAATAGAAGGATACAACATTACAGTGTTATCCTTTGTTACAGAGAAGCTGTGTTTATAGAAAGCCTTTGCCAATATTTGCCAAGAGTTCATGTTACAGAAAAATCCCAATACCAAAGTTTGTTGTTTCTTTTACACTTTGTTCTCCTAAGTATTCCAGAAGAGCAGATTTTTATTCCATATCTCAAATTTCTTTGGTAGTGGATTCCATAAGGTCGTATTTCCATTATGTGAACTGCTGAAATGTTGGGGTTATCTGTACTTAGATGTTGTGAAGATAATGAATGAGAATTAACATATCTTAGAGGGTAGAAGCGACACTCAGCTGAGTTCCTTCAGCGTGTTGTGACTGTTGCTTTGACCCCAGCACCTGCAGAGTATTTTGTGTCTTAGAGGGTAGATTCCTCCCTGGAGAAGTCTATAATTGAGAGGCATAGCTTCAAGTTGGGTGGTCTGTTCAAGCTGGAGATGTGGAGGAATTTCTTCCAAAGTTTGTAATTAGTTCTCATTCTCTGCTCCAGAGAGCTGGGGGTGAATTGAGAAGCAGGGAGGCTGGGGGGTGGGGGGCAAAGGGGTGGTGGATCACTTCATCTGCCCTCCCCTACCCACCCACCTTCTCCCTAACCTGGTTTCACATATCATTTTCCAGCTTGTACTCCTTTGCCTCTCGCCACCTTCTTATTCTGGCCTCTTCCCCTTTCCTTTCAAACCTTGATGAAGGATCTCAGCCTGAGACGTCAACTCTTTATTCCTCTCCATAGATGCTGTCTGACGTGCTGTGTTCCTCCAGCATTTTGTGTGTTGCTCTGAATTTCCAGCATCCACAGAATTTCTCGTGTTTATGATTTATCCTAAAGTGCAACACTTGAACAGATTTTCCTGGTCATTATCACTTCACAGTGTGCTCTGCCCAAGTGGCCTGTCTTGGTTCCCTATGCAAACAGTGACTGCACAAAGTGCTTCTTTGGCTGTATTGGGCTTTGGGAAATAGTGAGACTGTGATAGTGGCAACAGAAACATAGGTCAGTTTCCTTTACTGCCCTTTCTGCATATTGAATGAAGTTGACCCAGAGGTGGCCATTGATGCCAAATCAACCTAAAGTCACCTAGACTAGCCCCTGCCTCATGTACGCGTCTGCAGCAGCAGTGATCTGGGCTCTTTCATTGAGACATAGTCACACAGCACAGAACTGTTCATCTTGTCCCATCATTGCCGTGTCTTAGTGTTTGATCCACTGTGTTCTATATGTTAGTTATTTAAGTGATGGCCCAGAGGCTTAAATATCATGAGAGTCCCTGCCACCACCATCACACTCTCAGCAGTGTGTTCCAAATCGTAACCACCTTCTGGGTGGAAAAAAATCTTTTCTTTTAATTCCCTCTGAATCTCTTGTTTCTCATCATCCTGAGGCCCTCTGTTGGTCAGGGTCAACCATGGATGTTGTAGAGTGGGAGCTAGCTGTCTACGTGACATGCAAGCCAGGGCAGTGCAAGATGGAAAGCAAGCTGTTGCCCATGCATAGTTCAGCACCAGCGGCGTCACAGGAGTTGCCAGTCGGCATTGAACTCAATATAGGTTGGCCTTAGGGAGTCCAGCTCTGGATTTTTCCTCAGGCTTTACTCCTGAAGCCTTCCCCCATGAGTGCATATAGCTGCAAGGCAGCATAGGTGCCTTGTGACTCATCATGGGTACCTTGTAAATGGAGAAATTTTGTTTTTTACTATCTGCTATGTCTCTCATATTTTTTTGCTTATCTCCTGAGAGCTCTCCTCTGCTCACAGGAAGACAAGCCCAGGCTATCCAGTAAAGCAAGAAGAACATGCTGGAAAAGCTCAGCAGGTCCAACAGTATCAGTGAAAAGTGAAATGGTTAATGTTTTAAGTCTGAGGCTTTTTGTAAAATCTGAGAATTATCTGGAGTATTGATGCTGCCCTTTGTCTAGTTGCTTGTGGCAATCAAAATTTAAATATCAGCGTGAGGTTCTTGCAGATGCTGGATATCTTCAGCACACACAAAATGCTGGCAGAACTCTGCAAGTTAGGCAGCATCTATGCAGAATAAACGGTTGACATTTCAGGCCAAGACCCTTCATCAGGTCTGGAATGGAAGGAGCAAAAGTCAGAAAGAAGCTGCTAATTTCAAGCATTTGTGTTCTGATGAAGGGTCTCAGCCTGAAATGTTGACTGTTTATTCCCTGCATAGATGCTGCCTGACTTACACAATGCTGGCAGAACTCTGTGTGTGTGTGTGTGTGTGTGTGTGTGTGTGTGTGTGTGTGTGTGTGTGTGTGTGTGGCTCAAGCTTTAAATATCTCTCTCATGGCCATGGTAATTTCTTCCCTTGCCTCCCACATCAGCCTGGGCTATATCTCATAGGCCCTAGGAACTTGCTCAACTTCAAGTTCCTTTTCACTCTTATCAGGCAGAATTTTACGATCCATAATGAAATCTCCAACTCCAACGTCTTTCACTTTGGTGAATAGAGGTGAAAAGCTTGCCCACATATTCTTGTGTCTATACATGCATAGTCCTTTCTGCCCACAATGGGACCCACAATACTTCACTGTATTCTTTCTTTTTATTTATTTAATCAAACCATTTATATACTCTGATATCCAAGGATCCCCAAATTTGTTGTCCACTTCATTTCTCTGCTGTCTTTGTGCCTTTCCATAATTACTTTAAAACTCACCAAGTTATGAATACTATTTCCAAAGTATTCTCCCATTGAAACTTTGTCCACTTGCCCAACTTCACAACACAGAATGACCCCCTTCCTTTGTAGGACTGTCTGTGTACTGACACAAACATTTTTCCTGAGTCCATTTTAAAATCTCACTCCTTCTGATTCTGAGTGTTGCCCAATAAATATTGGGTAAATTGAAATCCCCTATGACTGCAGTATCATTCCTCTTGACTGTGAGGAAAATGGAGGGGTGTGGACATTCTGTAGGCACAAGGGATTAGTTTAGTTGGCCGTTTGATTACTAATTTACTTGTTTCGGCACAACATTGTGGGCCAAAGAACCCATTCCTGTGCTGTACTGATTTATATTCTATCTCTCTGTAACTTGCCTACACATCTACTGCTCTACCTCCTGCAGAATGGACTTTCTCCATACATGGTCACCAGGCTCACTGGAAGGTTCATCTGCCACGTTGAGCTGCTGTTCTCTCCGCCTCCCTGGTGGTAAGAGTAAATAAGTGATGACATTTGAGGAAACTGAAAGCCATAAAGTAACAGAATGCAGGTGTTGGGTCAAAGCTGTGCTGGTGTTTGGTAGCACTCTTCCCATTCCACACACAGCCACTTATCCAGTTCTCTTCTGCAAGTTGCTATTGAATCTGTTTCCTCTGGCTGTATACTTGGATAACACTAACTAATGCATAAAGATTAATTTTTTTTTCTTCTGGCTCATTCCCAATCACTTTGAACCAGAGCCTGATTATCGATTACTCTACCTCTCCTAACAGTTTCTATTTGCTCAGTGTACCAGATGTTTAAACCTCCATTGTCTGAAGTGAACAGTGGAAGTCATGGCAGGCTCTTCATTTACCTGTAATCCCTCATTCTCTTCCACATCTTCTGTACCCTCAAAGGAAACATTTGGTATTTAGATCTCCTCCATTTCCTCCTGGGTTCTTTGGAGAAGAATGATGCAAACACGAGAAAATTTGCAGTTGCTGAAAATCCAAGGCAATACACACAAAATGCTGGAGGAACTCAGCATACCCAGCAGCATCTATGGAAAGGAATAAGCAGATGACATTTTGGGCTGAGACTCTTCATCAGGACTAATTGATTAGAAAGATTAATTCCTGGGAATCCCAGATTATTCAGGACCAGTTGCATTCTGGCAATCTGTGTCCTGAGTGAGTCTGTGACAAACTATCAACACATCTTCATATTTTCCAACGTAACCTCTAATTCCTAACCTCCTCCTGTGCTGCCTTCTCTCCCTGGCTCTGTGTACATTCCTGCTGGTGCTGGGTGAGAGGTGTGTCAGAGGCCTTGTTAAACAAGGCTTGCATTTCTGGCAATGGACTGAGTGAGTGAGCTCACCTAAGGGAGTTACTGGTTTTCTGAAGTCACCACTTTTACCAGGATTTGTCAGCCATGGCCCCCTTTAAACCCAGAGAAATAATAAGTTCCAAGTAATGTTTCCATCCCACTCCTGGACAAACCTGGAGGGCTGATTCCCAAATAAAGAAGGAACTGCTAGAAATCGTCACTGGAGAGAAGTCCATTGAGCTGCAAGGGAAACTTCAAAACTGGAGTTACTGAGTTGATGGAGCAATTGATTTACTGTAGTCAATTGCTCCCATAAGTTATGTATTTGGCAGACTAGTAAAATGTGAACTGGTTGAAACCATACCTTTTTTGTCCATCTTTCCCTGTGTTCCATTGTAATGGCATATCACTGGGTGGTTCTGATCATGATGAATGGGACTGTTGATCCTATAACTCATGGGCAATGAATGTTTGTACATATTTCCCCACTTCTTTTCCACTCATTAACTTCTCAATGACCAGAATGTAGCAGGAATGCAGTGACTACATGTTCCTTTTTTTTCCTTAGTTTTTTCACACCGACTCTGTGTCTTTGATTTGATTCCAAATCACTGTTTTCTCCTTTGTCCTTGCACTCACTGGTCAAGGAAAATGACTTTGGATCTAATGTTCATGACTTACGAATGTTGATGTTACTATCATTGTTGAATAATCAATTCTTGATCTCATCAGTTTTTGCTGCTGGTACACTTATAAAAGCATTAAGGCATGACCAAGGGCTTCAGTTGTTGCTCATCCAGTTCTGTGGGGACATGAGGGAGGGTAGACGAGAATGGTTCAAGCTGACAGGAAGGCAATAGTAACTCCTATAACCACAAGTTACATCAATGGTGTACAGAAAAGCATCTCTGAATGCACAACACATCAAACCTTGAAGTGGATGGGCTGTAGCAGTAGAAGATCACAAATGTACACTCGGTGGCCATTTTAGGTAGGTACAGGAGGTAATAAAGTGGCTACTGAGTGTATATTGCAATACGAATGGTGATGAATGCCCTGTGCCCAGTTTTTCAGCCCCAGGGGAGAGATATCCCTTGCACTCTTTCATTATTGTGTCTGTAATCCAAATGGCATGCAAAAAATCTCATGCCAAATTATGCCCAAGTCTGACAGGAGGCACGGTGCTCTGTCTCCTATTGTTGGTGATCATTCTAGGCAAAGTGGCGTTGTGAGTGGTTCTGCAACAGGCTAACAATAGAGCAGACCATATACAGACATGAAGCTGCATGGCCTCAGGCTGTCTTATTGATCCATTATTCCTAGCTTGTTCCAATTAAGTGATCTTCCTCCAACTCCACCCCGCCCCCCCCACCCCCGGCTCTCAATGCATGGATGCAGTGTGTTCATCTGCACAAACTGACTACACGAATTTTTGTAATGTTTTTAATTAAACCCCTGGAGATTTGGTAGTTTCAAATCTCCACCAGTTATTTTGCCATCTGAGAATGCATTTAAATAGAGCTGGGTCAAGAAGTCATTACTAATTCCTTACACTGAAGACAAATGCAGTCTTCCTTGAGTCAGGCTGTTGCTTTTCATAAGTTTAAAACTACCAAATCAGAATTTGCTTGAAATATGGCAAAGCCCAGGGCTGGTAACAAGTGTTCGCTGACCAACGTTATCCCCAAATCAAATTTTGAGCATTCAGCAAACCCGCTGAGGTCTTTGCACTCCTTCAATTTCCACCTGACTTCCTGAGTGATGCATGAACTCTCCTCCGTTTGTAAAAATTACCTCTTTAACAAAGTTTGCTATGCAAATAAAACCCACAAAACTCTATGAGGAAGATAGTGCACTAGGCAGCATCTGTAGAGGAACGTGGATGGTTAATTTACCCGGTCGAGACCTTTCATCTATGAAATTTTGTTTAACAATACTTCTATAAACCATGTTCGGAAAATTTACTGTGCTAAAGACGTGTTTATAAATATAACACATTCAAAATACATTTATCATCTAAGTATGTACAAGCTGAGATTCGTCACCTTACAGGCAGTCACAAAACAAAGAAACCCAATAGAACCCTTTAAAAAGAAGACTGTCAAACACACAAGTGCAAAAAAAAGAACAAATCGTGCAAACAATAAAAAGTAAGCAAGTAACATACAGAAATAAAGTTCACAGCCACGCAGCCAGTCACCATTGCAACTGGTCCAGGAGCCTGTCATTGCAGGCCACAGCCTCAGCTCAGCCCAGAGACAAGTAAACCTCGCCGAGCAGTGAGCTGAAGACCGGCCCATCCCTCACCTTTGGCCCTGATACTCTGACCATTTCAGACTGGCCCAGCACTTAAATTGGCCAAACATCGGTTCATTCCTCATTCTCAGACCTGGGCCCTGCCACCTCGATTTGGCCCATACCCAACTTTTCCAATCTGGCCTGGTGCTTAAAATCAGTCAAACATAGGCCTGTTCCACACTCTTGGGCCTGTGCCCGGCAGCTTTGACTCTGCCTCACCTCACCTTGGATCTGCCACTTTCAGTCCACTCTAGCAATAGCCAAACATTGGCTCTTTCCGTGTTCTTGGACCTGACCCGGGCCGTGCCACCTCGATTTGTCCCAAACGGGCCACGCCACAATCAACCTGCACCTTCGAGACTTCAGTTCACCCTCTAAAATACCAGGTCATACAGGCAGTTCAAAAGCTCAGCTCCAAAAGGAAAGTTACAGGCTACTCATTGCAATGATCATTGTCCAGAAAAAGTGTGATTAATAAAGTCATTAGTAGTTCTGTTTGCCGAGAGTAAAGCATCGCTGTGTTTCACCAGCACCTTTAATCTGCTGTCATCCTTAGACAGACTGAAGGTTTCCTATTGTCTGCTCTGGGGCAGTTTGCTAGGGACTTGTTTGGCTACTTTTGCAGGAAAATGTGCTGATAGTTTTACATCTGACTCCACCCAACTCACACCGCATCATTGCATCTCTTGCGATATGTAATCTGACCATGGATGGATAAGCTGTGTTGAGCAGTGTGAAGGAAAGAAGCTGCTGCTTGGCCATTTGAACTGCCCCAACAGACTGTCAAAGCTGCTCAACTGGTTTATTTGTTTGAGGTAGTACAGGCAGTGTTTGACTCGAGGTAAATTTGGGTACCATGATCAGGGAGTGTTCACTGTTCCAGTAGGCTGGGTGTTTAAACAGTGTCTGGGATAGCATGCAAATAGCCAGGTTTCCCTGTTAGTGACTGTAGCATAATAGACATCTGTTAGTCTCGTGAAACCATGGATTTCTGCCTTGGAAGGTTTCCAGGGCGCAGGCCTGGGCAAGGTTGTATGGAAGACCGGCAGTTGCCCATGCTGCAAGTCTCCCCTCTCCACTGTGGGCCAATACTGCATGGCACCGGTGTCGTCGCAGAGCAATGTGTGGTTAAGTGCCTTGCTCAAGGACACAACACACTGCCTCAGCTGAGGCTCGAACTAGCGACCTTCAGATCACTAGACTGACGCCTTAACCACTTGGCCACACACCAGTGACCGTAGCATAGGGTTTATGGGAAGAAAGAGACCATCAGTCCTGGTTTGATGTCTCTTTTCTTCTACACACTCCTGCCCCCATAATATTCTCCTACACGTTTGTTAGTCACTATCCAATATGTACTTGGTGAAAAGTTATTTGAACTAAGTATGGACTTACAACCAGTAGATTCAGGAAGAGGTGAAAACAGATTGGCTTTGTGCTATCTTTAGCTTTGTGTTAGTTCCTCTTTGTATCAGAAGGTAGTGGGTTCAAGTCCTATACCAGAGCATGTAATCCAGTTCTAATTCAGTGCTGACGGAATGCCACATTTCCATATACACTACCTCTCAGATGACACATTTCAAATGAAACTTCATTTGCTTTCCCAACTGAAGTGTGAAATAGTGCCGCAAGATCTTTCCAAAGAACAAACAATTCTCCTGGGGATGATCCTCTCCCCTTATCGGGGCCCAAGAAGTGCCAGTGGGATTGTTATCATTCGCTGCATCTGAGAGGAGGAAAAAGAGCGGGTTAATCAGTGAGTCCAATGACATCAATGTCAAACACTGAACAGAATTGGTAATGGGCACAACTGAGTCAGTTGTGTTTATTACCAACTTACAGTTTGTTGCCATGCGGGAGTTGCATTAGAATCCTAGTTCAAACCTTATGAAGATGTCTTCTGGGTTGAATTCGCCTGTAAAGATGACCTGTGGAAGACACACAATTTGCTCAGAAAACTGGGTACTGCTGAATATGAGCATTATTTCATCATGCCTAGAAACCCACTTGACCTATTGTCCAACAGTTAACAAGCATTTTTGGAGCACCATCATCTCTCTTCTCTCATCTACCATTGCCTAAAACTGATCGAAGACTATGCCGATGACTTTGTCACATAATCTGGTATTGTCAATCACACCTGTGAAAAGTTCATGCTGGGTAATATGACCGAAATACAGCTCAAATGTCTGATTTACATTTGTGGACTTCAGGCACCTGGCAATGCAGACATTCACAAACATCTCCTGGCCAGACCAGAGCAAGACCCTGATATGACTCAAGAATGTCAGTGGTTGATCAAGCTGAAACATGATTTCAACCTGGTCGAACAGAACCGTATCATGCAGTTTCCAGTGGCCCAGACATTCGGCAGATCTCCAAGCGTGTTGGAACTGTGCTGCATGGCATTACATAAGGAACTGCTAAAACAAGAAACACATTTGCAGCAAATGCCAATGGCATGGTCACAAAGAAGGCTTTTGTTGTCCTTCACTATCTTCCAGGGCAGATAAGCATGAGGGCAAGATGTTTTAAAGCCATCAAAATCTACAAGGAGTTTAAAGTTTACACAGCCTTACCAATTTTAAATTGCCAGCAACAAGCTGGTGTGATCAAAGCAGTCAACTACTCACATTGGTCAGCTCCAGTACTCATCAACAAGTAAACCAATGGTACAGTGAGGTTGTGTGTAGACTTCTCAACTAGTCTCAATGCGGCTCTGGAGGCACACCATTATCCATTACCAGTACCTGCAGTCTCCTCATAAAATTGAATGGTGGTCGCTACTTTACGAAGTAGAACGGCCAAGCAGAAGTAATGGAAAAGTCACAGGAGCTTTTCACCATAACAACACATAAGGGGTTGTTTTCCTTCCTCCGTCTGTCTTCAGGGTAAAGGCAGTTCCTTCAATTTTTCAGTAGCTTATGAACACCATGCTGAGTGGTATTGATGGTGTTGTCATTTACCTCGACCACATCATTGTGATGGGCACGGATCGGACACAACTATGCCAATGCCTGGACCATGTTTTGAACAAACTGCAAGACTGCAGACTATGACTTCATGCAAAAAATGCAGCCTCCTGATGTCTTCAGTCAAGTATCTGGGACTCATCATAGATAAGCATGGTAATCACACAGATCCCTAAAACATTGCTGCTGTCTTAGAGATGTCTACGCCATTAGATGTCAGCACCTTGTGTTCATTTTTGGGTAACATCGGTCATGATTCAGCATTCTTCTGAGCCACGCACCGGCTGAGGGAGGCACTCAATGCCATGCTCAACAAGGGTGCCATGTGGAAATGGTCTGAACAATGCCAAGGGCATTTTGATCAGGTGGAAAGTATGCTGTCATCTAACTTACTGGAGTTGTCAATTGATGTTGCATGGAATGTGTCCAGCCATGGAGTAGGTGTTGTCATATCCCATATCTTCCTTGATAGTTCCAAAAAAGTGGTCATATATGCAACCATTTCATTGACCACAGCAGAAAGGAATTATGGACAAATTGAGAAAAAAGCCTTGGGAATCATCTTTACCATGAAGAAATTCCACAAGATGGTTTATGGCAGACAGTTCACTCTCCTTACTGATCACAAGCCACTGTTATCCATCTTCAGGTCTAAGAAAGGCATCCCGGTGTATACAGCTAACCATTTACAAAGTTGGGCTACAATGTTAGTTGCCTACGATTTTAAAATCAAGTACTCATCAACCCAGGAACCTGATCAGGCAGAAGCTCTCTCCAGACTTGTGAATCAACAGGTTACTGAAAACAAGATGCATTTGTGGCTGTGATTTATTGTGAAGTCTACTGGCTTGTATCAGATGCTGCTGAAGGTCTTTTGGTCCACTGCAGAGCAGGAGCAGCTGCAGATCCTTTTCTGCAGGGTATGTCCAGATACCTTGTTAATTGATGCAAGTATTGACTACTTTGATCTAGTCAATGGGTGTAGCTACGTGGTCCAGGTTGACTGCTATTCTAAATGGCTATAAGTACTACCTACGAAGTCAGCTGCAACAAAGGCTGTCAATCAACAGCTGCTGATCTTCGGCTGCTTTAAGATCCCAGTAACACTTCTTTCTGACAATAGCACTCAATTCAGTGCAGAGCAGGTTGTTGAATTCTGCCAGAGCAATGGCATTATCCACACCTGCTCACCTCCATATCATCCACTGTCCAATGACCAAGCGGAGAAAGCAGAAAGTTTTGTTGATGCCTTCAAATGGTGGCTTCTGAAATCTAGAGTGGAACAAGCATTGGGCAATTCTGTCAACACACTTCTGTTAACATAATGACACCGTATCCAGACCTCGAGGGAAGTCTCCAGCTGAAGCACTTTTGGGAAGAAAATACTGCCACAGTGTTGAACATCTGAGACAACAGATGGTCAGGTACACAGACTTTGGTCAAAGGGTGAAGTCACTCAAGCTCAGAGGGCTAGAAATATTGCAATGGACAAGACCCCTGGGTTCCAGGTCAGATTATCAAACAAATGGGGAAAGTGTTCTATGAAGTTATTGTAGACAGACATTACTGGTCGACACGTCAACCAGTTACGGTCTTTACCCTGACTGAACCAGCATCAGCACAGCCACATTCAACATCACAACAAGAAAAGGACAGGCTGCAATCACTAAGGAGTGATCACTAGCACAAGCTGATTGTTCCAATTTAAGTCAACCCTTGGCTCAAATCCTGCAGGAAATTGTCTTCAAGAGGGAGGTGTTACAGTAAGCTGGAACAACCAATGCCTGTTTGTCAACTGACAACCAATCCCAGACTGACTTTCACTGATTGGTTGAAGTTCCTAACAATGTTTCGAATGTTTTTGGGTAAAACATTTAAATAGTCGACTTCGGGATGCGATGTTGTATTTTATAGAATAAATGTTTATTTCATGTTCCAGCTTTGTTCTATCTCCTAGCTTCGGGTCTTATCAGTATCTACTGTATAGGTGAGCAAACGCAACAGTGACAATATTAAACCAATGCCAATAGCTAAAAACTTATTAATCTGCATCTTGAATAAACCCAGAAAATGTATTTCTGTATTCGTGTTATTTAGATCATTCCAAAGATTCCTCATTCTCTGGCTGAAAAAGAAATTCTTCTCAATTCAGTACTGAATGGCTCACTATTTTGAGACTGACCTCTGATTCCAGATACCTAACCGTGGGAAACATCCCTACATCCATCCATTCAAGCACTATTTTTAAAAATAATGCTTCAGTGAGGTCATCTATTAATCTACACTTGACACAAGAAAATCTGCAGATACTAGAAATCCAAAGCAGTGTACACAAAATGCTGGAGGAACTTAGCAGGCCAGGCAGCATCTATGGAAAAGAGTAAACAGTCAACGTTTTGGTCTCTGCCTGAAACATTAATTGTTTACTTTTTTCCATAGACGCTTCCTGGCCTGCTGAGTTCCTCCAGCATTTTGTGTTGCTTCTACACTAGAGTACAG